>NW_006294681.1:452837-480857 GCF_000327345.1 Myotis davidii | reverse complement strand
GGAAAATTACCTGGACATTAAAATGATGAAATCTTACCATTTGTTACCGCATGGATGCACCAAGAGGTTAGTATGCTAAGTGAAATAAGTTAGTCAGAGAAAGACAAATACAATATGGTTTCACTATATGTGGAATCTGACGAACAAAATAAATGAACAAACAAAACTGAAACAGACTCATAGACACACAGAGAGAACTGATGGTTGCCAGAGGGGGAGGGAATTGGGGGGCTGGGTGAAAGAAGTGAGGGGACTGAGAAGCACAAGTTGATAGTTACAAAATAGCCACGAGGAAGTAAGTAAAGCATAGGAATTATAATCAATAATATTGCAATAGCTATGCATGGAGCCAGTTGTGTCCTGGAAATATCAAGGGGAACACTATGAAACATACATGGTAGCCTAACCACTAAACTGTACACCTGAAGCCCATACAAAATAAAATTGAAATAATTAAAAATATATAAATAGGTGGTGGGGGCAAAAGTAGGTTTAAAGCTCTGAGTATGCGAAACTATTTATTCCTGTATTATTATTTATTAACGATCGTGTTATTTCCCATATGAACAACTATAGACCTCCTTTTGCCCCTCTCTGTATATATCTATAGTGACCACGTGTATCTTCAAGAATCCATTGTGCTGTGGTCCTCCAGCTAACGTTCGCACACCTGGGTAATGAGAAGCAAACAATGCAGAAATGGGTGAAGTCAAATGTCAATCGTGTGTCAGGTAAGACATGTAAGGCAAACCCAAGGTTCCCTATTGACAACAGGGCAGTTTACACTCGAACTCTATCAGTAATGCCGCCGACTGGAACCAGCCACGCGGAGAAGGGAATGGCTGGGCCTGCCCTCCCTCTGCTTTCTGGGAGGTGGGGTGGTAGGAGCAGGTGGTTTCAGTTCAGCTCCTCATTTGTAAACTGGCTCTACAAACATAGACACGCAAAGCCACTTGTTCGGCGGTCTCAGAAGAGGGGCTAAGGACTGACCGGACATGAGACACAATTACCCTCTCACCCTAGAAGGAGGTCCCTGCAGGTTAGGGGTGATGGATATTAGGAGGTCAGGATGAAAACAGCCAGCGGCAGCTGCTGCCTATGTGGGGAGGACGGGAGGGAGCAAGAGAAGGTTTTCATTTTCGGATCACTTCTCTCACCAGTACTGAAATTAACTTAAGAAAAGTAGTGATCAGGTTACCACTAATATAGTTTCTTTAATCCCTCATGTTCTTTTAGATTAAGTTTCTGTCATTTTGGAGGAAGCATTTTAAGTTATCTTTTGAAAGTTGTACTTAAAAAAAAAGAACAAAATAAAATATATGGAAAATTCCTTTTTGTTGGGGGGGGATAGTAGACCTAATGACATTGAGTTTGATTACCTTGATATTTTGTAGGCATGTAATTTCATGGGCAGACAACGGATGTGTTATCAACACTCCAACAGTCTATTTCCTGTTCTCCTAGGTTTCTCTGGCATTTGTGACAATGCAGACTCCCTCTAGTGGCCAAAATAATATATGTAAATCCACAGGTTTGTTAACAAAAAAAGGTTATGTTTGTGATCCATCTATTTTTAAAAAGAAAATATTTTTTGATATGTTTTCCTTTTGGGAGTACTTCAAACAAGGTAATTATATATACATCAAAAATATGCAAATTCTTTCAGGGTATATAGTAAATGTTATATTTAGTAATAATTCTTGTAATTGATTAGACACAACTACATCATCCTGAATGTGTAATAGTAAACGTTCAGAACAAAGAATTGTTGCCAAATTTCTTAATAGAACCATGGTAATTCTTTACCAACACTAGCGCTTAACATTTGGGTGATGGGATTTCCACAGACAGGAATCACCAGTCCTTAAAGAGAATCCTTATGACCTGATGCTTACAACAAAGGCTTTATCAAACATAACAGATGAGTATCCTTTAAAGTGAAATGATCAATTCCTAAAATGTGAGAACTAAAAGTTCTGGTTAAAAGAGATTATATATGTGTAAATTCTATAAACTGCCAAATAAAGCAAAAGATCTGATAAGATGATTATTTTTTGCCATCTAATCCTGAGACCCTGTTTTACAGATAAAATAGAAAAACCTGGGAACCAGAGAACTCCGATGACTCACTCCTCATCACTGAACCGGTTAGCAGGGGAGGGACCTGGAATCAGCGACCCTGACTCGGGCCTTTCTCCCACGTGACTGGGAGAAATAGTCCTCGGCTTGTCATGTTCCTCCCCAATTTGCATCTTAGCACTGAATTGTGACTATGAAGTATTTAGACTAATTCCCCCATGAAGAAGTCTCATTCCTTTAGCGATCTCAATTTTTTTTACATTTTATCGATTATTAAAGCACTTCCAGAGGCATTCATAAACTGACAGAACAAGCTCCTAACGGAGCCCTTTTATGGAATAAAAATGAGACATTAATGATAACAATAATATACACAGATTCCCGGCCCTAATGCTCTCCTCATTAGGACAAACTTACATGAGTTAAACTTTGTCTTCTAATTCTCTAGGGTTTGGTGAAAAACAAATGCTGCCAAACCGGTAAAAGTGCTTTGAAATTGGGGTAAGTGCTTTAAAAACAAATTTTTGTTTTACTTCGACAAAGTAAAATCCCAGATTTTACATACTGCTTTGGTTTCCTGAAAGATGAAGGGAAATAGCCAATCTTTTTTGGAGAACGAATGAAAATAGAAGAAAATCACAAATTCTCTCCATAAATGTGTATTGAGTGGCAGTGATGCATGATGGAGAGTGCATTATAGCTTCCTCCTGAGAGTGTGGCATTTGATTTGGACTGGAATTAAAATCTTATCATAATCATCGCTGTGAACTATCATAGTCACATTCACATACAGATTTAGTAATGGGTTGCCAATTCTCAGGAAGGGCCAAACACACTTAAATCATTGAGATTTTCCATGACATGAACATTCCTAAGCCCCCCACCCCCTCCTTGTCAATCCAGGGACGTCTCTGTCTTACGCACTTCTGCATGCCCAGCACTTAGGGTAACGCCAGGTGCAGAGTAGGCATTCAATATATGTTTGCTGAATTTGAACTAAAAACGGGAGACATCAGAGAAGGAACTGAGCCAAAGGTGATGGGGATGCTTTAGTGGGTGCTTTGTGCAGGAGATGTGCAGCGTATATGAACAGCATGCTACCTCACCACCGACTGCTGGGGGCAGACACTCTGTTGAGCTTCAGTTTTCAGATGGGAGAACATGGACTCCATTCCCCAATACTTACCCAGAGACTAGGCAGCATCCCAACACTGTCCCCTATATTCCAAGTTGGTGGATGAAAAAACGCATGAGATCTTAACCACTGATAGAAATGGCAGAAAAGCAGACAATAGGTATCAACAGAGATTCTTCCGAGTTGACACAAAACAAACACGCACAAAACCTTTATTTTTCACTCTTCGCTCTTTGCACTATTCGCCCTTTATTCTTTAAACACTGACCAAGAGAGACAAGACAGGGCTCACTTAGATTAGCTGTCTTTATGTTAGACTTATTGATTGTGACAATATTTTTGGAAATCAGGAGTAGAACCACTTCGTTCCATGTTCCTATGTCAAACATGCCCAACTTTAAAAAAAAAATCAAAGCAGCAGAAAACATACAAAATCCCACCAGTTTTCCAATGTCCCATGCGTCTGAATATATTTTTTTTGAAATCCTAACACATGATGGGTGATAGAAGCTTCTTTTTACTGTCAGAGAGATCAAAGAGAGGTTGAGAAAGAATCCATAAGCAGATGCTGCCCAGTGACAATCCTGAAAGAAGCCGACAGTGGGGCCAGATGTTGGGGTGACCTTTGGTCTGCAGAGCACACTGGCATGGTGTTGATTTAGATGGCTGTTGGCAGAAGCTGTAGATCCAGCAGCAGGGGGAAAACGCTAAACTAGGGGATCCTTTCCTACTCGTTCCCATCACTGCAAAGCCTGAGACCACTGGTCAGCAGCGCTGACGGCTGTCAAAGAAGTTGAAGTCACCACACAGGCCTGCCAGTCGGTATCACATCAAAACCGAGTCAGCTGCGTGAGCGAGAACCTCTTCGGGCTGTGCCATTTTGCACCCCACGAAACTTTCAACAGCTGTTTCTTGAATGAATACAGACACAAAATAATTATATAAAAAGAACAGCATGTCCAATATGCGGGACGATGTTTACATTCCTTACACAGTCATCAATAGCGGATATAACTGAGAAAGACTCTGACATGACTGAAAAGTTAATGCTCTGTCAACAAATCTAATTAGCGCCCCTCGAAAGTTCTACGTGGAACCCTGAATCCGCAACACTGAAGGAAGAGGATGTATTTTTTTAATCAAGCAGAATTACTCAAATCGGTACTGCAGACATAAAAAGAATACGTAATGGCATGTCACGGTTTGGAAGACTCCTATCACATTATGCAATATCACCATCATTCATTCACTCAATAGGAATTTTAAAACTTTTTTTCTAGTTACCCAAATGTTCTTATTATTGTAAACACTCATAAATAAGGTAGGAGAGCTCTAAGCTTCCATTCTGACAGAATTTTAAATCTTTGCCACCATACAGTGCTGAAACGCGGACCGTACACAGCGGCTTGCTTTATTACATTAGATACGATGGCAGGCCGCACGGTTCTTCTGACGCTTTTAGACATTTTGTCACTTTACCTGGAGAAATATCCACGGCTTATTCTGCATTGCTGCTGATGTCCAGCACTTGTCAAAACCTCTCTCTGTCAAGGCCGTCACCAAGAGTTGCAAAATGACAGATCAGGCTGTCTGAGTCAATGGAGCCCCAGGAAAAACGGAACAGATAGAAAATTCATGCCTCTAAACTACATCAAAGTGACTTCTGTCGACATCATGTCAAAAGAACTGTTCATTTTAAGAGTTTTTAAAAATTATATAAATACCTTTTTGAATATGAGCTGAATGTAATAAAACAGTTTTTTGGTGTACAGTATGATCATCCAAATGTTCCAAACATATACTTTAGATCACGCAGGAATAAGGAAAATTCTAATAGTAAACACTGTATTCCAGCTAAAACCAATGACATTCAAGAGAGATGTATGGAGATACTATCGGCTTAAAATAAGACAAACCATCTGGCTATAGAGGAACAAAAGTATATTTTTTGCAAATTTTCTGGACCCACCAAATTTCTGCAACTAGATTAAATTTTATTCTTCTACAACCAGTTTTGAACCTTATTTATTTATTTTGCTTAGTGTGACAATTATAAAACACTTAATTCAGTATTATTTTCCTAATCAAGTTTCCTAAGATATCTGGTATTACTTTAGTAAAAAAAAAATCATTGTAAAAGCCTCAAATACATACTTTCCTTAAATTTTTGCTTTCAGAGAAAAGTATAAAATAAAGTACTGCATACGCAGAAGCACTCGATAATCACATTCAGAGAGCCATTCACCGGGTGAAATATGAGTTGCATGAATCTGGAAACGACCCTCTCCCATTTTAATTCCCAACACCTTTCAGGGAGGATGGCTGGCACCTGGTGCTAGAACCCAGGCAACATGATTCCCACTGCTCATATGTCACTGAAATAAACAGGGTAAGTGACCTTGTGAAATAAAGGTCATAGACCGGGCAATGTGTGTATAGCGAGCAGACAAGAGGGAAAATTACATATAAGTCTCCACACATACTCATGCACACATGTACAGGGACACATGCGTGCACACATGTGGACACACACAGGCATACATACACCTGAACCAGGAATCAAATGTATAATTCCACACCCACTGTAACCATCCATGTCTCTGTTGATCACTTACACTACTTCCTTTAGCTATGATCTAGCAATTTTTACATCAGTCCCTTCTAAAAGCTGCCCTTACAAAGACCATCTCCAATCTCCATAACAGCGGCTACTGACTCGGCGCACTCATCCAGTTGCAAACAAGTCCATTCTCTGTGACCAGAAAGGCTTGCTTACCTCCAGAATGACAAAAGATCTCACACATAATGACCACTTCCAGTTTTGAGAGTAGAAGCCTGCTTCAAACCAGTGCCATTGCATTGTGCCTAAATGTGTCTGGGAAGTCCCATCCATTAAGGCAAAATTAGAACAAGATCTCCATTTCTCATTCTAGCAAGAACTCAATATATCTTGTGGCCTACTTATAAAAAGATGTTTATTACCTGTAAGTGTACAGAGGTGTGGGCTCCACAGCAGCCGTGATTGGTAATAAGCTTATTTTTCTCATTTACATTGATAGCAAGCATTAGTGAAGATATATGCATTTCATTTCATGGTTCAGAAAGAACAAAGTATATGTATATGTGATAGCAGTGGGTGGTTAATGAAATGGTCTGACAAACATAAGCTAATACATAATCATACCAGAATGTGAACTGGCACACCTGTTCCTGCTACACAGACTGGCGATTCTTAAGGAAAAGTTACCATTCTCGGGCACGGGAGCCACTACTATTTAGACATCAATATCCACAGAAATTTTCACCACCTTTTTGTTGTTGCTGCAACCACTAAAGGGTGGCTATTTTAATGATAGCGGATCTCTTTTGCTCGTGTCCTAAGAGTAATGAAAACATCACACATGCATGAAGCTCCAGTAATTATTTTAAACTGCCTTCTGTTGTCCCCCTGAGGAACACGGTGGTATTTGTTTGATGCAGTTTAATTAGTGTCAGGGTAATTAATGCTATGCTATCTACATGAGATCAAAACCCTTTCTTTGTAGCACTCTGGTAACTAAGAACTAAGAAAAGGAAGCGTTTGGAAAACGTCGAGGCATGGTGTTAACTGGGTGCACGAGTGAGTCGAATTGCTCATCACCTCTCCCTCCACGCCTCACGCAAATGGCAATTCCAGTCCCTCCCAGGACAAGATCAAACCTGTAATGCGTTGGAACAGCACTGACAGGCATACGACCCAGTGGCTGCTATGGAATTAAATTCTTTCTTTATGGATATAATCAAATTAACTAAAACATTCATGGTCACCAGGCACCTTTTGCCAGAGTTTAATCCCTTAATAATGAAATAGTAAACTTTTGCACTGATGGGGAACTACAGTCCCTTGTAAACAGGGTGTGATTTTACCAGGTGCTGCTATACTTTTCCAAATAAAAGAACCATTGGTCTAATGAATGAATGTGATTCTGCTTAAATGCTTGAATAAAATTTGCATTGAATAGTAGGTATAGATATTCTATTTGATAATAGTGTTAACACATGAAAAAGAGAGAAAGGCAGGGAAGAGAAGTTAAGTACACAAAAATTCCAGACACACACATAATGTGCACTACCATAAATCCCTTTTAACTGTTTCTTTGGTAATAAGCAACGGAAGTATAAATCTCCCAACACAGAAACTCAAGCTGATCACAGGCTTAAGGAAACAGCTCCAGTTATCTTGACTGGAAAAATTATTACATCCTAGAGGTTATGCCAGTTTCTCATAAAGCCCCGTGGCTAACAAACAAAAATAAAAGGATCAACCACTTTCTTTATTTTACACCAGATGAAATTACAGGCCTCACAGGATAGACACAATGGCACTGAATTTATTTTTACTCTCAAACAGGCCCCGTGCGACGTTCATTTTGGAACAAGACCGGTGCTTTAACACAACAATGATAACCAGCAGTAGATGGATAACATTTTTTTATGGGAAGGGGAGGCTTAATGGTACATATCTAAAAAAGAAATAAGCCTGGCTGGTTTAAAGTCAACCCAAATGGATTTAGCTCGTTATAGAAGCATGGAAATAGTAAGTGTGAAAATAGCCTCGGCACTGCACACGAAACGAACAAAGAAAAATACGTCTAGGGGGGTCCACATGTTAAGTCTATAGTACTTATGAGATTGTGTCCGTGCCCATCAGTGGCTGAAATTCAGGTTCACGTTATTAAATGAAATCTCCCTGGCTCAGGCTGGCGGGGTGGCAGCAGCTCAGAGGGTCTGCACTGAATACACCTTCTTGAGGCCATTCATTACTGAATACCTAGCGGGATCAGCTGACTAGCAAAATATGTTCTTTCACATCTTTAGTTCTGCTTCCTGCAACTTAGTTGTTTATCAATTAAAGTGATAAATACAAGAGGCTCCGCTAACACAGGGAACGCATTATGCAGCAAAGTAACCTCCGGGAACCCTGCAATAAGAACGGCGTGCAAAGTTCAACAACTGTGAAGGAACTATTAAAGAGGACACACAAACAAGTGACCTTGAGTGACAAACGCACTTCATTCCAGCAATAAACAGCGGTGGTGCTGATAACTGCTCATTGGCGCAGAGAGTAATTACCTATCTGTCAGCGTTGCTGGGGTGTGCGAAATAGTATAAATGAAACATACATAATGTACGGCAATAATATCGGGCATGCAGAACCTAATGTATTATCATCATTCTCGGGACCCAGGTTTATGTGGCAGCCACCACTGAGTGAATGCCTTCTAGCCATGATAATTTCATTCTAATCTCTGTTCCATATTATAATTTTCATAGCTAAGAGATACTGAGGAGCAATACGTTTCAATCAAGGGCTAAATAGAACACAACCTGTAACTGGGTATTTTATACAGCTATATATATATTTTTTCTTTCAGAAAATTTAGTCAATGTCTGAAGAGACTGGAATAAGCTGTAAATTTATGGGTGACAAACCCTGCCTGCACCAATGTCACCGTGTTGGCGACGAGCGGGAAGGGGCCGAGGAAAGGGTTGGGAGCTTTGTCTTCCTTTGCTTGGTTTCAACAATACGAAAGTCTGTCTTTTTAAATGTGTCTACTCTGTTCCAAACTATAAGGTAAGGATGCATTTTTTGGACAAAGTAAAAAATAATCCCTATCTGATAGGAGAAAAACAATCATCTAGTTTCTAAGACAAATTATCTTGATTTGCATGATTGCTTAACTAGGTAGCAGAAGCACAGAATAATCTCCCGCATCATGATACGCCACTGTTCTTATAAAACTCTTCGACTCTTGCGTGCTTATTTTTTTCCCTTTAATGCAAATGCAGTTGGGTGACACCTCTAAATCGTATTTAAGATCATACAAAAAAAAAATCTAAGTAGCAGCTAGGCCAGCGGTTCTCAATCTGTGGGTCGCGACCCCTCTGGCGGTCAAACGACCCTTTCACAGGGGTCGCCTAAGACCATCCTGTATATCAGATATTTGCATTACGATTCATAACAGTAGCAACATTAGTTATGAAGTAGCAATGAAAATAATTTTATGGTGGGTCACAACATGAGGAACTGTATTTAAAGGGCCAGAAGGTTGAGAAGCACGGAGCTAGGCCATCAGGACAAACCCCTGTCTCAAGAATGAAGCATAAGAAACCCCCATGGTTCATAGGGAGAACAAGAGAAAGCAGCATATCCCAAAGCACATAATAATAACAGCTGCTTGGCCCTAGCCGGTTTGGCTGTGTATAGAGTGTGGGCCTGTGGACTCCAGGGTCCTGGGTTCAATTCCGCTCAAGGACACATGCCCAGGTTGTGAGCTCGGTCCCCAGTAGGGGGCATGCAGGAAACAGCCAATCAATGATTCCCTCTCATCATTGATGTTTCTATCTCTCCCTCTCACTTCCTCTCTGAGATCAATAAAAATATATTAAAAAACAAACAGCTGCTTGTCCACGAGCTCTATCACTCAGAAAGGAAGAGAATATATGAATATTGAGAAAGCACACTGCCACGTATGATTGTTTTAATGTTGTCCTCTTATGTTTCCAGCAAAAATGTGTATTTGGGAAACGTTAGGGTAGATTGAACTAACAATGAATGCAATAGTCCACCTTGTTAAAGAAGCGTTTTAATGGATGCTTCAAATTACAGGAGTGACATTATCTATGGAAAGACCTCATCTTCCTTCTTTAACTTCTTGTTTGCTGGCTTCCCCGAGTGGTTTTCTAACATTACTATTGTAAGTAATCAATGAAATCCTAATAGGAGATGAGGCAAACCAGAGAAATAGCTCAAGTTTTTCTGGAGTTACCCTCTGGTTTTCTGAATTTTTCTTTCTATATTCCTAGTCAGGGGAGAAAGCAATCAAAAAGCTAACTCATACTAAGTTGTTAGGGATATGGCATATTAACTCTCAGAGAAGCACTACTATTTTAAAGAAAAGGCAAGGCTAAGATAATCCTAAACATGAAGACTTTTTTTAAAAACTTATATTTCATCTCCTCAGATTATGACATTAAGTAGCTTGTCCATTCTACTCATGCATCATACCACTGGATTTTATGGCTAGTTCAATACAGAAAAGATTTTACCCAATTTCGAGTCATTTAATCAGACGTGATATTTAGGATACCCTATCAAAAGACATATCTGTGGTTGAATAATGTCCGTGAGTTCCACAGATAGATCTTAATCATCACAGCAAGTTCCCCACTGGATACATATTACACCCCTTACCTGAGTAACTTAAGTCTTTCTTGATATATACTATTATATGTGTTTCACATGTAGGTTTAAGAATATATCAGAACACTGAACATTTTCAGGGGAAGGTATTATTCTATTTCATTAACTCTAAGAATTGCACAGTTTTCACATCTTACACCTCTTTGGAATAGCTTCTTACAGTCTCTGCCAGCCAGGTGGCAGCTGTTGGTACCTTTCGTAAGATCAAGAGAACTCTAGCATTAAAGCATCTTCGACTTGACTCTTGACTCTTGCATTCCATGAGATGCAGTATTTCATGCTATTCTGGCTTTGAGGCACATCCATTCACATCTTAAAATGGTCTTAATTACAATCACACCTTAGCAAACTATACAATCAAATAATATATTTATGTGGATATAGATTACATCTGTGTGACACAAAAACATCTAGTTAATTTATTAAATCAAAAATAGTTGATTTAATGGGGGGAGATCAACTAAACTTAGCTGATCCTACTGACTATGGAAGGACCACATGGACCTTGCATTGGATGTATCCAGACATTTATCTCTGTGGTCTGCTCAGCAATTAAGCACAATCACATTTACTGGTGATTCTCAACCTAGAAATGGGGCAGCGATCCCAGGGAGTCTTTCACTCATCTCCAGCTCCAGCAAAGGGACAAGTGACCACCTCCCTCCCGCTGAGAAGCACTGTCCTAGGGACCAAGTGTGTCTGATGGGCTGTGTCTTGTCACTCTGGTGTGTTAGGGTGGTAAAAATACTGAGAACCAGCAGTATTTTTGATTTATGCATAAATCAAAACAATTTGGGGGTGTGTGTGTGTGGGGGGGGAAATCACCTTTCTATAATTTTCTCAAATAGCCCCAAGGACATTTATCTACTAACATGATTAGAATTCAAGTTGTTTATTATACACCAGAAAATTGCTAATGCATTTCACAGACATTATTCTCAATACCTAACACCTAACTTTTTTCAATGAATATGTGTTGAATAAATGAATGAATCAATGAGTGAATGAATGGTATTCTCCAAAACAGATTTGTTATTTTATAAAAATATATGTCCTAATTTGATGCTGCAAAGCTCACACACACACACACACACACACACACACACACACACTTCAAATGTTAAGCACAAAGTACTCTATCATGTTCTCTGGTATTATACAATTTTGGGGGGATAATAGAATTATTTAGGATTGATGGTTTTGCACAGTTAAAGTACACTTTTAAATCAGAAATTAACTTTTAATATATGGCTTGGTGATGATGATAATACTGAGATATGTAAAGTGTAGTTGCCTTCTTATAGGCAATATACTTGATTAATTTTGAACAATTTAACAGTGAAAGATTAATTAAGAATTTCATCCACTACAGGCCATCTTTCTTCCCCAATTACGTTCCTTTAGAGCCACTATAACTGTTTTAATAATTGTACTGGAAATGCTAGAAAGTATCAAGTTAATACAGTGATTCAGCAAGAACAATAAATTTCAGGAACAGATTACTTTGCTATTTGGAGCATTTAACACCATGGTGTATATATATGTGTGTCTTCTGAACTTCAAAAGGTTATTATAACCCAGGAGTTCTAAATTCAGCCTTAAATTTAGTTATATAAAACTACTTTTATATTAAATATCTATTTGAAGATACTTTTCTAGAAAAATAAAACAGTACTCAGAGCTCCTCTATTTAAATTCTAATAGATTACATGCTTATAACATTTCTCTCTGAAAATATATTTAGTAGAACTATCTTTGAAAAAAGACATATACCCTATTTAGCTGTAAACTTAACGCTAACTCAAGGAAATGTTAGATGCAAAGGTAAGGCTGAAGTTAGAGTAAAATTGGTAAAATTGACGATGAGACTCTGAGTAAAACATGCTAATAATGAGTATAAGGGGAAAATGTCTTAATTTAGGAACTCTTTTATACTCAAGCTAGGAAGATAGGTATTCTCCAAACAATCATTATTCCCACATACTAACTGAGAAATTGTTAGGTATGTAACTTCTCATTTTCCTAACTTTGGTTATTAAGATCCTAATTCTAATGAAATAGAAAGAGTTGTCAAAAGTTTGGCTATTATGAAAATTTCCTTCACTTGTTTGGTTTCTGATAAGCAAGTTGCAGCAAGAAATCTTGGTTGCCTCAGGACAATAGAAATTAGTTCTTGTCATAAATAACAGCTCTAATATTCTTGTCAATAGGATCAAATTAGGTTCATTTCATCCCATATTAAAATATTAAAATAACCCCATAAACAAAGATGTTGCTTGACAGAGAGGCCATCCAGCATCACTGCCATGAATAGGTTTACAAGGTAGACCTGGGTTGCACCTGTCTCAGCTATTCACATGTGTCTTACCTCTTTGAATCACAATAATAGTAATGTTCCATTGGCACCTAATAAGCCCTCTAGAAATGAGAAAAAAGATTATAATAAGAAAAAATGTTTCCTTAAAAGAAGGTTATTTAGATCACTATCAAAAACAGAATTGAGCAGTCCATCTACTTAATGCCATCTAGTAGCTCACACAATCAGAATATATTAGAAACCCTGACTGATTCGGTTTTAAACAATAGCACATTAGTATGCATTTAGGATCTACACGTGAATAACTCAAAATGCATATGCCATCCAACATATCTGTGTACCAAACAAGGCTTCAAGAGAGAAAATGAAAGTCTGAGAGCCCTACTAAGATGATACTTTAAGCCTTAATGGAGTCTCCATTTAGTTTTGAGGATTCCTGAGACCAACAAAATGAATATCCAAGCCAATATTAATTCCCAAATTCCAGAGTCTATTATCTATTTCAATATGTTTGTCTGAATCAAAGCCACATTCTCCCGATACATGACTAGTCAGTCAGCTTTCTGATGTCATCCCCAGGTAAAAGTTCTTTTCTACGCAAAAATGTAAACTGAGTTGTGTTTATTTGGTACTAAAGAGCAACCTCTTCCTCTCTTTTGAGTGAACAGAGACCTCACAAACTCAATCAGACCGTAGCCGTTTAAAACTCAATAAACTCTACTGCAAAGGTAACTTGCAATCAGAAGTTAATCTCTGGGAATGAAATTCAATTGTCATTTTAAATGAAAAGTCTCCCCAGTCACTAAGATGGCAGGGCTCTATTGGATAGTCAGTTATTTCCAAGTTGTACTAGTAAAAAAAAAAAAAAAAAAAAAAATCATGATAACATTAACATTTGTTAACTCAATTTATTTTCTTGGATTCTAACTTGTTTTTCTAAAGACTTAAAATCCAGAGTTCAAAGTAAAATTGTAGTCTGACCAATCATAAACTCTGGACTTATGAAGAAGGGTTATTGGTTAGTGTACATAGGAAATGAGATGAGGCCATTTTTTTATAATTCACTACAAAAGTATATCTAAAAAGAGAGATATATAGATGAGTGTTTGGTGGGCGGTGAGGGGAGGGATCACTTTGTGAAATATAGATAACATGTTTTCATTTATATCAATTTCTTATATGTTTATATAAATATCCTAATATATAAAAAGCCAGGGGAGCAGTTAGGGGTGATAAGGCTGGCAGGGGGCGACAGTTAGGGATGACCAGGCCAGCAGGGGGGACAGTGAGAGGTGATCAGGCTGGCAGGCAGGTGAGTGGTTAGAAGCCAGCAATTCTGGATTTTGAGAGGGATATCCGACTGCTAGTTTAGAATGGGATCGGGCCTAAACTGTCAGTTGGACAACCCCCGAGGGGATCTCGGATTGGAGACAGTGCAGGCTGAGCTGAGAGGATCCTCCCCCCACCCCCCGATGCACAAATTTCGTGCACCGAACCTTTAGTATATAATATATTCATATAAAAGATGTGATATCTGCTACAACTTCTTGAACAGCAGAACTACCATGCACCAGTGCTCTATTTTTAAATACTTCATAGATGAGTGCAAGTGATTTCACAGCTGCACAGTCAACCTACAGGTGTCTTCAAGCCAGTGGCCCTACTGCTCTGGGACAAGTCAATGCAGGGTGGCCAGTCACCATAGCTCTCTGGGAAGGGGCACGTGGTGGCACTAAAAGAGGGTGAGGGGTCAGAAAAGACCTCCTGCCCAGCGGAGGTCTTGTCATCTGTCACTCTCAGAAAGGAGCCTTGCCTTAGAGAAGGAGGCCAAGGTCTGCAGAAAAGGATCCCCATGTGCACCTCCACTGACCGCTCTAACTTTGTTTCCAACTCAACATTTAATCAGTTCTTTGGAAAGCTAGCTAAGTGGGACATTTGCCATTCGGTAAGGCAAAGATACTAAGAAGGCACTATAGTGAGGGTTATTTTAAATTCCAAATATTCTTATAATATTCCTCTCTTCCAGAAAATAACGCAGAATTTGATTTGAATCTTCCAAACAAAGCTTGCTCAGAAAGCTCTCTACTCACTCATCAAATCAACAATGCTAATTGCAATTTACAATGTGCAATGTAGCATGTGCTAATAGTCTTATTATAGTCCTTTCAATAATGCAGGTTTAAAATTATTTTCGTCTTGGTGGCTATGTCTCCTTTTCATGAATACTTAAAAATAATTTTACGGCCATCCTCACTTTTCTCTTCTGTACTGTTATGATCCTACACCTCATAGGATTCTTTTGAGCAGGGGTCCTCAAACTACGGCCCGCGGGCCACATGCAAATACAAATATTGTATTTGTTCCCGTTTTGTTTTTTCACTTCAAAATAAGGTATGTGCAGTGTGCAAAGGAATTTGTTCATAGTTTTTTTTTTTAAACTTAAAAGTTTAAGGACCCCTGCTTTTGAGGATGAAAAGAGATTAAGTAAAGGACTTCACAGAGCACGGGCAGATGTTGACAATTCAGGAAGTCATAGTGAGCAACAGCAGCAGTGGCATTTGTAGTAGTTGCTCCTAGTCTGACTTTTCATTTGCAATTAAGAATCTTCTTGAAATTCATACCCTAAAACTCTAAAAAAAAAAGGAAATCCAACTAGTATCTACAAAAATAGCACTCACACAGACAAAAATATAAATACACCAGCAATCCTTTTAAACACTTCTCTGGAACTGGCTTTTTTCAGAAGCACTTATAATCTGGAGCTCGGAACAGGAAACAAGCTGGCCTGCCCAAGGGCAATTTTTCTGCCATTAACTCAATGCTAGGATCATCATGCCACTTTAAGAGCAGGAAGATAAGTACAGAGTCATAATTTTGTAATATGGTATATATTACCACCGCTTGATTGTGTCTTTTGAATTTGCATTTTGAAAGGCCTTTGTTTTGTTCATTGTTGTAGCTCCAGCTGTGAACCGGCACATTACAGCTAATCAAGATATATTTGTTGAATAAATGCCTGAATGTTTATAAAAGTAGGTATCTTTCCTCCTCGTGATATATATTTACCATACTAAAAAAGTTTAAAACATTGTGAAGTCAAGAGAGAAAAGAAAATTCAGTGTAAGAGAGGACACTTTGCTTAACTATCCATTATATATGTGGAAGTATGCACCAGCAAATTCTACAGTCCTTTGCATATAATGCTATCAGTGCATATTACTGACTAAAAATATTTTATATCTATATTGATCTTGTAACTATTAGCTCCTTGAGGATTCTTACACTATTATATCAGAGAAATTTAATAAAATATTAGTTGGATGAATAGAGTTGATAAGTGAATAAATAAGTAGTACCAGCAAATAAAAATTGTCAGTGAATTGTGTGAGACTTGTCAAATGATATGTTTGAGGACCCAATCTTATGAAATTTAAAAGCTAGTTTCAAATTAGTCACACTGATACCAAGAAGCTTAACTGGATGCCAGGACAAAGTCCGGCACTATTAAAAGAGATACAAAATTCAGTACCCCAAAATAAACTCATCAATATCCAGCATGCAATAGAAGCTACCAAGAATGCAAAGAAGCAGGAGAATCTATGAAAAAAAATCAATTTAAAAGGCCCCCCAAAATGAAGTAGAAAACATTAGCAGACAAGAATGTTAAAATGGTAAATATAAACATTTCATTTTTTTTAAGAAAACATGAACTTAAAAAAATGGGAGATATACAAAACAGGAATTTTAGAGATGGAAAATAAAATATCAACTAAAACTATACTGGATGAGAGCAACAGCAGATTGGATTAAATACTGCATAAGAAAAGATCACTCAGCTTGGGGAAGTAGCAGTAGAAACTATCCAAAAAGAAAGAAAAACAGATAAAATATTTAAAAAAGAAATTAAAGAGGTGCAATGACCTGTGGGACAATATAAAGCAGTAATTGGAATTCCAGGAGAGAAGAAAGAAGGGAAGGCAAAAATATTTTCAAGAAATAATGGCCCAAATTTTTCCAAATTTTATTAAAATTATAAAGTCACAGATCCCTTCCTTTTATATTATGCTATCACATAGAAATTGCTTATTAGCGACATAAAAATTCAACAACACAATTCAATAATAATTGCAAGCACTTATATAAGGCCTATCATATCACACCTTATTCTAAAGCTTTACAGGTAGTTACCTACATAATCTTCACAACCTGAGGAGGTAAGAGTTCTCATTATCCCCATTTTACAGATAAGGACACTGACTCCCAGAAATATTAGGCAGTAAGCTCAAGATATCTGAACTCTTAAGTGGATCCAGGTCTCAAACCCAGGAGATATGAAAAGCCCCTAACCACTGTACCACCTGGCCTGAGTGCCATCTGTGCAAAGGACAGATGTTAACATTCTAACACTTAAGTTAGGGGTGCACATTTTTATCCTAAACATTATTTTAAAACTAATTCAGTTCAATTGTGGTTCTTTACATAATATCAATTTACTCCTTATCGCCCAGGATCCAGAGTTATGTCAATTAAGTATGTGCAAACTCATAAACAAAGTGGCAAAAAGACCAAGAACATATTAGCATTCAAATCAGTGTGACCTGCCATTTAGCCACTGACTAATTCAACAGTAAACAACTGTGTGTATCTGGAAGAATGAGCACCTGGGATTTTCTGAAACCACATTTAAAAAGAACACCAAGCACATCCAAATACCAGAGTTGTCAATAACTTGACTCCTTGTAGCCAGAATCAGAGGGTTCTCGCTGACACATGTAACCTCTGCTTGTCCTTTGTCACATATGTGCTTCTCCTGCAAACTGTCAGTGACTTGTCAGAACTGATCAGAAGTCTAAGGCCATTCCTCAGTGACAGATCTGGACATGACAGCGTCCCATTTCTGGTTCTGTGTCACATACCGTATGAAAACTGATGTCCCCGTCACTCTCTCAGGATAAACAGCTGTCTACAGTAATAATGAGATTTTTAAATGTTACAAAAATCACAGGATAAATTCAACATTTAATCATATTTAAAACCAATATGTAATCTAATGGTGCAGAGAAAGGTTGTCTTATAGAAAGATGTAGAATCCTTTCTTCCTATGTATGAATAAAGCTGTCATGCTCCTTGTTTGGGAGTTCAAACCATTAAAAAAAAATCAAATCTAGTATTCCTCAGTGGTTGAGCATTAACCCATGAACAAAGAGGTCCTGGTTTGATTCTGGGTCCGGGCACATGCCCGGGTTTTGGGCTCGATCTCCAATAGGGGGTGTGAAGGAGGCAGCCAAGTGATGATTCTTTCTCATAGATGTTTCTATCTCTCTATCCCTCTCCCTTCCTTTCTTTCTAAAACCAATTAAAACATATTTTTTTAAAAAAATCAAATTTAGGAAGGAGGGAATAGGGGACTTCAGTGAAAGACCTAAGACCTTGATGGCTCCCAAGGCCTCCAACCAAGGAATTACAGGCTAGAATTCTGGAAGCATCTCTGTTTCTTTCCAATGTGTCTACCTTGAAATTTGGTGGAAATTAGAATTTATATTATTCTTTCAAGAAAAAAAACAATGGGCATATAATAATTAAATTGTCCTTTCTGAAAGAAAAAAATCTGAAATATTTTTGATATTTCTTAAAACGGCTGACACCACTGAAATATACTGAGACTATAAAATAACTGTAAATTATTGTATTAAGGAAGAGATGGGATCACTAACTGTGAACATGGTTATAAACTATAGACTGTATTCTTCAAAGGGGAAAAGGGACATAAAAGGATACCCAGTGGATAATTTACATAAATTATCAAACAACATTTATGCTGCCCTTTCCTCATTAGGCTTCCTAACCCACCTTCTTTCATTTCCTCATTCTGTCATTATTATCCTTGTTAGTCACTCTACTATAAAATATATGGATTTTACTAAAAAAAATATATAGAAGAGAATATCTCATTCTGCCACAATTCTAGGATCCTGCTTCTATTTTTCCAGACTGCAGCCACTAGTTCGTCTCTAGGTCTGAAGTTAGCTGATGGGGGTTGTTTGGCGCGCGCGAGGTTCCTTGTAGAATGGCAGATGCAGGATGTGGGTTGTTTGGCGCGCGCGTGCGTGTGTGTGTGTAGCTTCTGGGGTAGAGTGAGGCATGTGAGGTTCCTTGTAGAATGGCAGATGCAGGATGTGGTATAAAGGCAGCCATTTGTATCCCTGATTTTCCTCAGGGTAACCGCAAAGGTGAATATGAGCTAGACTTCCCTCAAGGGTCTAATTTGCATTCCCGTGTCAAGGCAGTGATGGCGGGGTTACTCCTTCAAGGCCATCAAGGTCCCATCTATTGTGCTACAATAATCGTGATTTAAATACTCATGAGATGCGGTGGTTTCTAAAGTACTACGTTAGTGCTGTGTAATTTTGAGGTCACTGAGGCATATTTTTAAGGAACTTAAACTTATGGCAAATGGTTACAGTAGGTTTTAAGACAACTATGAATATACAACTAACCGTATCTATCACTCAAAAGTTGGATTAAATGGGATTTAGAAGAATACAAATTTGTAGAGAGCACATGAGTGTTACTTGGATGGGCAACCAACATTTCTGACACTTGAAATGATTCTGTGACTACCTTTGTCCAAAAAAGATCCTCCTTCCCTCACATTCAAATATCATCTACTTAATATATACTATATTGTTCATTCTAAAATTGATATTATTAAGACCCCACAACATAAAGCCCAAACTATCTCGCTTTAAACCACAATGGTGATGAATCTATATGCAGCAGATACACACATTGTTGATTGCCTGTTAAGATATTAACAGTGTTGATTTCTAGAAAGAAGTCTAGAATTTTAAAAGCCAAACTGAGTTGATTAGCTGGGACAGATTGTTGCTTGTCTAAGTGACTTAGTTTGTGTGACAGAGCTACAAGCTGCCTTTGGGTTCACAAGTCCTTCAAAACCAAAGATCCATGCTAATGGAAACCTTTTCAGCAGAAAGCACCCAACAATCAGAGTTAAAGTTTTATTTATTGGCTTTGACCATCTACTTCTGTTATCAACCATAAGGGCCCATACACTTCATCAACCCCTAACAATAGCCGCAAGCTTGGACAATCTGTCTTGCATCTTTATTGGGTAAGACTTCAATGGACCTGCCTGGATTAAAGAGCAGCCCACGCATAAAATGGAAACTCATTAAAATAAACTTTCTCAAAGGGGGAAACTTCAGTTCCAACTGAACTGAACTGTTTTTATTTCGAAGATGAAAGACCTATTACCCAGTCATACATTCATGTGCTCTTGGCCTAAGAGCTTTTTATTTGACGACTTTAACTTTCAGTCCCTTCCCATGTCTTTTTGGAAGAAACATAATAGGAATTCATCCCTTATTGAGCCTGATTGGAACATAGTATCTGTGAACCTCTTAATAATACTTCAGACCTTTATGGTTTAATTTGCAATGGTGTCCCTTTTGTCTGCCTTACTGGCCTTTAATCTAAGGCACAATACACCCACTTTGCATGTATTTGCAGAAAAGCATTGAATGCCTAAGGATTTTTTAATGTGCTCATTAGAAATAGTGATTTTTAAAAACACACAGGTATGGTCATTTAGGCAACAGAATGCAAAGATGAATGAATAAAGGGATGATGTCACAGATGGTTGTTGCCAATTGTTTACATGAAAACTGACTTACAGCTTTGGGCCTGAAAACTTCACCTTGAACTTACTATGAGCTCTTTTCAGTGACAACAACACAAAATGAAAAAGTCAAGAGACTGAGAAAAATCTCTGTTATGCTAAAATATAAGCCATCCTATAAAAGAGTAATATAACTGGTAGTAGCTGAAGCAAATAATATTCTCAAAGCTTTAATTTTATATGAATGACCATTAAGTGAAACGAACCACAATCACGGTTACTTAGATACACAGAATAGTCAGAGAAAATGTTAATGTTCGAAGCAATGCAAAAACATCCACACAGTGGTTGTACACACATGCTATCAAAAGGAAATTAAGCTCTTTAAAACTGGTTTCATGTCATTAAGTAATTTTAATTCAGACTTCTTTTTCTGAGGCCAAAATGTATGTCATGTGCATATTTTAAAAGACATACTAGTTAAACAAATATAGATCTCTTATGATAAAAATAACCCTTTAAATTATGTAATTATAAAACTATATATGGATATGATTTAAATTTTAGCATAATTAAGAACTAGCATAACGGTCTCTGTGTAAATGGAAGTGTTATATAATTTTTCAGCAAAAATTTTTAGCAGTTTGCTAAAGGCCTCTCTATTATATTCTAAATTTAATCTATGTGTAAGTTACTCTCAAATAAATTTGTCTTTATGCAAAAGTTTATTAAAATTTAAATATCTAAATAAAATTTTTCTTTAAAAAATCTATTCTTTAAAATAAAATAGCCTAAAATATTACAAAGTCACATGTAATCACAAATGACAAACTATAGGAAAATACTTGATTCTTACTTATGTTAAAAACAAGGCAACAAGCCCCAAATGGAGTCACTTGTGCTAAGCCCTACATCACTAAACCAAGACCTAATACCTAATTTAATTACAGTTTCAGCCAGGACAATCTGAAATTACCTGATCAGCACTAGTGAGGTAATGGGCCTGAGAGACCCCTTCTGTCCCCAAAAGAAAGGTGACCTCGCCACCATTCCTTATATAACCCCCTCTGCCTATAAAAGTCTTTCATTTCGTACAACTTTTTGGAGGTCCTTTCTATTTGCTAGAGGGGATACTACTGGATTCATAAATCCTTGAATAAAGCTACTAAGATCTTCAAAATTTACTCAGTTTAATTTTGTTTCTTAATGCTTAGCTCTTTATCTGTAAAGCCAATCTCAACTTTGCTGCATATTTTTGTTTTGTGGTTGTTTTGTTTTTTTAATGGGAAATGTATTAAAACTTCAACATTAATTTAAAATATATATTTTTATTTATTTCAGAGAGGGAGAGAGAGAAAGAAACATCATCGATTGGCTGCCTCCTGCACACACCTCACTGGTGATCCAGCCCACAACCCGGGCATGTGGCCTTGACAGGAATCCAAGCTGAGACGCTTCAGTCTGCAGGCCGATGCCCTATCCACTGAGCCAACCTGGCTAGGGCCAGACCTTCAACATTAATTTAAAAGATATATTTTTATGTATTTCAGAGAGGGAGAGAGAGAAAGAAACATCATCGATTGGCTGCCTCCTGCACACACCTCACTGGTGATCCAGCCCACAACCCGGGCATGTGGCCTTGACAGGAATCCAAGCTGAGACGCTTCAGTCTGCAGGCCGATGCCCTATCCACTGAGCCAACCTGGCTAGGGCCAGACCTTCAACATTAATTTAAAAGATATATTTTTATGTATTTCAGAGAGGGAGAGAGAGAAAGAAACATCATCGATTGGCTGCCTCCTGCACACACCTCACTGGTGATCCAGCCCACAACCCGGGCATGTGGCCTTGACAGGAATCCAAGCTGAGACGCTTCAGTCTGCAGGCCGATGCCCTATCCACTGAGCCAACCTGGCTAGGGCCAGACCTTCAACATTAATTTAAAAGATATATTTTTATGTATTTCAGAGAGGGAGAGAGAGAAAGAAACATCATCGATTGGCTGCCTCCTGCACACACCTCACTGGTGATCCAGCCCACAACCCGGGCATGTGGCCTTGACAGGAATCCAAGCTGAGACGCTTCAGTCTGCAGGCCGATGCCCTATCCACTGAGCCAACCTGGCTAGGGCCAGACCTTCAACATTAATTTAAAAGATATATTTTTATGTATTTCAGAGAGGGAGAGAGAGAAAGAAACATCATCGATTGGCTGCCTCCTGCACACACCTCACTGGTGATCCAGCCCACAACCCGGGCATGTGGCCTTGACAGGAATCCAAGCTGAGACGCTTCAGTCTGCAGGCCGATGCCCTATCCACTGAGCCAACCTGGCTAGGGCCAGACCTTCAACATTAATTTAAAAGATATATTTTTATGTATTTCAGAGAGGGAGAGAGAGAAAGAAACATCATCGATTGGCTGCCTCCTGCACACACCTCACTGGTGATCCAGCCCACAACCCGGGCATGTGGCCTTGACAGGAATCCAAGCTGAGACGCTTCAGTCTGCAGGCCGATGCCCTATCCACTGAGCCAACCTGGCTAGGGCCAGACCTTCAACATTAATTTAAAAGATATATTTTTATGTATTTCAGAGAGGGAGAGAGAGAAAGAAACATCATCGATTGGCTGCCTCCTGCACACACCTCACTGGTGATCCAGCCCACAACCCGGGCATGTGGCCTTGACAGGAATCCAAGCTGAGACGCTTCAGTCTGCAGGCCGATGCCCTATCCACTGAGCCAACCTGGCTAGGGCCAGACCTTCAACATTAATTTAAAAGATATATTTTTATGTATTTCAGAGAGGGAGAGAGAGAAAGAAACATCATCGATTGGCTGCCTCCTGCACACACCTCACTGGTGATCCAGCCCACAACCCGGGCATGTGGCCTTGACAGGAATCCAAGCTGAGACGCTTCAGTCTGCAGGCCGATGCCCTATCCACTGAGCCAACCTGGCTAGGGCCAGACCTTCAACATTAATTTAAAAGATATATTTTTATGTATTTCAGAGAGGGAGAGAGAGAAAGAAACATCATCGATTGGCTGCCTCCTGCACACACCTCACTGGTGATCCAGCCCACAACCCGGGCATGTGGCCTTGACAGGAATCCAAGCTGAGACGCTTCAGTCTGCAGGCCGATGCCCTATCCACTGAGCCAACCTGGCTAGGGCCAGACCTTCAACATTAATTTAAAAGATATATTTTTATGTATTTCAGAGAGGGAGAGAGAGAAAGAAACATCATCGATTGGCTGCCTCCTGCACACACCTCACTGGTGATCCAGCCCACAACCCGGGCATGTGGCCTTGACAGGAATCCAAGCTGAGACGCTTCAGTCTGCAGGCCGATGCCCTATCCACTGAGCCAACCTGGCTAGGGCCAGACCTTCAACATTAATTTAAAAGATATATTTTTATGTATTTCAGAGAGGGAGAGAGAGAAAGAAACATCATCGATTGGCTGCCTCCTGCACACACCTCACTGGTGATCCAGCCCACAACCCGGGCATGTGGCCTTGACAGGAATCCAAGCTGAGACGCTTCAGTCTGCAGGCCGATGCCCTATCCACTGAGCCAACCTGGCTAGGGCCAGACCTTCAACATTAATTTAAAAGATATATTTTTATGTATTTCAGAGAGGGAGAGAGAGAAAGAAACATCATCGATTGGCTGCCTCCTGCACACACCTCACTGGTGATCCAGCCCACAACCCGGGCATGTGGCCTTGACAGGAATCCAAGCTGAGACGCTTCAGTCTGCAGGCCGATGCCCTATCCACTGAGCCAACCTGGCTAGGGCCAGACCTTCAACATTAATTTAAAAGATATATTTTTATGTATTTCAGAGAGGGAGAGAGAGATAGAAACATCATCGATTGGCTGCCTCCTGCACACACCTCACTGGTGATCAAGCCCACAACCCGGGCATGTGGCCTTGACAGGAATCCAAGCTGAGACCCTTCAGTCTGCAGGCCGATGCCCTATCCACTGAGCCAAACTGGCTAGGGCCAGAACTTCAACATTAATTTTAACTAACAAATTACAAACAACCCTGTCATTCACCAAGTTACACAACTAGCTCAAGTACAAGTTAAACATTTGTTCTGGCTGTTAAAAAATTACTCTAAGTGAATCCTATGCTTCGCTCAGCCAAACTCACAGTGTTTCTTCACTTCTTTTTTTTTAATACCTTAGTTTCTATATTTTATTTTATATATTTTTGGCTTTACGACATCTACCCTATTACCAATATGATACTTGAGCTTTATTACTTTTTGGACTTTTGTGTATGTTTGAAGTATTTCATAATAAAATATGCTCTGCTCTCCCTACCATCATCTGCCTCTTGCACATAATAAATGCTCTTTGTTTGTTGTTGCTCCAGTCTCTGCTCCCCTTTCCTGCGCACACTGAGGTCATCAGCTTCTCTCTCTCCATCGTGACTTGGCTCCCTTTCCTTTGGCCTTTGGGCACGGTCTGTCCTTGGGCTCTGGACCACTCCAACTGGGGAAAAAACTTTGCTTCCACTCTTGCCACGCATATCCTTCCAGATCTGGAGCCACTTACATTTTTATTATAGATAGAATTTTCTGTTTTCAGAAGCACAAGTAGCGTTAACAACTTAAGTTAAAAATCTAAATTAGATGTATATATTTTCCTTGAAGCATATAATCTTAAATTCTTCTAAACACACGTGTAGAATTTGGGGCCAGCTGACTTTCCTTCCAGACCCTAAGTTTCTATTTGGGAATTTTTCCATGATTTAAGTATTAGCCAATGGCAACCTAAGGAGGTGTTTTCATCAAATCTAAGAAGAAACTTAAAAGATTTTTCTTGCTTTTACTAATAATGTGTGTCAACTAATCTGATAGGTTAAATACAATGTTTTCTCATGTAAAGAGTTGTTCAAACTTTGGTGTGCATTTATTAGATAAAAATGTATGCAGCTTTGCCCAATAAAATCCTTTCACATTGCAAAATAATAACAATAATAATAATAATAAGCAACAAGGTCTCAGGGAAAATCCAAATAGTTCTGTCTCATTTTAAGCAAAATCAGCATGTAAATGACGGGTGAAGGATGACTAAAAGACTCACATTTGTAATGCACAGCAATAGAAATAGGAATGATTCCACCAAGAAACTTTGTTCAAAACTTTGATTATTGTTAATTAGAAACTGTTCTTACCTAAAAAGATAATTTATGAAAATTGCATTTACTATAAACCATCTCTATTTTTTATATAACATAATGGGACATTCATTCTTCCTTATTATCAGAAGGTTGGGTATAAAATTTAGAAACTATGATTAATTTCTTGTTTAATGAAATTGGCCAAAGCTTCCCACAGCTTTAAGAAGACCACTCTGTAAATTCTGTTTTCTGAATGTGAAGTTCTTTTTTTCATCTTAAGCAGCAGAGCTAGCGTATAAACACAATGGAAAACTGCATTTGGGAGCTACAGCCTCTCTAGGCCGCCTATGAAAATGGATGACAAGAGCAGCCAAAACCTGTCCAGGATATGCTTGCTCGACCTTATACAACCCCTCAGAGAAGTTCCCCAAACATACCCAGTGTTGAAAATATGGCTGCAAACATTAACCACAAAAATCACTGTCATTCAAACAAATTTTGTTTCCGTTTAAATAAATCACAAAAATGCAAAATAATTTTCAATAAAGTATTAGCTGAGAAATAGCTTTTAAAATCTGCACATAACAATGTTATCTACTAAAGGAAATCTAACATGATTAAAGTGCTTTGCTTTTGCTCTGAAACTGTTATGTGTCAAAAATTGAGATGGGTAGTAAGTAGCTTTTCCCTTCCTTTTACATGTGCTAACAGTTTCTGAGGATGTTCGAGATTTTCATTTTATGATGTCACCTTCTGGTGCTCTCCTAGGAAAACTGGGAAACTATATAGTAGCAAATTTAAGAATAGCAAACAGATGATGGAAAGGATGTACAGAGTATTTGGGGGGAGGGGAAAGGTAAAAATGTTCCCCCTTCTTTTTCTTTTTGCCTTAATCCTCTCATTTGGTTTAGAAACATAAGGCCCTGTTCACTTCATTTAAGCCTCACAATGACTGGAAGCCCGATCAATCTGTCTTGTGTCTTCTTAGGGTAAAACTGCAATTGAGCGGAAGCAACAGATGAACAAAGCCCACATTCAAATCTGTAGCTCATTAAAATAATGTTAAAATAGAGTAAAATCTCAATTGTAAGTGAATTGTAGCTGGTTTTTTCCCCCCTTGCTAAATACAATTTGTTAATAAAATCATTAGCCCTGAATCAGTGGTCTTTAAAGTAAATTTAAATAAATGTCTCGTTCTTTTTAAAAATTGGAACATTTTGAAAAACATTTTGGAAACAGGTATTCAGTAAAGCACCAAATGAGATAACATCGTAGCAGTCATCTCATCAAGACCTGAGTCACAGAGATTCTACACAGTATATGGAGGAACCATCCATGTTTAAGAGCAGTCCTGGCTCTTAAGTCCTCTGATTCCGTAAGTTTACATCATAGGGAGAGTTCCTATACATAAATGTCATGTTGATTTGCTATGTCACAATGTGGATCCGAATGCCCACTAAGTAAAATGTGTAGAACTTCTGTGAGTTTTAAGTAATCCAGAAATTCAGTAGGGGCATTTACAAGTACACATACTATCTCTGGCAATTTGTTTTCAATTTGATCCTGTGGATTCCTATCTGTACCTAATCCAGGTCAGGTTTGTGAAAAGTCACATTTTAGTTGGGAACACATTATATCCATTCTTAAGTACGTCTAATGGGTTTTTAATAAAAAGCATAATTACTGCTTAGGCAATTTGGAAATAGCTATTAAAATGAAAAGGCACAGACTCTTCAATCTCAAATTCTCACGTTGAGGAAATCTATCCCATAGAAATAAAAACATCAACACTGCATCAGGTGTAATAAAAAATATTTAGTGCAAAATTTTCTCTTGGGGCAAAAACAAACAAAAACCAAAACAGAGTAGAAAAACTGTGTACCATCCATCCTATGGACTATTACATATTGAGCATGTAATACTTATATAACCAGATTAAAACAATAAAGCTACTTTCATAAATAAAGAAAAGGTAGCTGAGAAGCAAGTCTAGTTGGAAACTTTCAGGTCATGGATAGCTTTGTAGGTCAATTCCTCACTTTTCCATATGTTTGCTTTTTAAATTTGGGGAAATCACTGAATTTCTCTAAGCTCCCATTTCCACACCTGTGTAAAGTGAATTAACAACAAAGTGGGCATTAAATGAAATCATGGATTTAAAGCATCTAGAAGGGGAAATGATCACAGGATGCAAGCCATCTTAACTTCCGGTTCTATGAAGATGGCATTTATTATGAGCGGCACTACAGCAGTGTAGATCTAGATCATAGCATACTGGTGGTTGGCTATGGCTTTGAAGAAGAAGAATCAAGTAACAATAAATATTGGATTGTCAAAAACAGCTGGGGTGAAGCTTGGGGCAAAAGTGGCTACATAAAGATGGCCAAAGACCAGAACAACTACTGTGGAATCGACACCGCGGCCAGCTATCCTACTGTGTGAGATGATGGTAATAAAAAAAGACTTGAT
>NW_006294681.1:437099-452819 GCF_000327345.1 Myotis davidii | reverse complement strand
TCTCTCGTCAATCCATGACTATGGTCATAAGATAACTTGTTATGTAAAATTATTTATTTATCTAAGATGCACCTACACTGAATTTATCTGAAAAATAAAAAAGTCGCTATTAAGAAAAAAATTGTAAATGGAAGATTATAAAAGAGGGTTTCTCATGCCAGCAAAAGTTACTGGCGTGCCATGTTTGGTACACATGCCGGGGTTGCCCACCCCTGGTTTAGGGAGCTGGCTTCCTTGCTGACAGGAGTATTTGAGTTCAGGCTGAAGTAGCCACTAGAAGGCTCTCAGATGTACAAAAAACTGAGTTCTGGGCCTCCCACCAGACCAGAGAAAGGAAAACAGGGGGACAGGAAGTGGAACAGGAATGAAGAGTCACTAATTCCGTAGTTATCTTGTTGGTGAAGAGAATAGGAAATATGATGACAGATCCTTTAGTTCATAATAGTGAGATAGAAGAAAGTTTCTAAATGTTCCAACTCGGGGGCCTGATGATCCACCTGATGTCTCTTCTTCAGTGTGCCCCGACCTGGCTCATGGGCCCATCGAAGGCCCAGTCTTCCTTCAGCAGCAGACACTCGCCAGGTCGACCCATGGCCGCCAGGGCTGTCTTGGTGGGCGCAGGGTCAGAGATTTCTGAGTAATCACAAAGGAAGCAGACGGTGTGCTGCATGGATATCTGGTTCCCTTGTGAGGATCTGACTGACATTTTTTAATTAAACTGGCCCACTGGAGTTTAATTAAGGTGATGTCTTCTTGAAGTGAAACCAAATATATATATATATATATATCCCTTTTTTGGAACAAGTATGTAGAATAAAAACCTTCTTTTAGCCCTATGATCTTTAAAAGAAGAACAACAAAAAGAAAAACAACCAACAAAAGTACTCTCCATTGTTTCTCATATTCTCTAACATTTTCAGTTCTTAAAGCAAAATTGTTGAAGATTTCAAATGAACCACAGGCCATCCCCATACTACATGTATCTGGGAAACCACAGAGACTGAATATGTACTTTGGGGATCAGAAAGGCCTCTATTTTAATGCAATTTCATAGAACTCAGCTTAGGAAATGTGTATTGATTAATCATCCTGAAATAATACAGTTCCATCAAATACGTTGAATCTCTCTGGGAAACTCACAGTGTAAAAAAAGGAAATAATCAAAACAACTTCCTGTTTTAGAAAGAGCACTGAATGTTAATCTGAGAAACTATACAGATTTGAAATATCCTTACTGAATTTTTATATACATTTTTCATATTACTCTTTTTTAAAATATATTTTTATTGATTTTAGAGAGGACAGGAGAGGGAGAGATAAAAACATCAATGATGAGAGAGCATCATTGATCAGCTGCCCCCTACTGGGAGTCGAGCCCCCAACCCCGGCATATGCCCTTGACCATAATCGAACAGGGGACCCTTCAGTCCACTGAGCCAAACAAGCTAGGGTTCACATTACTCTTAAGTAACTTAGGATATCTGCATAGCAGACAATGTTGAACCCCCCCTGCTCCCAGTTCCTTTTTACCATTCCTGGACGCACACCATGCCCTGAAATTGTAATCTGGTGTCCTCAATGGCCAGGCCCTTCAGAGTGTGACTCTCAGCCTACTGGGGCCACTTTGCTGCAGGTACAGAAAATGGGAAGGGCCTGAGGGTCTATGACAGCCGTGGGCAAACTATGGCCCGTGCGCGGCCCGTTTGAAAAGAATAAAACAAAAAAAAAAAAAAAAAAAAAAGACCGTACCCTTTTATGTAATGATGTTTACTTTGAATTTATATTAGTTCACACAAACACTCCATCCATGCTTTTGTTCCGGCCCTCCGGTCCAGTTTAAGAACCCATTGTGGCCCTCGAGTCAAAAAGTGCCCACCCACCTGCGGCCTAGCTGATTTCTTTGTGGAAGTTGACAGGCTGATTGTTGTTAACCCTACACCCTGTGGCTGCCAACCAGTCATGGGATGAGGGAGTATGAACCTTCAACACATATAAATGTAACTCTGAAGTTCTTCTGCAGGATTAGGTTGAAGCCCACCCTCTTGGAGATTCTGGCTGAAATCGCCTCCCGCCCCCACTTCCTCGCCTACCTCCCTTCCTGTCTTGCTTTCCTGATTCCCTTAAAGTTTCCTGTGGGAGGTCCTGCACAGGAGTTTCACTTCCAAGGACCCTGATCTAAAACAGTATGATATTACAAATTCTCTTGTAATTTATTTTACTTAATTTGAGCTTAAATTGTCATGCCTCTGATTTAAACACTATGTGTAATATTACACCATTTCTCTTTGCTGACTGAATTTCCTAATGACATAATTCTGAGCACTCACTGTCTCCTTGTTATTGTTCTGCACAAATCATTTCCTGTTCACTTGAGATCTTTTAATGTATATATAACCAATGAACCAATTTCATAATAATTCTCATGAATCAGGTCTTCACACAATATATACATTGACCATCCTAGCAAATGACACAAAGGACCTGAATCCTTGAAAATAATAATTATCAGGAAGATTCCAACATCAAAGTGACCACCTCGGTACCACTACTTCATTTTTCTAAACTGACAAGGACTATAGGGAACAGCTGATCAAGTAAGTGGCAGTCTTTGGGCAAAGATTATACTAATATACTTGCTAACAGAGTCCAGGAAAATCAGTCCAGAAAGACTAAGAAAAACAATCTAAAGTCCTTTTAGACTGAAAGGCTTAAAACTAATACTCAAGGTTCACAGCCAGGGCAAAGTACTTTGCCAACTCTAAGGCAGAGTTCCAAAGATATCTTCCATTTCTGAACATAGGAAATTTAGCAAAAAGGTAATGCTTTAATCACACCTGGATTCCAACCTTTGAAGAAGCATGTTAATTTGAAGTGTATCTGAATATTTAACCAAAGAATGGAGCAAGAACATTTAAATTATCCTCTTTCATTATCATCATTATCTCTTCATCCTTTCATTTGCCACCACAATGGAGAAGTTATGCTTGCCACTCATGTGGACAATAGGGTCATAAGTCTTGGGTTTAGCATGCAGTACCTGCTGTGGTACATATTCTTCTGTTAATGAGCATGCATAACTCTTTATCCTCAAGGAACTGTCTCTGCACATAAAAGGACACATAACTTTTATAACACCAGAAAGAAGTAAATACAGCTCATTGAGTTTTCTATGGGAAGATTTGGAGAGGATAATTATTCTGAATTGTTAGTATCTTCAGGCAGTGGGCTGGTCCCTTCTCTAAACGAGGGATGTGTTTAAGTTTTTATACCGTGCAACCAAGTTAGCAAGTATGTTCTGACTAAATCTATATTTATAAAAGCCTAAGCGACCAGCCGACCTTTCCACCATCTGACTGGTAGCTATGATGTGCACTGACCATCAGGGGGTAGGCACTCAACGCAGGAGCTGCCGAGCTACGGTGACTTGGCAGCTGCAGTTCTCGGTGACACACCCGCAACCAGAGAGGAGGGAGCCCGATTCCAGGGTGCATCACCCAAGAACTGCCCTCTCATAATCCAGGACCCCTCAGGGGATGTTGGAGAGCTGGTTTCAGCCGGAACCCTGCAGGCTAGGCCGAGGGACCCCACCAGTGCATAAATCCGTGCACCAGGCCTCTAGTATAATATAAAAGTAACATTTATTCCCTTGGTGCTTTCAGTGGCCAGAGGACAAGTCTCAGGCCATTGGAGCCTCTTGGTCCATGCAGACAGCAGGAAGTGCTTGGGTCTTACAAAGATCCTTACCCACACGGTGCTGGCCCCTTGCCTCAGCTGGGAAAAAGTCTAAGATGTAATTTACATCAACAACATTAATGAAAAACTTAATAAAAGACTTTTCTTCTTCTGTATGTATTCAAAATGTGTTAATATATTTGTTGAGAAGAAGAAAAGCATATGTTCTCTCAATAGATACGAAGTGCTCTGCAAGGAAGCTGACACATGTCAAATATTCAGTAAATGTTAGATGCTATTATTATAATTATTACTATCATTAAGAAAGTGTCCAGGGAATTATCACAATTCTAAAAAATTCAGAAAACAACTGAAATTCAATTTCAAAGTGTTTAGGGAAGTTTTGCTATTTCCTAAGAGATGAAATGTCACAAAAGGAATTCTAGCTCAATAATAATCTGAGACAAGGAAAGAAAGCTTCACAACTAAATCAAAGACAAGGAGAAAGATAAAGCAATTTAAAGATATATGCTCAGGTTATTTGGTATATCAAAGCAAAGGAAAAATCTTAACCCAGGACTTCCTGTGCTAAGTACTTCATTACTTGACCAGAATACTTATAGATCCCCCAACTCACACACACATATAGGCAGTCCTCACTATTCACAGTGGTACAGAACTACAAAACTAACTATAAAATTTGACACTGTGAAAAATGATCTTAATAATCTATAGGAAAAACAGTCTGATCAGACATAGCAAGCATAAAAACCAGATTCCAGTATGACACTGTGGAATTAAAGACAGGGAATTTAAAATAACTGTGATGACTTTATTAATGGCACCCCAAACAGCCATCAGCCCCTCACCCAGGCTGGCCAGGCACCCAAGCGGGACCCCTACCCTAATCCTGAATACTCTTCAGGGCAAACCAGCCGGCCCCACCCATGCACCAGGCCTCTATCCTACATAGTAAAAGGTAATATGCCTCCCAGCACTGGGATCAGCGGAGCCGTGAGGCCTCCCAGCACCGGGATCAGCATGACAGGTTTTTTTTCCCCACCCCAGTGCACAAATTTTTGTTCACCGAGCCTCTAGTTTAAAATAACTGTGATGACTCCATTAATGGCTCTGATGGAAAAACTACACAACATGGAAGAACAGATCCATCATGTAGACAGAGAGATGAAAACTCTAAGAATCAAAAGTAAATACTAGAAATTAAAAAACAAACAAACAGTGTAACAGAAACATAGAATGCTTTTGATGGGCTCACTTATAGACTGGACAGAGCAGAGGAGTCAGTGAGCTTAAACGTAGTTCAATGGAACTTACCAAACTGAAATAAAGCAAAAGAAAAGAATGAAAAAACAAGGCCAACACATTAAAAAACTGTGAAATAATTTCAAAATAGTAACATACGTATAATTGGCATACCAGAGGAAAAGAGGGAACAAAATAGAGAAATATTTGACATAAGAATGATGAAGAATTTTCACAATTAATGATGAACACCAAACTACATAAGCAGGAACCTCAAAGAACATCAAGCAGTTATCCTGCGAATCTACAACTAGGCATATCATATTCAAACAGGAATCAGAAATAGTTTTTGTGTTTAATCTAGGGTCTAATCTTGGGAAGGCAAAATCAAGAGTTGTTAGGGGAAATATGGTCACTTGATTAAGAGGGGATCATAATTGCCTGGGAAGAATGGTGTTAACACGGCTACTTATTTATCAGAGTGGCACAATGTTATTTTTAAATAAACAGAGTATTTTACTGTCCTACTTCCTAATATTATATTCCTTACTGTAATCATGGACCAGAGACAGTTGATACTGCCAGCTAGCAGATGGTTTCCGCTTTCTTCTTATGTGAGCCCGAAGGCTCTGCTATAAACTACAGGCTGAAGATTGTGCCATTAACAACACATGGCCTCAGAACAGTATGGAAAGTACCAGATACTTTTTAACTATCGACATTTCAATTATTGGAATATGGATTCAAGCTTCTGAGCTGACATCGCCTGGATGGCTGGCACAATGTACTTGGGTCGAATTGCTGGAACTCTTTTTTTGAGTCCTGAAGCAGATCATTTTAAGAAAAGCCAACTGCTGACCCATGATCAAGGAGATAAAGAGTCCATAGGAATGGATGAAGGAGATCCAACTTCGGCTACTTGTTTTGCAATATTGTCGGTATTCCTTTTAATGTTCTATTTGCTGGTGTGCGCAAGGTGTAGCCTTTCTCATTCCTTGATCTATCTCCAACCTTTAATAGGCATTTTTTCCCAACTTAAAGTAAGCATTCTTTACATGTTTAAAAATAAAAAGCAAGTCTATAAGGTTTCTGAATGTATGAAGATATCAGGTGATGACATGGTGGAAGAGGGTGAAAGAAAATGCATCATTATGTCCATAGTTTGCTTTTTCCCCCCATAAATAGTGCCCCTCCCCAAGTATATATGAGCAAATATTAAGTCGATTGTTTTATTGACTTCAACTTCTAGCCACTCCCTGAATCATACAGTTCAGTCCAATAAAAAAGAAAACAAACCCACAGAGTAAATGATACGGCTTTTGAATAATAATACAAGTTCCATTTTATTAGCTTGGAGCAGTCAATTGCTTCTTTCTATACAAGGAAGTTGAACTTCCCTATGAGCACATATACAATATTTTATCTGAAACACCTTTTTCTTATAAACTTAAACTCTTTCAGTTAGCATCTCCTGGAGAAATTTAATTTGTCTTGTTGATTTACATATTTGGAGAATTGATACAGGTGGATTTTTTTCCCAATAAATTCAAAGTGAGATAGTCAATATGTAATATTAACCTCTATTAATAAAATTCTTAGGTAATAGACCATTTTTGTTAACTAAATTTTCTATTAACGAGGGTTAAAATTTTAGAGAGTTTTTATAGTTCTAAATTTATTGTTGTAATTCTTTCTAAATGGCATTGATTGACTTTCCTTATTTGAGAAAGAGGGCAGCATGGTGGTTAGAAAAAGGCTTTGGAGACTCACAGACATGGGTTCAAAAATCAAGTTTCTCAGTATTCAGTTGTAGGGCCCATGGCAAATCTCAACCTTTTTAAGCCTCTATCTACTTCCTTACCTGTACTAAAATACAAACACCCTACCTGCAGGTTTGGTTTCTTCTGAAGTCTCTCTCCTTGGGTTTCAGATAGCCACCTCTCACCATGTCTTCACTGGTCTTTGCTCTGTGCACATGCATCCCTTTGTATGCCCAAATTCCTTTTCATATGAGGTTAAGCACACAGATTGGATCAGGGCCCACCCATATGACCTCATCGAACCTTAATTACCTCTTTAAAGGCTCTATCTCCAAATATAATCACATTCAGAGATGCTGGGTGTTAGAGCTTCAACATATGAATTTGGGGGGGGACACAATTCAGCCCATAACACACTAATATATTTTTTATGTTATTAGTTTGTAGTAAATTGTTTCCATATTAAAAAACTGAACCAACCCCATGGACACATAGAAAAATCCAATAATAAGTAACTATGGTTAAGTGCAATGTTGTGAACATTATGTCATTACTAGTGGCCTGGTGCACAAATTGGTGCACATTGAAAGGAAATTAATTTGAAGAAATATTTTAATATTGCTATTTTCCCTTTCTCTATAATAGAAGTGTCAACCAAATTCATGATCAACAATGACAGATGGAAACACACATGTGCGGTTGGCGCCAGTGAGAGCTTTATATGTATAGTGCATGTGCGAGTCAACTTAGCCTTTTATAGATATAGAATAAACTTGCTTAATTAGACCTGCTTTCTGATTTAGCTAAACTTCTTCCAGCCCAGTGAAGCATCCAACTTCTTCAGGTAATTGTCAGCAACACAGCAGTAAATATCAACATGAAGCAGATTATTATTATAGATCACACAGGGAGAACAAAAGGTAAACTGTTTAACTGCAGCAGTGTTTGACTGTATTCTGCGCAGTGAGAAAACCTAACGTCATTTTCAAGGTCCACCATTTCTTACTTCTTTTCAGTCGGGTCAAGTTTCTAAGCTTTCTAAATCTCCATTTTCTGGCTAATGAAAAGAAAATAGGATTCCACTGAGTCTCCTATCTACCTACTCCAGGACTTCTGTGAGGTTCAAATGAGATAACGCATGGGAAAATGCTTCACAGACATTTGGTTACAGTGTAAAGTGTTTTTACCTGGCTATAAAGCAATTTTAGGTGTAGTAACGTCATGACTAAAACAAGGTGTATGCATGTGTTGTAACTGGCTGATCATACAAATCATTATTAAATATAAACACATATGCTTTTGTCGATTTGTTGGAGATTTTCGTTCCTGAGCTGAAGAAATTGCAAGGAGGCTACTTGCTACAGAGAAGAAGCCAGGCATTGCTATGTGATGTCATTACCTGGATGGTTGGACACTTAGCATATTAGCCTTTTATATATATAGATTCTCTGGTGGCTGACATGTCATTATGGCACTTCAGGTCACATTCAGAATATCACTTACCACCACTATAGATATTTCTATAGATAGGCATGGGAAATTTGGCCAAATATTTACTTATATTGGGAATAAAATGTGGAAATTGCTTTTGGAATAAAACCTGTACATTGGTTTTGTTTGTTTTTTTTTTCGTTTTTATTGTAATTGGTCTCATTCTCCTAAAAGCAGAAGGAAAATCAACTAAGTGTTAGAATAATGAAGTATTGTCTATGTCTCTTAATTGTATACATAAAACATTTAAGAATTCGAACCAATGGAGTTTATTTTCAGATATTTCATAGCCATTCCATCCAGATATACAATTCAAGTAAAAATCAGATTTCATTTAAAAATATATATGTTAGTATTTTTCTTTCACATAATAATAGGCCTGCCAATCTAGTGATGAATTGAATTTGCCATGATCAAATGTTTCATAGGCTCTACCCCGTGTCAATCTCGCAGTGACACCAAAACAACTGAATAAATTCAGGAGAAACAGAGTAGGTTACTAATTAAAGTGCTGCTCAGAAAGAATTATTTAAGCAATGAAATTTGTGGATAACTTATTTTATTTTATTTTCATATTCAAGTCTTATCATGGTCCCTACATATGAACAATGAAGGTTGGTTGGCATATTGGGTATTGAGCCTTCTTTTAACCATAATCCACAAACCTATGAATTGTCTTAACTTTATCCTGTTATTTCTGGCTTTCGCTGCAATATAACGCAAAATCGCATCCACAACCAAATAGCTGCTTGAGAGAACTGTCACTGCTCTATACTCAACAACAGAGACATTTTGAAAGTCGATAAGCTATAGATGTGTATCTTCTTTAATAAGTAACCAGGTTTAACCACATTTTTATTAGGGCTCTATAGTACAATGACAGTAAGTTTAGGTGTAGTAATGTCATGACTAAAACAAGGTGTATGCATGTGTTATAACTGGCTGATCATACAAATAATTATTAAATATAAACACATATGCTTTTGTCGATTTGTTGGAGAGATTCGTTAATTGCTTAATGAAAGATGTCTTTCGGATACTAATTCCTTCATTTAGTTCAACAGATTAAATTTTATATGAGAAGATATTAGCATGCATGCAATGAAGTGACAAGGACAACCAAAAAGCTTAAATGTTAATGGGTAAAAGATAGCGTTTAGGTTATATTAAAAGCTAAACAGTATAATTGTCATTTTGTGTGCTTCCATTTGCTCTCTTTCCTTAGACAAAAATGTCTGTTTTAATATTCATGCAAATATTGCAATATCAAGATTGTTTCTACATTTTTCTGAATTGTAAATAAATTATGAAACTTTAAACACTGTATGAAAAATTCCACATAAGGCAAGACTGTGCATTTTCTAATTTGCAGAACTAGTCAGGACTTGACATTTGCAACCAAAGCAAACCACTTTTGCACTATATAGTTTTAAGTCATGATCTAATTTTATGGAGATTCTGGATTTCTAGTTGGCAGAGGCTTTAGTATAAAAAGAGCTTCACCACCATAGAGTTAATGTTGACAATTTTTTTTTTGCAAGAGAAAATTACCACCAATGCCAACAGACTTGTCTTCATTCCCTCCAGTCCCCTTAAACTGCAGCTCAATCTGGTATAATCTTTTTTCCTCCCCCAGTAGGGTGCAGAGAGCCCTCTAGCTTCCACGCCTGTTTCCTACTGAGGTACATATTGGCCAGCATACAGCTGCTCAGAACAACTATTTGCATCTACAATGGGGTCATCCCACCACGTTCTTTTCAGATCAATATGATTGGTACAAACAATAGTTTGATTTTGATTGCTCTATAGTACGCTTGGGTAGAGCCTGTGAATGCAAGTGAATTGCTTAGAAACAATGGGCTGGTTCATCATCCAAAGTGTCCCTTTCAAACAGCTGCCTCCGCCACACTCACCCTGACAACGTCCAGAAAACAGATGGTTTCAGCATTCATGGCCAGTTTAGTGAAAGCCCCTGAGTCAACCATTCAACGCATATTTTTAATCTACTTGATAGGAAGGAGTATTTCTCTCCACTAAACTTTTCAAATGTATCTAAATTCTCTTCCTACATCTAAGTGGACTTAAAGAGAAAAAAGGAGATATTTAGAAGGTGAGAATAAAATCCCTTTTTTAAGTCAGTCTAGCTCAGGTCTTTTGTTAACACTTCAGTGTAGACCCTCATGTATGTTATGTGTTGTAATCCTGCAACACAAAAAGGTGGATTAATAATGCAGCGAAGATCCCCCCGTGTTGATTTCCCTAGCTTCTGTTGTCTATTTCAAGGCAGGCCTTTCAGGTTACTTTAAAAGCATGCATTTTCTTCCCTGATTTTGTTTTACCACAGAAAAATCAGTTCTGAGAATTACATAGGGAATCACACAAGAGACACTGTCCTTCTTGTGTGTTATCATCACTCATTTGTAGAATATATTAAAATATATTTTGTATTCAGTTGGTTGTAAGGCTCTGAAGACTCAAGTATTGATCCTAAATTTTTATTTATTTTGGTGCTTTAAAAAAAAACAATAACTAAATTTTATGTGCGAGGTAATATTGCTATACTATTTTACTTTTGCATTTTTATAGTAAGCATCAAGAGGAAAAAAAATGTGTACCCATGAACCAGGAGAAATATTTTGATTTCAGAAACAAATTATTAGAAACAGAAGAGTAAACAATTTAAAATTATTATTTTTCATTATTTAAGATATAAAATTTTGGAACAGATACCAACCCAATACTACATATTTTCTCAATTCCATTTGTTTATAGCATTATTCTCTAAGGACACAAAAGAGATTAAAAGGACATTTTGACATACTCTTGTTTTCAACTGCCTTTTGAGGAATGTTTATACCCCAATCTACATTTACAAATCTATAATCTTGTATATACCCTCATTTTAGGAAAGACATTTTCCCTAAAATTTGAGTACAAAAAATGATTCTATTGTTATCACTGACTTTATTAGAAATTAGTAGAAAGTATTCATTTATTAAACTCATTTTACTGCTCTGTAAAAGGACAATAACAATGTTATCTTTATCACTGAGTTATTAACTGGATGAAATTAGTGCTTATAAAAGCACCTAACACAGTACCTGGCTTATGATTATTATCATTATCACCATTAGAGAAATATACAGAAAATACACAGCAGAAAAAAACTAAATAAGTCACCCAATGGGCAAAGCTAAACATTTGAAAAGGAGAAAATTAAGGCCCGGGCCTGGCCCGTGACCCTCTGCACTTGGCTCCTCACCACTTCAGGACCTTGCTCGCCCCTTCTCACCAAACTCCTCTTCTGGGGACTCCGAGATGCTTCTCAGGCCTCACAAGTACAGACGATATTGAGGTGGTTCTCACCTCCACCTGCTTGACTCCTTGATGCTGCCTAGTAAACATCTGCACTCCCTGAACCCACAAGTCATCCACCCATTCAGTAGCCTTTGCCCAGGACCAAAGCGTCTGCTGAGGGGCTATGACACCGGGTGAGCACTGAGATGGGAGGTGGAGTTTCTCCACTCAGTGCGCATATGTCCTCACATGTCTCCCACCAGTAAGTACAAACCAACCGAAACTTCCCTTTCCTCTGAGTCACACACCAGTTATTGCCCAACTATATGTCTGCTTCCCTTTCCTTCTAAGAATGGCCTATGCTTGCTGCCCTCCTTCCTCACCTCCATTCCCACCCCAAGCTTCTGCATTGAATGCTCTGCTAAAACTATAATAATCATCGGGTTGATTGGCAAGGATCCCCTAATTGCCCAATCCTGTGAACACTTCTCAGTCCCGCTGATATTCTACTTTGCTGCAGAATCAGGACACAAGAGGGATTAAGAGGAGATTTGACATATTCTTATCAACTGCCTTTTGTGGAATGTACTTAACCCTAATCTGCTGACCACCATTCATTTAACCCGTTCACTCACCTGCCCCTGTGCTGGGTTCTGGGGATACAAAGAAGCATTTTTTTTGAATTGTCTGCTTCTGGACAATCCTCCCAACATTCTCTCTCTTTGCTCCCATCTTTTCAATCACTCTCACAGATTTACCTTCCTTACCACTTAATAAAGTGTCAGTGTTCCTCAGGGTTCTATTGTCTACGTCTGTTCTTGGTTTCCTAATCTTCATTATCAGTTCATTCAACAAAACCCTTACTAAGCACCTCCTATATCTGAATTTTATCCATGCCTATGACTTCAGTTAAATACAAACTCCAAAATGACATCCTACAGTCATTTAAAAAATACCATTAAGCACTTACTCTGTGCCAGGCATAGGGCTAGGCTCATTCATTGATTGCTGACTAAACTAGTCTTCAGTTTAGTGTAGTTTAGGAGAAAGATAACTACACAGGCAATTACAATATCCAATGATACACAGAGATGTGCACGAGAAGGTTAACCTAATATGTGTTGAGGGTTTAGACTTAAAAATGTATGGCTCTAGCTGGTTTGGCTTAGTGGATAGAGCATCCACCTTTGGACTGAAGAGTCCCAGGTTTGATTCTGGTCAAGGGCACATGCCCGGGTTGCGGTCTTGATCCCCAGTAGGAGGGCGTGCAGGAGGCAGCCAATCAATGATTCTCTCTCATTATTGATGTTTCTCTCTCTCCCTCTCCTTTCCTCTCTGAAATCAATAAAAATATATATTTTGAAAAAGTATAACAAGGAGAGAGAGATCATCACATTTCCGTTTTAGAAAGATCACTTTGACTATAATGAATTCAAAGAGGGCAGGGAGATGAGCTAGGAGGTGCTACAGTAATCCAGGTAAACAATGAGGAAAAACTGGATTAAGGAGAGGTGGTGGGAACAAAAAAAAAAGTTAGACAGACTTTAGAGAAATTTATTGAATAGATTTGTAATGCTTATTAATTAAGGCTGGATATGTAAGACACTCCTGGAAACAGGAGAGGAAACATGGGATCATGTATGTTCAGGTGGCTGTGTTTCTATGGCTCAAAAGAATATCACCTATAATAGATTGTACAATGGCAATTCCTAATTGCCCGAGTATGAGTCTGTCTCCTGAACCAGACTGTGGTTTTCAGTGTTTTTCTACAGCCATACTATCCATATATCCAATCAAGTTCCATCATGATATTTCTTATTAGAAGCAGTGTGGGAGGAAAGGGGGAGGAGAAGAGGGAGGAAGTTCAGAATCTCTAGGGGAATACACAGTAGGAGAATTGAAAATCCTCTCTACATAGGAAGTTTCCTGACAGGAGAAGAGATGTCTGTTCAAACATTGTTTAACTAAGACTTAGCATAATATTTAGAACAAACCTGGGTATTCAGTGTTTCTTGAATAAATGAGTATAGATGAATAAAGAATGTGAAAATGCTCCTTTTAGCCATGCAGTCCATCTGTAGAATACTCCAGAAAAAGAGAAAATAGCCAGCTCTTCCCTCAGTCTGACCTTCTGAATTTCCCTTTTATTGCTCTTGTATTTGGGGGACTGGGGTGGGTAGACATGAAAGACGATATGGGAATGAAAATAAGAGCAACGTTTCAGGGCCAGAGAGTCCTGGAGTTTCAGGGCCAAAGGACCCTCCACCTTTATCTCACTTGCTCTCACTCAACAGAACTGAGATCTAAAAATGTGAAGTGATTTTCTCAGTCAGGCATGGCAGCACAACATGATCTAGATCTAAAGTTCTTCTTCTCTCCAAAACTTGACAATCAAAAGTTTTCTCAAGGTTTAAAACATCTAGATGTTGAAAACAATCCAAACGTAGGGGCATGTTTGCAGTCAATGGCATAAATGTAAGCACCTTTGCTTCCTGGGGAAAAAATAGGTAGGGGGGGAAATATATCGATTCCATCTGATGATTTGGTTGTATGTGTACGTTTCCCAACTCGTTCGAAGTACATTAGTAGCCTGAAGCAACTTTTCGTACACGAGACATTGTGCTTCCTCTATCTGAAAACAAACGAGTCTCCAAATCTTGAGTGTGGTGCTGTGAGGGGGAACAAAGCTGGTCTGGAGCATGGTCACAGGGAAATGTGAACTATCCCACGGAGGGACAATTGATAACACTGAGTTGGTCTTGCTTCCCCCACTGCCCTGGGTTTGCATCCACTTCCCAGAGCCAACTTTAATTCCTGTCTTTAGTTCCCTTCCTGGCCCACCAATTTCTCTTTGACAAACATTATTTATATATCATGGTGCCTGGCCTCTCTCTAGGCACCACGACTGCCGTTTAAACATCTCTGATGAGACTTGTGCACCTCAACAGGTGCCTCATGCCTCTTGCCTCTCCCTTTCTGAATAGCAGGATATCATCTTTAAGCCAATGCCAGATCTTGTTTAATGTCACATCCCATTGACTTCCCACCGGAGAAACTTGTCCCTCTCCAGCTCCATCCCTGCTGGGTCTCTGTAATCTGGGCCCCTTAGCTGCTTCTTGTTACCATAGTAATTCTTTTCTTAAGATACAAACTGTTTTACATTTTTAAAATAATGTGTTTTCCCTAAAAAAATTTATAAAATAGAGATGAGGAAAAGAAGAAAATAAATGTGACCTGTCATCTTATCTCTCAAAAGTAACCACTGTTGGTATTTTGATACATCTTTATAAGCCCACACAATTCGCATGGACATATATAGAGTTTTAGTTGAAAATGACAACACACAGCACCCAAAACCAGCTCTTTTACCTGATAATATGGTATAAACATTTTTTTCATGTCAATAAATAGCCCTATACAACATCTAAACTAATAAAAGAGAAAAATGGTAATTGGCGTCCGACCGATACCTTTTTCATTGGCTAATCAGCGAGATATGCAAATTAACTGCCAACTAAGATGGCAGTTAACCACCAAAAAAGATGGCGGCTAATTTGCATATTGCAGGCAGGATGGTACAGCGCCATCCGAGAGCGGGTTGGGGGTATGAGTGCAAGCAGTCGCCCGAGACCCGATCCTGCCAGCATACCCGGACAGGGGCCTGTGGGGCGACTGCGGCGTCCGCCCGCACTCATGCCCTCAACCCGCGAGATCGGGTTGGGGGCCTGAGTGCCGGCGGTTGCCCGGGACCGATCCCACCGGCAGACCCGGACGCGAGCCAGCGGAGCAACTCGCCCCCAACCCGCTCTCCCGCCCAACAGGCTCTCCTGCCAGGGAATCGGGGCTGGTGTAGCAACCACAGTGGTGGCCAGAAGTCACGCCCCCAACTGGCCCTCTTGGGGGAGATCCCGGCTGGCTGGCGTACAGTGTTTGACCCAGGCTTCCGGGGACAGTGTTACCTGTCACCCCAGCTTCCTCATCACAGTTGAGGAAAGTGACAGCAGGAAGGAGGAAGTCCCACCCCCACAGACTCAGCCAGAATCAGCCGTTAGTCACATAGCTCTTAGTGGCCTGACCGGCAGGACTCTCATTCTCCTGCATCTCAGATGGTGTCCTAGACAGGTAGGACAATGTCCAAAGATAAACGGTTGATACAAGGTAGCTCTGTAGCCGAAAAGTGCCGGCGTTATCGACAGAAAATGTCTTCAGAGCAACGTGCGTCTGATCTTGAAAGCAG
>NW_006294681.1:426311-436816 GCF_000327345.1 Myotis davidii | reverse complement strand
AGGGTGCTATGATGCACACTGACCACCAGGGGGTAGACGCTCAATGAAGGAGCTGCCCACAGAAGGAGTGCTGCTCAGCCAGAAGCCCTGAGCAGGGCTCACAGCTGGCAAGAGCAGCTGTGGTGGCAGGAGCCTCTCCCGCCTCTGCAACAGCGCTAAGGATGTCCACGGAGAGCAGGCCTAAGCCAGCACTTGGACATCCCCGAGGGCTTCTGGACTGCAAGAGGGCACAGGCCGGGCTGAGGGACCCCTGCAAGTGCACGAATTTCGTGCACCGAGCCTCTAGTATTTTAATGAATGAATATGATTCCCTTATAGGGATATACTATAATCTATGTTACCCTCTCTTTGCTACTGGTTGTTATTTAGAGCATTTATTTTTTTCATGGATTATAGTAAATGCTGTCATATATAGTATGTACATATAGAGATGCAATAGTCATATATTAATAAATCTTCAAGCATCTCTATTATTATTTCTTGAGAATAAAGTACCAGAATTGAAATTGCTTAATCAACTGGCACGCACATTTTTAGGGCTTTCAATGCATATGGGAACACTGCTCTCCAGAAAAACTGAAGCAGTATATGAGAGTGTTCATTGCCACCCAAATCCCTTTCTGAATACCCTTTCTTTTTTGCTCACAAACTAGGCCATCCTAACTATTTACCACTAACTACTTAGGACCAGATTTTACGTGATACCTGCCTTCCCAGCCTGTGAACCTGGGCAAGTCTCTCAACCTCGCTGATCTCTTAACCTCTCTGACAGTATGTGAAAGAACATGACACCACATGGGCACAGTAAATTCACAATAAAAGTTTTTCTTCCTTCCACGTGTGACATACCAGCCAATGTGTAAATTGTTTTCGCCACTCTGTTTTGTTATTTATCTTTTCAGGCATATGTCCATTCTAAAACACACACACAAAAAAAAACAGCATGATGATCTGCTTTCCAGACATGTATTGTTATGAAAAGCCAGGCCGCCTATAGGATCAGAAAGCAATATCACTCACTGCCAGCAGATGCCACTACCTGATCCATGATGTATAAGCAGAAAAAAACCTTTAAGTATGAGATTCCAGGACCTGTAAGCAAACCAGTGTGCTAGCTAGATCATAGACGGTGCCCAGCTGAGGTTACAGAACAACTATGTGAACAAAGTTTACTTACAAGCAGAGCTATATACTTTGCCACATATTTTCATAATTAAATACCATGTCCAATTTTCTGTTAAACGAAATCGTGTGTGTATGTGTGTGTATGTGTGTGTGTGTGTGTGTGTGTGTGTGTGTGTGTGTATATATATATATACACTCTAAAGTTCCCTCAAGGGTTTATATTAATTATGAGCTGTTCTCCAATGTATCTCCACTACCCACAGAGTTCTAATGACTTTAAAATATGCTGGTAATGAGGAAAGACATATGGGATATTATGTAGAGTTGAGGTAGGTGGTAAGAGATACAGAATGAGACTCAAGGGGAGAATGTTTTTCCCGAATGTTCTCTGTGTGAAATTATACACTATAGTATTTGAAGGAAAACTGAAACATATTACGTCTTTTCCTATATATATAATATATATGTACATACATATATATTATATATATATATGCTTGAAACTTGACCATATATATAGGATGGGGCAAAAGCAGGTTTGCAGTTGTTTGTATGGAAAATAATATAATAATTAATAAATAATAATACAAGAATGAACTCTGTTTCATGTACTCACAACTGTAAACTTACTTTTGTCCCATCCTACATATACATATGTATAATTTTTCTTGCAATATATGAAGAAAGTAAAATCTGAGAAATTTGTACACTTGAATGGTACCCATCAATGTCTTCTTACCAATGCTTTGGTTTAGGTTTTCTAGTCAGGAATTATAAAAGCTTTGGTAAATTCACTATGCATAAACTCTTTCTATTACACGTAAAGGGATGAGATGAAATTTGAGAGGACCTACAGACCGCACACACGATTAACAACCTGGATTAACAATCTGGAAAAGTTAACAGCCTGTACAAAAAGCAGAGGTCAAATGTAAATTACTAAGGTCTTCCAGAGTTTGAAATGTTATTTTTCACGGGAGATTCAAAGAGAAGACTTCTGTTTAGAATGTACCAGAATTCAATGGTTCTCTTTAAACAGTTAACACTCTTAAAATTAAGATGATGAACTCAGATTTGAATAGACTGACAGGAGTTTCCCATAAAAAAAGATTATACTGATTTTGCAAAACAATGCCAAATGCCCACTCTCAAGGGCTGTTTTTTATTTTAATTTGCTGAGCCTACAAAATAATTGTTTTGTTGAACTCTGAAGCACTATGCTAATATTTAGCATTGCATCAGCTCCCACTGCTCTGCAAATAATCCTTGTATTGCAAACAATCCTTGCTCTCCATATTAAGTACGCATGCATATGATTTCTTTGAACCCAAACATGTATCTTTGTTACACCAAAGCAACCCATTGCCAGCAAAGAATGAATCAGACCTTTCATACCAACACCCTGAGGGAATGAATATGGGGCAGGACAACTGAGGAGGCCTACTAATGGCCAAATAGGATTTCTGCTCTCCTGAAGCTTATATTATAGGAATTGTAAACAGAAAAGAAGAAGTACACAAGCGCATGAGCCAGTAGTTTCAGACTGCGAAGAGTCTATAAAGCAAATGAAACGGATTTAGTTGACAGAGTGAGAAGACAGCATTAGGGTGGTGATGAAAGTCTTTTCTGAGGAGTTGACATTTGAGCTGCACTTGGATGACAAGCTTGAGCACGTCATGAATATGTGGGAGCTGAACCCCAGTCAAAAGTGCAAGGGTGCAAAGGTGAGCCAGCTTGGCATGGCTGAGGAACAAAGAGGCCAGTGTGGCTGGTGCCCATGCACAGGGCAGCAGAGGATGGGAGGAGGCCTCTGTAAGGGCTCAGTCACCCCAATGAGGATGTATTCTCCCTTCTGAGAAAAGTCGGAAGGCGGGGAGTGACACACATGATCTGATTAAGTTATAGAAAGCCTGTCCCCAAAATGTAGGATCTCATGCAAATCAGTTGAATATTTTTAGTACTGGAATATTTGTGCAAACTTGATGCAGTACATTGACCAATTTCATTTTTAAGATCTGCACGAGGCCTCAGTGTTTGGGAGTGTCCTCACATTGGGGTTGTGATTGATTGCCCTGATAGTAATTTGATGTGCTCCAAAAGATAACCTGATATATTTAATTTAAACCAATGTCTAAATGCTTGCCAGAATCTAACAGGGGACAAGGCAGACGGGGACGGGGAGGACCAGAAGTTAGCCCAGGAAAGGTGAGAGGAGGCAGACAGGATTCAGCAGACGAAGCAGGCAAGCAGAAGTGAACCATGGAATCGGGGGCAAGTTTTAGAAAGGCCAGATAGCATAGTTAGAGCTGGCGGGAGAGAGGTGAAGACATAAGTGCCTTTTATGTATCAGTCACCTGACCTTTGTTCGGTAATACAAAGGAGTGTCATGATCAGACTGGAGAAGGAATGAGAACTTTGAAGGAATACGTAAAACAAAGGAGGCAGAGGGCTGAGGACAGAACCTTGGGCGAGGCCTATATTTATGTAGAAAATTTCAGGATAAAACTAGAGTCAATGAACAATAGTGAGAGCAGCACATGAAACCCAGAGACAAAGTTTTAAGGAGACTGAGACATGGGAAAACCCTCTGGCTTTAATGATTCCAAGTTCCACGGGCAACTTTATTACAGTTGGGAGGCCAGAGAGGCAATAACTCACCAAATCTCACAAGTTCAAGGCAGAGCTGTGATTTGGGCTCAGGGTGACATTGTCCTCATAGCTGGCCGGCTGTGCGTGTGTGCACACTTGTGTGTGTGTGTGCTGTGTCTGTGAGCATGTGCCATGTCTGTGTGTGCAAGTGCCCTGTGTATGTTGAACACAGAAGAGAGTTTTTTTTTGAAGTCGGGAGAAACCGGCTAGTCCTTAAAGATGCTATGTAGGTGCTTCACATGATTGAAGGCAGAATATCCTATTTCTTTCATTTCATTTGTAACATCACCGCACTTTTTTTTTCTTTTTTAAATATATTTTATTGATTTTTTACAGAGAGGAAGGGAGAGAGATAGAGAGTTAGAAACATCGATGAGAGAGAAACATCGATCAGCTGCCTCCTGCACATCTCCTACTGGGGATGTGCCCGCAACCCAGGTACATGCCCCGACCGGAATCGAACCTGGGACCCTTCAGTCCGCAGGCCGACGCTCTATCCACTGAGCCAAACCGGTTTCGGCCATCACCGCACTTTTATCCTCTCCCATAGCCCTATTCATCTTCCTATTGTCTGGCTTCTTTTACTCTTAACGAAGGTCTGGCATTTTTTGTAAAGCGATGGAGAGTAAATATTTTAAGCTTTGAGGGCCAAGAGGCAAAATCAATTATATTACACAGGTATTTACATAATAAGAAGAAACACAATTTTCACATATTTCTCATTAATAAAATTTAAAATACAACAACAATAATAATAATAAAGTACAATTTTTGAAATAATCTAAGCCTACTAAGGAAAGGAATGGGATTCTTTTTTGGGAGGGTTAACATTTCACGCAATTGAATTTCGAAGTTAGTGTTCTCAATTGTCACATCAGTTACAAATATTCACCCCAGCTTAAAACCACTCCCAGCTTGCACACCACACAAAGGCACAGGGGTTGGGCTGGACTTGGCCCACAGGCTGTAGCTTCGGACTCCTGCTCTAAACTCTCAGGTCATTCCCCCACCCTGTGTGCGTTGTACCTGGTGGGTTTGCAGCCGCAACCAGAGAAAGACTATCTGGCTTCCCAGCAGTACCTGTGGTCACTTCATGTCCAATTCTTCACTCATTTTCCTCCGTTTCCCCTTCTTTCCCTTCCCTCTGAGCCAAACAGGCAATTTGGGTTTTACGTTCAATGGGGTGATTTTAGAACCTTGGAAGAGCCCTATCTTTCAAAATGGAAACTGGCTGGTAGATGAAATTCCTTTAATTTCACAAGTAGGTATAAATCTCAATTTGCAAATATACTTGGGGGAGAGAATACACTGAGTTGAGATCCTTTACACTCAATGCCCCCACCAATTTTTACGCCCAGGGTATGTTTTGGAAGCAGAATGTACAGGTGCTGGGATAGGATGGCACAGAGTCTGTTTTGAAAGCAGAATGTACAGGTGCTGGGATAGGATGAAGGACTATCAAGGTGGAAGAAAGGCATGCGGAAGGGGGCCTGCCAGCTGTCATCGGGAAGACACAGGTCAGGGTTCACTGTGTGCTGACTACAGGAGGAAAAAATGTTGAAACCAGGCCCCCATCCGCTGGCGTCTGGAAACCTGCTTTGTGTAGTAGCCTTGGCCTCATAAAAGTGAACTTGGAAGGCACCTTTGAGATCATAAAACCCACAGCCTTATTTCATAAATGAGAAAACTGGCATTCAGAGAGGCTGAAGCTAGTTTTCTTTGTAACGTGATTTGCTGTTTCGTTTTAGGTTTCTGAGTATTAGAGAAAATGTGGCCTTCTAGCCCTTCTAGGGGGGGAAAGGTACAGTTTCTAGGGACTTTCAGCAACCTCAGTTGGTGCTTACCCAGCTGAGAGATTCACGGGCTCAGAGAAGCACTGGGGATTTCCAGCACTTTTCATGAGAACAGCCAGTCTCCAGTTGACTCAAGTGGAGGATGCTGATGGGCCAGATACCCACATGTAAGCCATTTTGTAGAATCCCAGGGTGAGAGCTCAAACACTGGTCAAAACAGAGCCAACCCTCCCTGCTTTTTCCCATTAGACAACCGCAGAGTGAAATGATGATGGGCTTAGGAAGCAGCTGGAGGTGTGTGTGAATTGCAGCTCAACTGCTTGGCAGGGCTGGTCTTAGGCAATTCAGTTTGGCTCCTAGAGTGATTTGCTCTGTGCAGGGCAAGCGGGTAATACCTCCTTCTGAATAGTGTGGTTCAAGACTGAATGAGATCCTGGGTTCGTGGAGTCTAGCAAATAAGAGATACTCAACTTGCCCCGTTGGCATGGCTCAGTGGTTGAGCATCGACCTAAGAACCAGGAGGTCACAGTTCAATTCCAGGTCAGAGCACATGCCTGGGTTTCAGGCTTGATCTCCAGTGTGTGTGTGTGTGGGGGGGGGTATGCCGGAGGCAGCCCATCAATGATTCTCTCTCATCATTGACGTTTTTATTTCTCTCTCCCTTCTACTCTGAAATCAATAAAACTATATTTTTAAAAAGATACTCAACTAAGTAGGCTCACTAGTGCTCAACATACTTGCTCTCTTAAAAACAGGCAGAGATTTATAATCCCAACTTACCAATAGAAAAATAATGGAGAGAGGGCAAGTTCAGGAAGTACCAAGACTAGCTGTCATTAGCAACTTCCTGGAATAAGTATAGCCTTCACAAAGATCATGGTGTCTCCCCCAGTCTCCGGGAGTTACGGATATCAACAGTGGTCAGTGTCCTCTTGGGCACCTGTTCAACATCCTCTGGCCCCACAGCACACACCAGCCATTGCCGAGCTGACCAAGTCAGTGCAGGCTCTTGCCCGTTTCACTCCAGCACGTCTGCACAGTACACGAGCGATCTGCACTGCCTGCTCCTTGCTTCCTACCCTCGGGCTTCTTTGATACCACAGCAGAGGACACCCCAAACCCCCTGAAGACTCTCACATGTGCCACCTGGCAGTATAGAGGAGCTAACACCCTAGAACTGCCCTGGTCCAACATGGCCTGAGAGTCTATATGCGCATAAATGCGTCTGCCCCTGGGATCCTCTCATGTGAAAGGTTCGGATACGTTTCATAAAGCTTCACAGAAGGTCACAGCAGATTGGGTACAAGTGGTGGCTGCCTCAGTAACACCCTGGCTTTCCCTCCTTCCCCATCCTTGGCTCCTGCTCCCTGGGGTCACATCCTCAAACTACCTGCATGGAACCCTCTGTCTCAGGCTCTGCTTTCAGGGGAATGAGGCTAAGGACACCACCTGTTACCAAGACTAGCCAGAACAAGAGGTTTGTGGAGGTGACAGATATTAAAGAGAGTTCCCTTCGAAGACAAGAAATCAATGGCTGGGTGCTGCCTCTCTCCCCTCACTCCTGTGACAAAAGTCACTAACAAAATGTGACATTTTTTGCCAGGGAGTCCAGACCCAGCCTCAGACTCCTTCTCCTCACGGCTGCAGCCAGCCTCTGTCGGCTCACTGAAGCTGATGCTTGAGATAAAATTCATTTGCTACCTTGGGTCTAACAGACCCAGCCGCTTCAAATCTCAGTTCTGCCACCCATTAGGTCTGCAGCCTCGAAACAATTTCTCTAATTTTTATGAACCTCATTTATCTCACTTACAAAATGGCATAATAATTCCTTTGTGCATTGTTATTAAAAACATTTAATAGTATTGAAATATTTTTATTTATTTAATATTTAATAACACAGTATACCAAAGTACCTAAGGAGATATTCGACACTCAGTAGATATTCAATACGTGTAATTCTGTTCTCCTTTTATTTTGAAGTGCAATAAGCAGGCATAGTTACACAGTTACTCACTGTGTAAACTTGGCAAGTAAACTCCTATCTTCATTTTGTACCTCTGTAAAAAGGATATAATAATCACACCTCTTTATAGCAAGAGTCAAATGAATAAACCACATTACTGTTTGCAGTAAGCATAATAGGATTATTAAGTACTAACATTACATTAGTAATAATTACCTACATTATTTCAAATTAAAAAATCCTAAGGCCTAGTGAGTGTATTAAGCATGTCTTCTTATTCTATAGTCTATATTTTTGATACTTTGACATCTTGAGGCCTTGTGGACACTGGAGAGATCCTGCCTTCCCAGGGTTAGCCAATTCCTAGAGCTAATAAATGACTCACCTAAAAGCATTCCTTTCAAAAGCAAACCAACGGACTCAGAGACTCCATCTCAACCAGCTCCTTTACCTTGGGCTCTCACCATCTGGGGGACTAGCCCCCTGCCCTAATTACCACAGGGCTAGATACCAGACAACCAGGGACAGCTCCTAGGCCCCAGAGCCTGCTAAAGTCGTTCAAACTAGCCAATCCTCAGCCTGCTTACCCTGCCTTGGCTTCCCTTTCTGTAGAAACCATAATTAAGGCCCTTCCCCTAGTTTTTTCCTTGCTCTCTCTGTCTCCTGACCAACCTGATGCTGCCCTGTGTGTCCCTCTGGGGTGTGGTATTATTCACCATAACCTGAAAAATAATAAAGCCTACATTATTAGGGTAGAGAGGCTAAGAGATCCATGACACCTGCTCAATTAAAGGCAAAGCCCTGTTCTTCCTATCACACTATGCTGCCTCCCATCTAGGCTATCAGACAATCCTGATCACCATCTAGAGGAAGACAAGCCCAAGGCAGGGTCTGCTGCCAAACAAATGCTAACTGAGGAGCTGACCAAGCACCACAGGGGTCCTGCTGCACTATGGGAAGATGAAGGAGGATGAGGATAAACTACGGTGAGGGTGGCGATCTCAGCCTGATCCGCTCCAAACCCAAGCTAGAAGGAGGAACTGGCTGGGGCCTTGGCTACAGAAATCTCAAACTTTCATCTCACCAGAATCACAGTTTTGTTCTCAAACGTCACGAACCAGTTACATCAGAGTAGAATCATTACTGCCGATGACACAGCTAAAAGGTGATACACAGGGTGTAGTATCAGAGGTCCTCGGTCTAATTTCTGAGCTCCTGCGTCCTCCTTCTAAACCAAAATCAAGGCCCTGAACAATCCAGCCATTACTTCTCTTATTTTTAATGGATGAGTTTGATGCTGTTTATGATTACTTACATCTCTAAATATCTATACTTCTTATGCTTTTTTATAAAAATACATTCTACTGGGTTTCCTCTATCAACTGCCAAAGAATGTACCAGAAAAATCAAAGGAACAAAGAGCAAGCATACGCCAAATTATAAAAAGCAGCCAACAAACAAGCTTCAGGTAAACAATTTATAAGAAAAAAATATGGAAAATGGTCAAACTATGAGTATGGGATGTTAAACTTTTGTAAAAATAAAAATTCAGACCAAGTATAAGTCTCTAAGGTCATGAAATATAAAAATCTTTAGTTTATGACACTGAAGCTCAGAGTGGTTAAATAATTTGTATTTAACCAGATGAAGCGCCTAATTAATGAGAAAGTTATTGATGCTTGAAAATCTAGAGATTTGAACCCACTCTATCACAGCTGCATATCATGAGCAATGTGGATTCTTTTGGTAAAATATAGAAAATTTTCCAACAAGAGTTTATAATTTTATTTCAGTTGTTTAAGCCCAAGATGGGAACCAATATTTCAGAGACCATCTTATATGATTCTTTCAAAATTTGGAAATGTAAAAATGAGATTCCTGAAACCTTAACTCATAATTAAAACTGTCTTAAGATGAACATTCATTGTCTCAAAGGGATTGACAATATTAAAAACCATGTATGTATAGCACAAATTTGTCACGGGGGTAGAATAGACTTGAAATGATCAAACTAGAAAAGAATATAATCAGCTTTTTGGACTGGTAGACACATTCTTTAGGTAGAAAATATACCTGCCCTCTACTGACCACCTAAAATCCTACCTAGTGACATGTGGTTTACAGCAGAATGCACACAAACCAGAATATATTTAGGAGCTGGTCTATTTCTAGTCACACAAGTTTTGTTTCCTAAATAAGACTTCAGATTACCATTTTGGTTTGTTCCCCAAAAATTCAGCACTCCATATGGTTGAAGATACAGTCCCTCTCGTCTTCTTAACAAGACCTCGTGTGAACTGTGTACAGTACCGTCTTCTAGCCATTCGCTCCTATGCATATTCCATGGTGAGGAGGAATGGAGGGCTATGGAGGGAGGCAGGAACTGGGAAAGACGGACATTTTCCAAAGTTGAGATTCTGAATTGCTTTCCAAATTTTCAAATGTGAAAATTCCTTTAGCTTGCAAAAACTGTTATAAATGATAGCAGTGAACATACACATTCAGCTTATGGAGAGTCACCGATATGGTAGTTCTAACTACAGCTTAAAAATCTACCTTAATAGATTTTAATGCATCAGTACAATTCAGCTTATGGAGAGTCACCGATATGGTAGTTTTCCTAACTACAGCTTAAAAATCTACTGTAATAGATTTTAATGCATCAGTACGAATGTTAAATTAGTAATTTTATCTTATCTAAAAGAATTATTCGTAAAGCTACGTACATCTGAACAGGATCCCTGGGGATGTATTAAAAAGATTTTTGAGAATAAACCTACCTGTTCATGAGTCATCATATTGATTTTCTTTTCTGACTCCTTCAGTTACAGCTTTAATGGTCAATTTTACTTATATTACCCAAACAATTACCCCCTCCTCAAATTTCTAGAATTTCTGTAATACGGATAATAAGTTGCACTCAAGGAAAATGTGACAATGAATTATGAATAGTTGGGTGGAATTCGTTGAGAAGG
>NW_006294681.1:425752-426221 GCF_000327345.1 Myotis davidii | reverse complement strand
TCCTTCCAATGAGCTTTCATATAACTGCTGTATGCATTAATCTTATAAACCAAAATTAACCAAAAGCTCCATATTATTCTTTTCTCCAAAACATCTTCCATCTGTATTTTATTGTTCACTGTCATAATCATTAGAGGATAATAAATGCCTCTTAAGATATTTCTTATATTAATAAATAGATAGGTATGTATTTAGATAGACAGGCATAAACAATACACAAAAATCTAAAATACAGGAGGTGAACGAAGAGGCATTATTTATTATTTACATCAAGGAGCAATTATTTTGTAATTTTCTGATGCATTTCTGGTATTTCATTTATTTTTAAAAACTAATTTACTCATATTTTTCTGTGACAATGTTCCAAGTGAGTCTACTTTATAAAGTCACATTTAACTTAGTAACTGATCTAAAATCAACTTGAATTATTTATATATAATGAGAGGGTGAAAGGGGAGAGACAATTGAC
>NW_006294681.1:421804-425464 GCF_000327345.1 Myotis davidii | reverse complement strand
TGTGTGTGGGGGGGGGGGCAGTGCCTTGATTAAAGAAGTCTTGATAAACACATAAAATTTTTGAATCTTCACTTTGTTCCCCCACCAAAGAGATTTTTATGCCTTAAGATAATGGTAAGATTCAACAAGAGTTGGAAAATTATAAAAAGAGGAGGCAGGATAGGCTCCTTGGCAGCCAAGCATGTGCCAAGGAATCTATCAATTTAGGTTAAAAGGTTATAAGGCGTATGAAACTTAAGAGCCCAGAAACTACCTTCACACTATCCCCTGCATGTCCTCCAAAGAATGTGCAAACCCCACTTCGTATCACTTTTTCTAGAGATTTTTGCCCCTTCCTAAGTCTCCATTCCCCATTACATTTTAACTGTTCAACCTTTCACACAAACATTAAGTATTAATACTAGAACATGACCATCCATTATACCCCACAGCACAGTCAACTGCTGGTATGCAGTTCAATGTCTACAATTTCTGTATTTCCAGTCCTTTCTTTTGCTCCTGCAAGGCAAATTATCCTCTCCCTTCATCCATCAAATATAATCCTCGCTTCTCTCACTTCCTGTCTTAGCCCAGTCCTCCACCTTCATTCCATCATCCCAGCCAAGCACACCAGAGAAAGTCCTCTTCTCCCTTGAATATTGAGAGCCAGCTCAACCTGCAAAACGTCGGGTCAATTATCACTTCTTGCCTGAAGTCTTCCCAGAACAACAAAGAAACTTGCTCTCTCCTCCTTTCTGAGGTCCAGCAAGAACCAGTGTTCTCACCATTCCTCTTCACCTCATCTTTAACATTTAGTATTCTCATGGACATTGTTTTGTGAACAGGCATCTTCACTTCCCACAATGCATCCCGAACCGCCATATTGGAAAACAGACTGCCATCAATCCCATTCATGTTTTCTATCTGGCACCATGCAATATTCCAATGAACCATAGGTGAGATCAATAGCATGTTATAAAACAGAAAAAATGCAACTCTATATCAAGAATAATTGTGGAAAAAATAAAACTATAGCTTAAGTCATAGAGTTTCGGGGCTGGAAACAGATTTTAGAGTTCCGTTCACTATACAGGCTAGGTGTGGAGAAGGCAGGATGTCATATTAATAAAGTTATGGTAGTGTGAGAGGGACAATATAGTTAATATCCTCCTCATTTTACAGATGGTGACCACAAAGGCACAGAGAGGGTGAGAAACTTGCCCTGAATTTCAGAGCTCGGATAGGGTGGGGGATGGAACTTGAGCACAGCCCTGTTGATGCCCAGACCAAAGTCCTTTCTAGTATATTCTATTGCCCTGCTATAAATGCCTATTATAAAGGCCATACTTTACACACCAGTTATTTAAGGAGCCCTAATTTGCAATAAAGTGTTAGACTACCATAAAGAATAAAACGTCTGAGCCATAAATCTAAAACCAATATACTCCTCACAATAAACATCACACAACCAAAAACACAAATAACCCACAGTGAGTTCCTGGAAAGAGGCAGCCATGCTTCTATTTGCACTGTGCCCAGCACACCAGTTACCCACAGTCCATTGCTGGCCTCTGACATCATACACAGCTGGTCTCCAGAGCTGTAAAAACTGTCCACAGTAAATCTGAACACCTTTGCTTCCCCCATAAATCTCCCAGTGACATGCAGAGAGAATCCAAAAATTAACTGATCATTGAATTCAAAGATTAATCTGCAGCATCTAAATAATTTGAAGCTGTCACTAAAGACCATAGTTGAGAGGGTGTAGAATTATCATTCTCAACCCAGGCTGACCATCGGATTATCCTGGGGAGTTTTGAAAACAGTTTCCTCCATCCTCACCAACTGAATCAGAACCTCAGGGTTGAAATCTGAGCATCATTTTTTAAAAAAAAAAAAAACGATACACCTCAATTCTGTGAGAATTAAGAACTACTTCTTTGGGGAGAGTGAAAGTTTTGTCATATTCTTCCCTTTACTTTTCTTTATATTTTCTTCCCAAATTGGCAGGACTTTTTAAAATTCAAATAACAGAAACCCAACCTACTTGGGCTCAAAGGGGAATTTGCTCAGATAACTAATGTCAAGAGTGAACCTGGCCCCAGGACTGACCGGAGCCAGGGGCTTCATGCCCTCAGAGCATTCACCTTTTGAGACCCTCTCCCATTGGATGTACTTCCTTCCTGTTTCCCTGCTTGAATTCCATGGCCAGTCATCATATTCACTCCTGGCTTACCCCTTCAGCTCCCTTGAATCTCTCACACTACAGGGAGCTCATGGGCAAAACCATAGCTCCATCAGGAACACTGCCTTCTCCACACATAGCCTGGGCAGTGAACACAGCTGGAGAAAAAGACACAATTCTACTAACAGGTCTCACTTTAAATGAATGACCCTCCAGTGATCCTGAATTCTGTCCGTAATCATGCCACATTTCCTGACTCCATTCACTCTCCCATGGGTCCAAACAACTAATTCACACGTTCCCTTTGCTTAGTTCTTCAAACGCCAAATACCTACCTCATTCCCCATATTCACTCTCATCAGATGACTTGCTTCCTACTTCCTCGTCAGATTACTTCAGTTCTTTCGAGGAAACTGAAATAATCTGCAGAGCTGTCACAGACTCTCAGCATTGCAGCCACCCACCAAGCAGCATCGCACACCCACACTCCGCCTTCCTACCTTATTCTCTGGCACACGAGATCCCACCTGTGAGAGTTCATTTCATGTTTTAACTTGGCTGGGCCAAAGGAAACATTATTCTGGATGTTTCTGTGAGGTTTTTTGAATGAGATTAACACTTGTGGGAGTGCCCAAGCCTCAGTTCTTGGTCCTCTGCTTTTTCATACCTATACTACCAGACCGCTGTACCGATTTTTAGGTAATTTCCACACAAAGATGGAATATTGGCGCTAGATGAAAGGTAGATGAAAGGTAGACCTATTTTCTACAATGTCTCCAAGTTCCATCTTATTCTAACCACTTGTTTGCATGTAACTAACATTTTTCTATATCTTGTTGATTTTTTCTCTTTAATGCTCAGGAGCCCAGGTATAGGGGACAGTTAGGATCAGGGCCTCAGGTCTGGTAGGTTTACATTAGTGGATTGCCCTCCATAATGCTGGTCAGCTTTATCTAATCAGCTAAAGGCCTGAATAGAGCACAAAGGCTGACCTCCTCCTAGCAAAAAAGAATTGTGCAACCCATGGCCCTTGGACTTGAATTTCAACATTGGCATTTTCCTGGGTCTTCAGCCTGATGTGGCCCATTCTGCAAAGCTTGGATTTTGGACATGCCACCCTCCTTAATCACATGAGCCAATTCTTTATAATACATACACACACACTCCTCTATTGATTCTGTTTCTCTAAAGACCATCTCTCTCATTAATGCTAAGAATTGTCTCTGGAGCCCTAACGGGTTTGGCTCAGTGGATAGAGTGTTGGTCTGCGGACTGAAGGGTCCCGGGTTCAATTCCGTCAAGGGCATGTACCTTGGTTGCGGGCACATCCTCAGTGGGAGGTGTGCAGGAGGCAACTGATCGATGTTTCTCTCTCATCGATGTTTCTAACTCTCTATCCCTCTCCCGTCCTCTCTGTAAAAAATCAATAAAAAAAATATATTTTTTTAAAAAGAATTGTCTCTGGAAATTCCCACCTCTCTTTATTATTTTTCTGT
>NW_006294681.1:403565-421617 GCF_000327345.1 Myotis davidii | reverse complement strand
ATAATTATTATTATTATTAATTACATGTCCCCCAGCAGGTACTGCCCTATCTTTTATTTCCTCCCCAACAAAATTTTTGTAAAGATTTATCTGTAGTTACTGTCTCCAATCTCACGCCTCCCATTTCCCATTACGCCTCCTCTATAGTTTTTCAGCTCTACCACTCCACAGAAACTTCTTCTGTTGAGATCAGCAATGATCTCCACCTTGCTAAACTCAACAGATTTCTTGGTCCTCATCTTACTTGACTGACCAGCAGCATTTGACACAGTTTATCGGTCTCTCTTCCTTGACACACTTTCTTCACTTGGACACCCCACTCTCAAGGTCTTCCTCTACCTCACTGATAGCCCCTGATCCGTCCTCTTTTGCCAAAGTTCTGAATGTGGGAGTGCCCAAGCCTCAGTTCTGGGTCCTCTGCTTTTTCATATCTATACTACCCCTTAAATCTCAGCTACTCTATTGCCTTAATTTTCTGTCTATATGCCAAGGACCCAAAAACCCCTCTCCTCAACTTGATATTTAATATCTGACTTTCCATGGGACATGTCCATTTAGCTGTGTAATTAGAAATCTGAAATGTAACAACTAAAACTGAGCCATTGATCTTCCCTCCCAAACACACTCATTCACAGCTGTCTACATCAGCTCTGAGCAATTCCTTCCCTCATTCAGAAAATCCTGTCAGCTCTACCTTCAAAATATATTCAGATTCTACGTCCTCACCACTACCTGTCCAACCTGAGCCACTATCACTTCTTAACCTCCTACAGGTATCTGGCTTCCAACCTGATCAGTGCCTTGCAGCCAGAGTAATCATTTAAAACTGTGAATCAGATGTCCTGACTCCACTGTGCCCGATCTTCCAATGTCTACCGTTTCCCTAAAAATAAAAGGCAAAGACATGCAATGGTCTTCAAAGTCTCTCACAATCCAGCTACTTGTCACTCCCCTGACCTGATTTTCAACAACGTTACGCATCACTCACTCCACTCCCACAACACTGGCCTGCGTACCGTTCCCCAGAGACATTAGGCCTGCCTCCACTTTCCTGCCCTTGCACTGGTTGTTCCTCCTCACTTTCTTCAGCTCTGTCAAATGTTACCTCCTCGGGGAGGGTGAACCCATGTAAAATTACAACCAGTTCCACTTCCAGATCCCTCTTATTCTGCTCTGTTTTTTCTGCAGCACTCACTTCTCACATGATATAGAATTTACCTATGTATTGTGTTATTTACTGTCTGAATCCAATGAGAGCTCCTTGCGTGCAGATTATTTTTGTATGTTTTGTTCACTGGTATTTTCCCAAGCATCTAAAACAATGTCTGAAATAAGCCAGTCAGAGAAAGACAAGTACCATATGATTTCACTTACATGTGGAATCCACTGAACAAAATAAATTAACAAACAAAATAGAAACAGACTCATAAATACAAAAAAAGAGATTTATAGTTGTCAGAGAGGGGGGAGGGAGTTATGAGGCTGGGTGAAAAAGGTAAAGGGATTAAGAAAAATAAAATAAAATAAAACCTCATAGACACAGACAACAATATGATGATTACCAGCGGGACAGGGAGTTGGGGGGGGGAGTAGAAGAGGTTATTGGGGGGATAAATGGTGATAAAAGGAGACTTAACTTGGAATGGTGAACACACAATACAATATACAGATGAGGTATTGTAGAATTGTACCCATAAAAGCTATATAATGAGCCTAATATACAAATTATACCTGCAGGAGTTTGACCGGGAGACAGGTCACTTGCTATGACGTGCGCTGACCACCAGGGGACGGCACGGAATGAAGGCAGGCCCCAGCCAGGGAAGGGAGGCCCTGGCTAGCAGCCAGAAGGCCCTAACTGGCCCTGATCTCCAGCTAGGCCTAGGGACTCTACCCATGCACAAATTTCATGCACTGAGCCTCTAGTAAAAGTATAAAGTTGTATTTGTTGAATAAATAAATGAGAGTGATCTTTAGCTATCTTCTCTCTTTTTTTTTGTTTTTGTTTTGTTTTGTTTTTCTTCTGCTAGACAGCTAAACTTTCTCTCAAGATGTTGATCTGCTTCCTTCAAGATGAGGCAAATGGCTGCTAGCCATTTCCAGGTTCATATCTTTACAACTCTAGGACCATAAATGAATGGGGTCTTCCATGTCAACTGTAGTTTAAAAAAAATTCAAGTGCAAGAATCTTAGGTGCCATGCCTACCCTTAAGCCAAATACGTTGGACCAAAGGACACATCTTGTGAAAGGATGATAGATAACATTTACATGTAACATGGGATGTCAGGGAATATGTCACATCTGGGAGAATTGTCCTGACCTGGCACCTACCTCAATTTATTTCTACTAACGTACCCACCATTCTGTCCCTTCTCCTGATAAAAATCATCTATATGATAAAAACCTAAGTGACCATTACAGTGGAAGGACCAGAATGACCAGTTGCTATGATGTGCACTGACTGCCAGGGGCAGATGCTCAACGCAGGAGCTGCCCCCTGGTGGTCAGTGTGCTCCCACAGGGGGAGCGGCCGCTCAGCGGAAGCCAGGCTCACAGCTGGCAAGCGCAGTGGTGGTGGCAGGAGCCTCTCCCACTCCACAGCAGCGCTAAGGAGCAGTGAGCCGAGTGGTAAGGAGCAAGCAGGCAGGCAGACATCCCCCAAGGAGTCCAGGACTGCGAGAGGGTGCAGGCTGGGCTGATGGGCGCACCCCCCCCCCACTCCAGTGCACAAATTTCATGCACTGGGCCTCTGGTTAAGTCATAATTGAAGAAAAAATAATGTTAACATATACAATTGCCAAAGACAATAGTACAACATGGTATCCCATGGAGGGTTCTCTTGCTCTCCCCTCTGCTCCTTCACCAGCAACAGTGTTAACATGTATTAGTTCACACAAACACTCCATCCATGCTTTTGTTCCGGCCCTCCAGTCCAGTTTAAGAACCCATTGTGGCCCTCAAGTCAAAAAGTTTGCCCACCCCTGCCACAGACACTACCCATTCATTATGTCCAACAAAATGGTCTGATTCTCTGGCCCCAAACCTAACCTTTGTAAACAGTTTCTATCTTGTTAAATGGCCCAGTTACTAAAAACCTAAGAATCATCTGCATACCTTTTCCCTTTCCTCCATCCATATGCAACCCAATACCAGGTCAAGTAGTTCCTACAACTAAGAATTTCTCAATTCTAGCCCTCCTATCAACAGTTGTTTGGGGGCCTGCTGTTGTTTTCTGTTTGTTTGTTTGTTTAAGGGGCTTATCTCTATCCTGACTACCTATCTCACTATGTAATGAAATTGCTGGATTCGTCATGTATCTCTATAAATTCTGGGTTGAGGATAGAAACCAACTTTCATCTCTGTACATCCAGCAGCCAAAAAGCATGAATATAGTAGACAACCAAAACACACACTTGTTGAATTGGACTGAAAAGAACACGTGAAAGAGAAGACTAATGGATCTGAGAGATGGGGGTTTCTTTTGCCTTGGTGATTGTTGGGTAATTTATGTAAATAGTAACAGTTAACATGAGTGGCCTCAATTTCTCTCAGTGCAGGTAACAGACTTAAGGAATCATTTAACTTGACCTATCAGAATTGTGAAAGGCTCTAAGTGTGTAAACACTGACAAATATGGGCATTAAGCAATCTTGAATTAATATAGCAGAAAAGTGTGAACATTTGAGGATTGGGACGTATTTACATGTCTTCCTAATGCAGGTAGGAAGGCACCTTATTCTGCTTTCTACACCCCTCAGGGTTTTCAATATTGCAGGAATTCAATAACTATTTACTAATAGTGCATGCCTACTTTTCTTGAAGGGGATAAGCAATAAAGCCTTTTCAAAACTCATCCATCTGCCTCCAAAACTACTTCTATCCTCAGAGGTAAAATAAACTGTGAAGATCTTACCTCAACTGCATAGCAGAGCTAGTTTTCAACCTCCTTATCTCTCTGGTTCTAGAGCCCTAGTTCTTCACCACTCTGCCATATTGCCACCTGAAGTGTTCTGAATAAAGGTAAACATGGATGGCCACCGTCGGCTATATTGCTTTTTGTACCAAGAGCTCCATCTGATTTGTGTTTTGAAATGATCTTGTGGCCTCTGATCTGAGTTCTGGAGGCATGCTTAGATTTCCAAATGTCCTAATCCAATCCCACTCAAACAACTCTTTTCTCTAATTCCCAGAAACAGGGTTATTCTGTCTTCAGGGATGAGCTGTTTCTCATAGCCCCAGACTCTCTCTGGGATTCAGGATCTTGTGATCTTTTTATGTTGGACCCTGAAACTACTCATGTAGCTGACAAGTGGTCCAACAGGAATTTCCAACAACTGGCTTAGCTCTCTGAATCATGTGGAGCCGTGACTCATATTCTTTATCGTCAACTGTGTGTCAGATTTCCCAGCATTTCATTATTATGAACCAATAATGACTACAAAGAAAATTGTCCACAGGCGTTATTTTCCACAATGTGATGAGCAATGATTTTACTTAAGGACAGTTCTTTTTAAAATTATTAATGTTTTACTGATTGACTACCTATAATGCATCAGACATTTTTTCTAGGTGCTGAGGATGTAGAGATTAATAAAAAGCAGACTCTGATTCTCATACTAGCTCCTGACATAATGGCCTGGAGCGATGTCTATTGGCTGATTATTATAATACATGGTGATGTGAATTCTGAGGTGCTGGGGCAGAAGACGGTGAATTCTGACTGGGAAAGAGCTGGAAAAACTCCAGTTAGGTGGAGTTTTTACACTGGGTCTACAAAGGTTGAAAGAAAGATATTTCAATGGAATAATCATAATAATAAGACTTGCCCTGTTTGAAGATGCATACCTTCTGGATAGCTGAAATATAAATCTTTTGGTGGTGTTAATTTGAGAATGGCAATGTCCTTGTAGAATCATATCATTTCCAAAGTGATTATCTAGTCTGACTTTCTTATTTATGAGAAAACTGAATCTCAGAGAGAGTTAGCGAGAAATGTTATCGTGCCATTTCTCTGTGGGAATCAGTTCCATCATTGTCTTCTTCACAAATATCACGACCCTGGCTGTTTTCCTTTAATAAGGGTAAGTACTCTAAGTTATTCCCTTGACCTGGTTGTAACTGCAGCATTCCAATGGAAACTTGGAAACAGCAGTTGGAAAAAGAGAGCACTCACTGCTATGGACTCCTCCTTTCTTGATCTTAAGGCTTCAGGGCCCCTGGGAAAGCATGCTCTGGATGTAGCCAAACTTCTAGCCATTTTCCAAAGCCATCCTGTGACAGACAGAAACAATGTCCTTGACTGTTGCTTCCTTCCTTTTCCTTTTATAAATATGGGTACTACGGAAGGGGGTGAATTTGAAAATAAATTTATGTATATTATAAATAGTTGTAAAACTGTCGCTGTTCAAAATAATTTACAAATGAAGAATGATCCATTTTAAGTTTATTCTAAATTTGTGACACAGGTCATGAGATGTCCTACAAATTTGAGTCATCTTAAAATACTAAAAGGCCCTTTTACCCACTCATATAAGCACAGTGCTTGAGACTCTTAATTTATGTGTTCCTTTTTATAACAGAGTAACAATTTTTTAAAGTCCCAAAATAGACTTTGGTTCTGTTTGGCCAGAATTTCTTCTCAAACATGACTCTTCAGAGTACAAATGCAGGGTTTCAAAGAGGGTTTGGGTTACCTTAGTCCCACTAAAGCAGATTAAGGAAACTGACATGAATCAGTCACTTTGGCTCCTAAAAAGGAAAGACTAGCCCTTTAAAAATATTACAATTGCCTATAAAGTGGAATGCAATCTGCATATATCTTCCAATGCAGTGTAATTAAGAACATTTTTACCTACTTACTCAATTTTATTAACTTTATATTTGAGGCTGAAATAATTGCTCTATGGTTGCTCTCCAGTGAACAAAGGGAAGGGGAAAGCACACAAATAAAATATGTAGATGCTTCTGGACTAAGACTTTTGCTTGAACAGTGTTGAGATCTATGTTTGTCTCAAAGTAGGAAGTCAGTTGCAAAATAGCAGTATTCCAATAGAAATCACCAAATGAGGAAGGACATTGCTAAAATGCAGTCTAGTCTAGCAAGACTATTCTATTTTAGATCTATCCTGTAAAAACCAAGTTCAGGTAGGATCATTTTGTTAAACAAAAAATTAGGGTTAAATACAAAAGAAGAAGAATCATTAGTGAAGAGATGAAAAACTAAGACTACATATTTGTCAAGTTACATGAGTACTATTTACAGAACTATTACCCAGAAATTTCATGACAATAGCATTTACTCTGCTTTATGTAGTAACTAGAGGCCTGGTGCACAAATTCATGCACGGGTGGGGCCCGGCCAGCCCGCCCCGATTGGGGCTGATTGGGCTGGGCCAGCTGGGGGAGGGGATGTGGGAGGTTGGCCAGCCAGCCCTGCCCCCCGATTGGGATGTTGGGGGTGGAGCCGGCTGACGGAGGGGTGGTGGGCGGTTGGTGGGCCTGCCCCGCCCCTTGGTCAAACTCCCGGTCAAAGGGACAATTTGCATATTAGGCTTTTATTATATAGGATTTCTCTCTCTAGTAAAAAATACTCAGTCCTAAGTTAGAAAATTAACTACTGAGCCCTCCTCCCCCGAATTTGGTACATTTAGTTTAAAACAATATTCAATGTGACACAAATGACCACAGGTCTACTTGAAACCTACAATGAGTAAAATCTGAGTAGCACAGGTAAGGCATATTGTAGACCACCCAAAGACCCTTATTCTTGGGGAATAAACAACCCTGAATCACATTGTCATTATGACTTTATCCCTAGGAACGCTGTGGGATTTGATTTTCTATACCTTTCTTTTTTTGGTTGATAGCCCACCCACAGAATCATTAGAAAAACTGTGTAGTGGCTATGTTATCTACAACCAAGAAACTCCACCCACCTGCAGTAGAGCAGGCTTTATCTCTAAGGCCTCCCTGTATGGTAATTCTGAGGAGTAAATAAGATGGGAAAGTTTTATGTATAAATATGGAGATTTTCCATATAGAAAGAAAACACTGACTTGGATCAATTCCTTTACTTTAGAAAAAGAAAACGTTCAAGGATGTTACTTTTGGGTTCCTTCTCTTAAAAAGTAAAAGCCACTTTGATTTCAAAATATGTCCTGTTTTTACAATTGGGGTATTCTGCCATGGACTACTGTCCACAAATGCATCACAGTCACAAATGCTGTGGCCAAAAGTTTTTACCCTTCTGCAGTTGACGGGTGATTTCATATGTTCTAGGAGTATTTTTATCTTTTGGCATGATGCTCTATACCATATGGTACAACACACTGACAAGCAAAAAGGGTAGAACTAGTTTGAAATCTATACACATATATATACACACATATATTTACACATTTACATATTCACACACACATACACTGCATGTATAGTGAAAGAACTTGCATGTATGCCTGCGAAGAAATAAGAGCCAAGTTACACATTCTACACACAGTACTGAGAGTCTCTGTCCACATGAAAAAAGGTCATTCGAAATCCAAGGCAAGATTAAGAGCTCACTGTAGATCTGAAAGCATTCAAGAGACATATCAGGAACCACCGGGCTTTGCTACATCAAGTAATCTTTGAACCGTCTGGAACGCTTTCTCACACAATATTTAATGCTGGTTTTCTATGTGCAATAGGAACTGCAGCAATGCCGTGACAGCTTGTATAATACATTTAGGAAGGACTGTTCAAAGGAGAAACACACTAAACTGTCTTTAATGGATTCCTAGAGGGTGACAATATTCTTCCCCTCTGATTCCAGGATGCTTCAACATGGTTTTCCTTTGGAAAACAGTGATTTTAAATCAAACTGTACACGTTTCCAGAAAGACTATGGTGTGACTCTTGGCCTGCTCACTAGTCTTTGTATCAAGAGGCAGAGTCCCCTGGGGGAGGGGAAGGAACATAGAAGAAAAGCTCCCTAACAATGGTTTATAAAATTTGATAATAAAAGTACAGGTAACAAAAGCAAAAATAAACTAATGAGGTTACATCAAACTAAAAAACTTCTGCACAACAAAGAAAACTATCAACAAAATGAAAAGGCAATTTATGAAATGGGAGAAAATATCTACAAACCATATGCTGATAAAGCATTAATACCCCATATCTATAGGGAACTCCTACAACTCAACAGTAAAAAACAACAACAAATAACCCAATTTAAAAAAATGGGCAAAAGAAGTGAATAGACAATTTTCAAAAAAAAGACATAAATTGGCCAACAAGTATATGAAAAACTGTGCAACGTCACGAATCATCAGGGAAATGCAAACCAAAACCACAACAAGATATCACCTCTCATCTGTCAGGATGGGCATTATAAAAAAATAAAATAAGTGTAGGTGAGGATGTGGAGAAAATGGAACGTTTGTGCACTATTGGTGGGAATGTAAGTTGGTACAGTCATTATGGAAAACATTAAGGCAGTTCCTCAGAAAATTAAAAATAGAACTACCATATGATCCAGCAACTCCACTTCTGGGCATAAAATCCAAAAAATTTGAAATCAGGACCTCAAAGAGATTATCTGCATTCTCCTGTTCATTAAAGCATTATTCACAATAGCTAAGACATGTGGAAGCAACTAAAATGTCCATCAATGCAGAAATGGATTTTTAAAAAGTGTTACGTATATTCAATGGAATATTACTCAACTTTAAAAAGGAAATCTCACTATTTGTGACCATATGAATGAACCTGGAAGACAATCTGCTGAGTAAACTAAGCCAGATACAGGTCAAATACTACATACCACTTACATGAAAAATCTAACTAAAATAACCAAACTCAGAAAAAAATATAAAATAGTGGTTAACAGGGACTAGGGGGAGAGTGAAACAAAGAGATATTCATCAAAGGCTACAAAGTTTCAGTTATAGAAGATAAACAAATCCCAGATACCTGCTGTACAACATAGTACCTATAGTAATACTGTATTGTATATTTAAAAATTTGCTAAGAGGGTTGATATTATATTAAGTATTCATTGTCATCATCATCATGAATAAAGAAGATGGGAGGAAACTTTTGCAGGTGATAGATATCGTTGGGGTATAGATTTTGGTGACGGTTTCACTGATGTATACTTATCTCCAGACTCATTGTATATATTAAATATGTATGTCAAAAAGGAGGCTATTTTCCACTGTATCTGAATAAAACGGGTACACAATAACCTCAATTCCTCTGCTGAGCCATTAAGTGCGTGGGCGCAGAAGCCAGTAAATGGGAAAGAGAAAAAGAGGTATTTTCTCACATTTAGTCCATTAAATATGATTTTCATACAACCTAGTGTCAGAGGGAGATGGCAGACTATTCGTGCCTGTTTTTTTCAGGCGATGTATCCTTTTAAAGTCCAAGTGTATATAGTCATATAGTCATAACTTGGTTCAATTTCTACCAGAAATGCTTAAAAGTTATATTAGATCTTAAGACTTATTTTTAGTAACAAGTAAGTGCAAATGTCAGAACATTATATTGAGAAAATTAAAAAAGAAAAAAAAACAGTATTAAATGTTTGGACTTCAAGTTAAACACTACATTTGAACCCTAACTGCATTATATTCCGGTTTTATGATTTTTGAGAACATTATTTAAATAAGACTTACCTTTTACCTCTATAAAATTAGGAAAGTTGTTATGAAGAAGGAGTCAATAAATTCCATGTAATAATAATATAAAGTTCTTGCCTCTATGTCTAGTAGGCACATAGGAAGTGCTCAGAAATGTTGGATGTCATTATTATAACAAGTCAAAAACAATTCTATGCTAGTATTGACTCAATACACAAAAATATATAAAACAGTCCAGAATGTTGGAGTAGCTAAACCCAAAGTGGTAACTGTCCGTCTTCCAAAGATGTTAACCTCTCCACGTCCTGCCCCAAAAAGACAGCACCGCTGAAACACTATATCAGGACACTAAATTCTCACTGGATATGGCTGAACAATAAGCCACTTGTCTTCCTGGGAGAAAGTGGTTTGGGTGTTCATAGTTCTAAAACAAAGCAATGCTTTCACCAAGGCAACTTTGATTTTCAAACAGAAAACCTGATTTCTTTAATATTTATGAGAAATCATCCTACCATTACTTGTTGAAATGTGTGAAGATCAAAATGTGTGTGAGTCTATGCGATTAACCCAAACCAGGCTGAGCCCTTGCACAAAGGCGCTCACCTGTTAAATGCAGCGGCGCCCACCTACACCAGGGAGGGGAACCATAAGCACAGTTATACAAACCCAGTATTTAGACCCGAAAGTTAACAATATTTATTTTTAAACTCTGAGTTTTCAGAAGCAGGAATTTTAGGAATTGACTGCACTCCAACTGCTATGTTTTTCAGTGAGGTTTACACTAAAGAATAATTGTTGCACCAATATGTTCTCCATTTTAAATATTCATAATAGGTAAGCACTTGCTTATAAAATCTTTACTTTTTGATGAAAGCAGCAGAAAACTTGATTTGGGTGAGATCTGATTTATCCTTTTTATTTGAAGTTTGAACATTGTGCTATCGATATCTGCAACTCTACAATATCATATTGTAAATAGATAACAATTACTGCACCAAGCAGTTAACTCATTCATTCATCCTTCTCTCTTATAACAAATATTCACTGGGACCTACTCAGTGTCTAGTGATTATGCTAGGTGCTAAAACTAAAGGAAAGCTTCTAAAGTTCCCTCTTCATTGCTACCAACTATTTAGGATAAAGTTATGAAGAGAAATGACAAAGGATTTAAATCCTGTTATGGTTGCACCTTTATTAAAATTTCTATTAATTTTTGTATTACCCAATTATAGACTTAATTAATGCTTTCTACTTTCCTAGGAGGAAAAAAGATCCTATCCCAAATACCCCTGTGTTGAAAAAAATGCCAAAGCCATAAAAATGAGCACTGCAGCTATAAAAATGCATGATATAATAGATGTCACCTTCTCTCATTCAGTAAGGTACTTTCTATAATTTTGTCCTTTGCCTTTCACAGAACAGTAACTTGAAGTCGTTTCAGTGGGATTTTACTTTGGATAAAGTACAAAAATATTCTCCTACAAGAAGCTGTTAATCTTTCCTCTCTAGCTGATGGTTCTTTCTGCTCTACTATTTTTTGGGGAAATCAGTGAAGTACAGCATCCATTTCCCTAGATCTCTTCAAATCCTAGACTCTGGAAATATTAGAGGGACCATTTTCTAAAGTATATGATGGTCTAACCCAGAGGTTCTCAACCTGTGGGCCGCGACCCCTTTGGCGGTCGAACGACCCTTTCACAGGGGTCGCCTAAGACCATCCTGCATATCGGATATTTACATTACGATTCATAACAGTAGCAACATTACAGTTATGAAGTAGCAACGAAAATAATTTTATGGTGGGTTACAACATGAGGAACTGTATTACTGTATTTAAAGGGCTAGAAGGTTGAGAACCACTGGTCTAACCACTAGGCTAAACACCTGAAACCAATGCAAAATAATTTTGAAAGTCAACTGTAATTGAAAAATAAAATAATAATAATAATTTTTTTAATCCTCAGAGTCATCCTCAGCTCTTGCTCCAGGCCATGGGCAGCAGGAAGGAGGAATGTACCAAGACTGGAAAATAAAAAGTTTCCTGACCAAATCACATCTGGATCGCAAGACCTACAGCCTATGTCTTCTTTTCAAAAAGATTCATGGAATTATTAGCTACATCACAACCATTCAAAACTTACTCATGAATTGAGGAATAAGAAAGAGAGACATTGATGCATAGCTCATGATAATCTATGAAGCTTGGGATCAAAAACTCTCAAATTATTATATATTGACAGAGTGATGAAGGCACTGAGTATTTAGAAATGTTTACTCTCCATCCTGCTTGTCATGGGCAATCAGAAAAGTAATATAAGTCCATCTTTCCCACTCTTTGCTTCTTCTTACACGAAGTGGTATAGTTTAATACAGACAGCATGGGGGAGATAGGCATTGTGTTAGCTTTTTATGGCCTCTATAACAAATTATCACAAATGTGTGGCTTACCCAATACAAATTTATTATTTTATGGTTCTGTAGGCCAGCAGTCCAAAATGAGTCTCCCTGGGCTAAAATCAAATACTTAATGTTCACAGGGCTAGGTTCCTTTCTGGAGGCTCTAGAAGGAAATTTTTTTCTTGTCTTTCCAGCTCAAGAGGCTGCCCATTGTTTGGCTTTTGGACTCTTTAATCCCTCCCCAAAGCCTGCAATGGTTGACTGACCCCCTCTCCTGTCCTCTACAGATACTACAGATAGCTTCTTGGTATTAAGTCACAGGTTTGGGCATTAAGGTGTGAACAGCTGCAGGATTAAGGGAGCTTTATTCTACCACAGCTACAATGGACCTGGAATAAAAAAACTATTCTACTCCCAAGAACTCTGCAACCTGAGGTAAATTAGGCAATCTCTTATTGTGTTAGTCTCTTCTGAAAAATAGCTTAATAATGACTATCTCAACAACCACAATAAAGATTAAATGAGATGATATATGCAAAATATCTAAGCTCCTGAGCCTGGTATAAAGTAGGGCCCAGACGTTGTAGATTGTGATAAGGAAAACATTCTGAGATATTCTTAATTAAATTACAGCAGCCCAGAGGATGGAAGGAAGAGGAAGAAGCTAACCAGTTAACCCCTACAAGGCAACACCAACAAAAGACTGCTCACACTCCTGAGTATATGATGAAACTTTAACTTCCTGGTGGCTACTACAGAGATTGTCTACAAGAGAAAGGCCAGGTGCCACCCACCCCAGGAACCTCCGCTTCTTGCTTTCCCATGAGCTTTCTAGACTGTTGCCCACAACCAATCCAAAGAGCAAACACATCTTCCTTCTGGATTGTGCCCCTATCCTAGAATTGCCCTCACTTCACCTTATTCTGCCCACCTTATGTGTAGCCAATGTAAATTCTTTCAAAACAACTTTCATCCTTCTTCCCCCAAACTTGACCTGTGATAGAGCGCCATCAACTCCAGGACGGCGGCCATGCTGCCCTCTCCACCTAACCATGCTGCTGGTGGGTTAGAGTCACACCCCTGAACCTGCTCCTTTAGGATCCAATAAATCCTGCCTTTTATTTATTTTCTCAGTATCCCCAGGCTATATCAACTCCCATCCATCAGGGACACCAGAGCTGAGCATCATCTACACTAATAAAAGACAAAGATGTTAATTGACCATACCTTTGCTACACCCATCAGCCAATCAGAAGAGTATGCAAATTAACCCAACAAAGATGGCTGTTAAATTTGCATACTGCATATGGGGTGGCACAGTGCGATCCACCTGCCCCGCTGCCCGCCAGGCCTGCCGTCCATGTGCACAGCCCGGGCCTGCCATTTGCGGTGGGCAGCAGGGCAGGGCGGTGTGGCAGAGGGCCTACCATCAGCTACCAAGCGTGGGATCCGGGCCTGCCATCTGCCACCCGGGGAGCAGGCCTAAGCCAGCAGGTGGTTATCTCCCAAGGGGTCCCAGACTGTGAGAGGGCACAGGTCGGGCTGAGGGACATCCCCCCCATCCCCCCGCCAGTGCACAAATTTTTGTGCACCGGGCCTCTAGTACATAAAATATGAGAGAAACAACTCTTCATATTCATAAAGAAGCCTGTAATATAAATGTTTGTGTTTTACCAATTAAAATCTTACATAGTAATTCCTAGGTGAACCATATTTCAAGGCTGCATCTTGCAGCATTTGTTTCTACAGCCACCAGTCTTCTGGCGCTTAGAGTCTGAACTACAGAATTAACCATGAATATGACTGTAGAGATTATGTTCTGGTCCCTGTTTCTCCAAGTCTGCAATAAACCCTGTCTTTTAAAAAGGCTTTCAGCTGTGGACATTAAGTATTTCTGTCTTATAATTTTGATCTCTTATCTTCCTCTCGAAAGTCAACATGATCGTGGGGGGAGCTGGATTTTGGATCTAGGTCCATTTTGGCTTATAGCCATGCTTGTCTTACACAACACTGCCTTCTACAAGAAGGTTTTATTGTTGGGAAACACTGAGCAAACAATGTCTTTACATACACTATTGGCCCTGTATTACTAAAGTAAGCACTCCAAGATTTTATTCTGATGGAGGTAAGAGATTCAGGCTGATCCAGCACAAATTCTGAATTGATTTATCTTATGCAAATATTTGATAATTATAAAGGGAAAACCAGGATTTATCAGCCGAATATGATTACAGTGTTGACCAATCCTCCATGCTGATGATATTAGCAGTTCTGCCCATCTCATGAAGCATTGAATGGTCATTTTAAATGACCCACAAGATAAACAGCCAAGTGTTTGTTTTTCAGAGCTTCCATGTTCCCAGAACAACACAACAGGAATGTTCTGGATGTTCAAGAACTTTTTTTTTTTTTTCAAGTTACAAAATAACACATTGAAGCAAGTCTGAAATCTGTCTCAAATGGTAACAAGACCAATCCAAACTCTGCAGCTTAATAAGGAGAAGTATGCAGTAACTGCTTAGCCCTTCAATCAAGAGCCGCAGATGTGCCTTGATTAAAGACTCTCCCTATCGCCTCCCATGTAAAAACACAAAAGTCCACCTGTTAAATTCAGCATACCCTTTAGTAGGAAACGACTTAGCTTTCAGCTGCACATATCCTTTTCCTAATGGTGGTATGAGAAGAGAGGACCACAGGAAAAAGATCCACTAATGATGGCATCCTAGCTCTTCTCATTCTCTAGGCCCACGGTCGGCAAACTGTGGCTCGCGAGCCACATGCGGCTCTTTGGCCCCTTGAGTGTGGCTCTTCCTAAGCCTTAGGAGTACCCTAATTAAGTTAATAACAATGTAGCTACCTATATAGTTTAAATTTTAAAAATTTGGCTCTCAGAAGAAATTTCAATCGTTGTACTGTTGATATTTGGCTCTGTTGACTAATGAGTTTGCCGACCACTGCTTTAGGCCGTAGTAACAATGTGAGGAACCTGGAGCACCAGGGGTCACGTCTGAGAGTACTTAAGTAATTATAAGGAGAAAACAATCAATTTATGTGATACAGTATGTCAACAAATCAGGGTTTCAAAACAACTCGTTATCAACATAACCCTAAAATCTTACAATTAAAAAAAAATCACTGAATTTTTACTTTGATTAAAATTTATCTTAACAGCATTTAAATCTTATTTCTTACCTATTACAGCATTTTGGGGGTGTGGAGTTATATATGTTGGGGGAACAAGATGAAAGAGGAAAGGAAACCAGCAACTAGGAGGGTCTCTGGGAGGTGCCAAAGAAACCTGATCAAGCAACTGTCTTTTTTTTTTTTGGTCTTTATTGTTGAAAGTATTACCGATGCTCCTTTTTATTCCCCTATTGACCCCCTTCACCCCGCACCCACCCCTCCCAAGCCCAACTGTCTCCTAAGTGACTTCCCACTTTACAAAATGTCTTCACATTTCTCATGCACTTTGCTTCTCACGTCTGCTTTGTGAGGTAGCTGCTATTGCCATTTTCTAGTTAAGGAAGATGATTCAGATAGGTCATCTTCCTTACCTAGATAGTCAAACCGGTCAGCGGTCACAGAATTCCCGGACCCTCTGAATCTCCTGCTGAGGAAGAGGCTCTCTCTGAGGTAGCCTGGAGAATGTCATTTGGTGAGCCATCCTCTTCAGGGCTCAATCTTTGAGGTCTTTTTCTAGTTAAAGACTTTGTTCATCTAGCACAAGTTCAGTTGTGTTCTCAAAATCTAGAGTTTTCCCTTACAGCCTCAGAAGGGTCTGAGGCCTGCTGACACCCTGACATCAGCCCGGTAGGACTCTGACCTCCAGAACTGTGAGAGAGTCTGTGCTGTTTTACACCACCAAACTTGTGGCTATTTGTTACAGCAACAATAGGAAACCCATACAGATTTTGGTACCTGGAATACCTTAAAATGTAGAAGTGGCTTGAGAATTCAGCAATGAGCAGATGCTGGGAGGATTCTGAGGAGGATAATAGGAAAACCTAGATTGCCTTGAACAAATGGTAAGTACAAATATGAATGTTAACAACTGAGGACTCGGAAGTGATGAGTATGTAGAGAACAGATATATCATCTTAAAGAATACCTACCTTGTCATAAATAGACTGTAAGTAGAAATATTAACATTAAAGGCACTTCTGATAAGGACCCAGATGAAATGAGGAGCATGTTATTGGAAACTGGAAAAAAAAATCCCTGTCATATAATTGCAGAAAGCTTAGCTGCGTTGTGCCCTGAAGTTAGGTGGAAAGCAATGTTTGTAAACAGTGTGAACTTGGATATTCAGTGTCATTGTTTGGGACCTTCGTAACTTTTGTGGCTGTTGGGATGGGGTAAATATATTTTGCATGTAAAATGGACATAACAAATCTTTGGAGGTTGGTGGACGTACTGTAGTAGGAAGACTATCCCTTAAAGATGCCTAAGTCTTAATCCTCAAACCTGTGAATATGTTACCTTATGTAGCAAGAAGAACTTTGCAGATATGACTATATTAAGGACCTGGAGATGGAAAGATTATCCTAGATTATATGGATTGGTTCAATGTAATCACACGGGGCCTTAAAAGAAAGAGGCAGGAATGTCAGCATATGAAAAAGAGATTTAAATTCTGGTGGCCTCTAGAAACTGGAAAAGGCAAGACCCACCAAAAGGAATGTAGCCCTATCAAGATAACCAGAAATGTATCTGCACACTACAACAAAACCCAACACTTTTCAGGGGAGGATAGTGAAGTCCACAATCTAGAAAGACAGTGCTTATAACCAATAGAATGGCCACATTAAGTATGAGTGAGGATGTGCAACAACTGGAACTCACATATAGCACTGATGGAAATGTAAAGAATAGTACAATTACTTTATTTCCCCAAAACTATTGAGAAGTAACCTAGATCACACACACATATATACTGGTACATATACTAGAGGCCTGGTGCATGAATTCGTGTTCCGTGGGGGGGAGAGGGGGGTTTCCTCAGCCAGGCCTGCAACCTCTTGCAGTCCGGGAGCCCTCAGGGGATGTCTGACTGACAGCTTAGGCCTGCTCCCCACTGGCCGTCAGGCAGACATCCTTAGTGCTGCTCGCCAGCTGTGAGCCTGGCTTTTGGCTGAGCGGGATTCCCCCTGTGGGAGTGCACTGACCACCAGGGGGCAGCACCTGAATTGACTGTCTGCCCCCTGGTGGTCAGTGTGCATCATAGTGACAGGTTGTTCTGCTGTTTGGTTGATTTGCATATTAGCCTTTTATTAAATAGGATATATAGTTGTGCATATATAGGTCCATATAAGTGTGTGTGTATCTATACTTAGACACAGACACACACATAATGTGTGTGAATGTGGGTGTGTAGGATATCTAATCACTGAGTAGTTATTACTATCCTGTAAAACATACCTGCTTGTTTTTCAAAAGATACGAAGAACCTGGTAGAAAAGGAAAATAACCCGGTGAAGAGGAAAAGTAGAGTGATTTCAAAATGAATGCTTTTATTTTGAACTTCTGATCTACTTCCACATATCAGATCACATAAACGACACACTTCTGGGGTTTGTTTTGTTCTAATAAAAATAATAGAGCAAATGCATAAAACTCACACTGTAAACTCATTTAGTACTCACAAAAACCCCGGGAGGTACTATTATTTTTCCCCAGGCAGGTACAGTGAGATAAATTGGGGCACAGAGGCACCCAGAGTTACTCTTCATACCACGTACCTTCCTAAAACATGCCGCTCTGCACGGAATGAAATGTAAGAAAATTTCCCTCCCTAAATGCTCTATGAATTCTAGGCCCTAAAGCTTCAACAGGCTGCGACAGGGCACCAGAATGTGTCTGGGAGCCACGCGTGACGCATAACGTGTAACACAGCCCAGCGCTTACTACAACCTGCACCCACAGCAAATCCAAGTCGGTCCCCACGCTTTCTTTCACATGGACGCGTACGTGTAGGAAAGAGTCCCAAAAAGCCTGTGCCATTACCCAGGATCCCCAAAGACGCCGGCGCCCC
>NW_006294681.1:393643-403186 GCF_000327345.1 Myotis davidii | reverse complement strand
GAGTTGGGAATGAGTGTGGCGTGGGTTCCCCGTCCCATAGCCCGCGCCCCTCGGGAGGGACCCTACCTGCCCCTGAAGAGGGTGGGACTGCGCCCGCGGCGCTCTGGCCCCACTTAGGGTGTCACTTAGGCAAGACCCCCGAGCCCGGCTGGCGAGAGGCAGAGACCTGCAGAGTGCGCGGCCCCGCGCCTGCCTGGTCACCCTGCACATCCTATATGTTTCCCTTGAGAGCCTACTGTGTGCTCGGAGACCGGGAATATGGGGACCAGGAATAAGACATCGAAGCCCCGAGGATGCACACAGTCCGGGAAGAGAGAAGACAGAAGCGACCAGCTTACTGCAGAACAACCCTAAGCGCCAGAACAGAAGTGGTGCAAACCCCACAGGTTGTACTCAGAAAGAATAAGGGAGACGCTTTTAAAATAAGGGAGAAACTTTTCCTGCCATTTCACACATGTTTATTCACTCTCCACTCCACACTGGTGATGTAACTTTTAGCGTCGTTTTAGAGAACATATAACGAGACTTAGGTTAAGTGACTTACCCCGGTGAGTTGATAAACAAAAAAGAATAATAACCATTCTAACCAAGGCTATTCCAGACAGCCATGTGTTTTGTTTTGTTTTGTTTTTCCTTTGTGCAACATTTTATTTCAAGGGTTCTCTAAACTATTACCACTTCAGAAATGACCTCCATACCTCTGACCTTTCCAGCCATCCTCTCCCCTGCCACCTTCCTACAACACAGACCTATTCTGTTTTGACCGTTCAAAATGCTCAGTGGCTGCCTTTTGTGATAAAGTCATAAATCTTCACCCTGCAATAAGAAGCACTCCACAATTTCTCTTTATGGTGCAACTCCCATGGCTAGTACAGTTCCATATACACTAAAGCCTGAGCCAATATGTCCCTCACAATCAGCCCTTTCATGACTTACTATATTCATCCTGCCTGGAAATTTTTCCTCTCTTCTCTGAATACTAAAATTCTAGCTACCTCTCAAGGCCCAGCTCAAATCCCCTTTCCTTCTAGAAATGACCCCTAACTCTACTTTGGTAATTGATCTCTTTCTCCTCCATACTTTTAACACTGTCTCTACTTTTCACCCCATCCAATTGTCCCACTATATCTGAGTTTACTTCAGTCTGTCTTTCCTGCTGTAGCAGGTGGGAACCGTCTCTTAGACAACCATGTCTGCACCCACTCTCTATCCCCAACCCCCTCATCCATATCCTCAAAGAACATAGTTGGAAGGACTTTGCCTCTGCCTGGCTCTTAGTCTGTGCTCCAGAACGGAATTACTGCTGTGTTGCTGTCCTTGGCTTTAAAGCTGTAAAGGGCTGAGCCAGCACTGGAACCCGAATGTTTCTAAGTATCTTCATCTCTGACTTAGTCCAGGGTCCTTCTGCAGCCTCTCCTTCCTCCTGTTGTAGATTCAGTTTTCCAGGAAATATGATAAAGTGCAGTGAGCGAATTGGTTCCCATCACTGCTTGGCCAGCAGAGCTCATTTGCAGGACGTTGTGCATGCTGTGCATTTCTGTAACCACGGCAGCAAGTCCCTCTTGCTGATTTTCACAAGAAGACTCAACTTCCATAATTTTATTTTCCATTTGATCACCTGTTTGAAAATATAGGTAAAAATATCAAGCATTGATCAATTTTTGGAACATTTACTAAGTACTAAACATTTTGTTTATTAAGCACCTAGAGACCTGGTGCACAAAAATTTGTGCGCTCAGAGAGGTCCCTCAACCTGGCCTGTGCCCTCTTGCAGTCTGGGACCCCTCAGGGGATGTCCACCTGCTGGCTTAGGCCTACTCCCTGGGGGGATCGGGCCTAAGTTGGCAGTCAGACATCCCTCTGGCAGCCCGGGAGCCCTCGGGGGATGTCCACTTGCCCGTGAGGAGCAGGCCTAAGCTGCAGTCAGAAATCCTTAGTGCTGCTGAGGAGGCAGGAGAAGCTCCCGCCACCACCGCTCTGCTGGCAGCCATCAGCCTGGCTTGTGGCTGAGCAGAGCCCCCCCTGTGGGAGCGCAATGACCACCAGGGGGCATCTCCTGCATTGAGTGTCTGCGCCCTGGTGGTCAGTGTGTGTCATAGTGACCCTAGTGTTAGGGTCAATTTGCATATTACCCTTTTATTAGATAGGATAACAGCAAACCCCTGCAGTTAAATACACTGTCTCCTGGAAGTGGAATGAAGATTTGGTTAACAACTGTCATGTATCCCTATGGTATCTGCATAGTACCTTACTTAGAAGATTATAGTATACACTTAATACTTTCTGAATATGTTTTTCATTTCTGTTCAAAGGAGCCTTCATTCTGTAAACTGACCTGTTTGAAATAAAATCTGAAGACATCTTTTGTTCCTCTTTTGCATCATTATATTCAATCCAGTTCAATTTATTTCACCTCATACACATGCCTTGATCCACATCACTTCTCTGATGGAGATGACTCATTGACCCTCCATATCTACTTTCTCCTCAGAAATAGCTCTCAATTTTTAGCTAAGAATGCAGCTGTCCATTATAAACACAGATTTCCCAGCCTTCCTTATAGTTAGATGTGACCATGTGACTGAATTCTAACCAGTAGGCCAAGTGTAAGTCATTACTTCAGGAAAGTACCCTTAACAGGAATGGACAGGCCCTTTGCCGCCTTTCCTTTATCCTGCTGCTTAGATTGTGGACTATATGCCTGGAACTCAAGTAGCCCTATTAGTACATATAAGTATGTCCCAAATACTGCATTTAGTATTATTTTTGTTTACATGAAAGTCAAAATTAACTGGGGATTCTTTCATTTTATTTGCTAACTCTGGCAACTCTAGTAGCTTAACTCCAACACAAGGGTTCATAAGGCATGCAGAGCAACTACAAAATTCTAACTGCCCAACTGTCCACTTCAGAAACCAGCCACAAATTGTTCCTTCAACATCACGCTCCAGTGTTACTGTCTTGTGTACCTAACTAGACCAGGGCCAACAACCAGACCCAAGAAAGTCATGGGGTAGCCCTTAGACTCCGAGGTATCCAAATGTGGACATGGATCAGTACAGATAGCAACTGGCCTTACTTCAGACAATACTGACTTTGAGACATGTGGAGATAGAGAAATACAAGAAAAAACAGAATTGGAAGCTAAGGGAATAAAGGTAGAGGATGATACACTGGAGTCTCTACAGTGTGAGCTGTGAAATCCAGATGCTGGGTCGTACTTCACCAGCTCAGGTGACCCTCATCTACCCGCAGGTTGGAGCGGTCAGCCTCTGTCTCTGTTCTCGGCCTGATCAATGATTAGAGCTTGAATTCTGGCCCTGCAATGCTCTCTAGTATTTGCTCTTTTGTTGCTTTCTTTTTAGGGTCTTCTTCAGCATCAATAATGTCTTTGACAAACATTAGGGAGAGAAAAGAAGACAGGTCTTTAAAAGAAAATTGTCCTCTCAACAGCTCTCTCATTCTCAAGAAATACCTTCTCCTTGGCACTCCTATGGCTGTGCACTCCCAATTGTACTCTTAATTCTCTAATTGTTTCTTAATCCCCTTGGCCAGTTCTTCCTCAACTTGATCAATGAATGTCAAAGGGTTTGATCCTAGGTGTTTGACCCCAGGCATATTTTAATTATTGACATTTGATTTAAAAACTGTAATGTTCTTTTCAACTTATTGATTCAATACAATATAAATACTATAGTGACTTAATGCCCACAATCATCAATTTTTTAAAAACCCATGAGTAAACTCTTCTTTAAACTTTACATTTTATATTTTCTCCTTGAGCTCATATTTCCATTTCATTTCTCTCACAGACTTTTATTCTAACATATATTTTTATGCTTGAAGATATTTTATTTATAACATTTTATCTTTCTGCTATAAAAATATGTATATAAATTGAAATTTATTTTTATATTCTTTATGACCAGATGACCTAAGTGCTATTTTTTCCTTCATCTGGACTAAGTTATCATTTCCGTTATTATTGGCACATTATTGATCAAAAAACTTAAATATATCACAGAAATTGATAAAAAGTAAAGTTTACTTAGAAATGAACATTTAAATATGTATATGAATGGCTATGCATATGTAACTCTCTTCTCTGACAATGAGAAACTTGGATCCCATCACCCTCAATATATTTACTTATTTCAGTGGTTCTCAATGTTGGTTGCACATCAGAATCACCTGGGAATATTTTTAAAATCCTGATTTCTGGGCCTCATCCTCTGGAAATTCTGTTTCTTTGTTACTAATATTGTGGCCTCACCCCATAACAAAGAAACAGAATTTCCGGAGGATAAGGCCCAGAAATCAGGATTTTAAAAAGATTCCCAGGTGATTCTAATGTGCAGCCAACGTTGAGAACCACTGACTTATTTGATCCATCTCCTCCCTTCCCTTCACCACCACCAGCATTGCCCCATTCCCACAACATCCTCTCACCTATTAGCTCTGACACCTGACACATGGCCATCATGCAGATGCCTCCTTCACCCAGAACTCGGCTTGCATTTTTACTTCCCCTCTTTGTGTTATTTTGCTGTGCCTCAGCTACTGACTTTTGGACTAAATTATTCTGAAAGGAAATGAGATAGGGAGGGGAAAGAAGCATGTGTTTTTACAAATCTTAACTCTTTAATTCTGGGATGGAAAGATAGATTAGATAGATAGATAGATAGATAGATAGATAGATAGATAGATGATAGATAGATAGATAGATGATAGATAGATAGATAGATATAGATGATAGATAGATGATAGATAGATAGGAAGGAAGGACACAGTCTATGAGTTTCTCACCTAGATGAAATAACCCACAATGCCCTCTAGTATTTGCTCTGACAATTTCCTTGACATAAATTAGGGAGGGAAAATAAGATATGTCTTTAAAAGAAAATTGTCACTATTTTAATCTAACTCTACAAATATATCTGATTTCAAAATATTCCAACACAGACAAAATACCCCTATTTCTAATGACCTACTTTATCTAAAACAGAAAAATTATGAGAAAGTGAAAGACAAAAGCCTTATCAAAAGTTTATAGTAACTTAGTTAAAGAAGCTTTCAGACACTTTTTGATAAAAGTTGGTGTGGGTGAAACACAATCCTTTCTTTTGTAATATGCGGGAACTTTTCACTGTGAGAAGGGGAGATGGGAAAGGTACATTAATTCCTTGACCACAGGCAGATCAGTTTTAGCAAAACGTAAAAGTTGAGGATACGAAAAATGGATTTTCTTAAATCTTTCACTGCCTACAACGTTCTTGGGAAACCCTCATAGATCCTTAGAGGCACTTGTACCAAATTTGCTGATTATTGGCCTATGTGCTTATCTTAGCAGTATGGTACTAATAACACAATACCATAGACCGAGTGGCTTATAAATAATAGAAATTCATATCTCACAGTTCTCGATGCTAAAAGTTTGAGATCAGGGTTTTAGCATGGTCAGATTCTGGGAAGAGCCCTCTTTTGGTTTGCAGACTATGGAATTCTTGTTATATCCTCACATGGTGGAAAGAGAAGAGCACTAGTCTCATGACCGAATTACCTCCCAAAGACCCTACCTTCAGATACCATCATATTGGAGATTAGATTTCAACACATGAATTGGGGCTGGGGGGGGCGGGCAAAGATTATTTATAATGGTGTTCAAGAAAAATGAAATTACCAATAAATTTTAGTAAATTGAAGTCTGTGAAAAAATATAATTCATGCTGATAAGCCAATAATGTGCACAAGTAAGAATAAAAAGATGTTAAAATGTCATTCATTAGTGAGAATGAGTAGGAATTGGGCATAAATTACACTTGGCTTCTATAAAATAGAACATATAATGGAAACTACAAAAAAACTTTAAGTTTCTGTAAAATTTTTTGCCTCTTAAAACACAACTTTTCATATTAATATTCAACTCATCTCTGTCATATTGTTTTAGATGTTTAGTGAAAATTACCTCAACTATTTAGACTTAAGATGTAAATTACTCTATACATCTTAAAGGCAGGAAGTATGTTTAAGAGTTGGGATATACTTATTTACGCATGTTTCATCATTTGGCAAATAGTTGAATGCCTACAAAAACTCACTGTAGAGACAAACATGGGGATGTAACAGTGAGTGAAATTAGATGGAGATACTGTCTAGAACCTTTTTATTGAAAGCAAAAGGAACCATAACTTAAGCAAGAAGATGGAATCCACTTTCAGAATTATAGATGAGCTTGCCAAAATGAAAGACAGGATCTAGCGTGTCTATGCCTTTCAGTTCCAGGAACCTGAGAACCCACTTTTTGAAATGCCTTTATTAGATCATCCAGCCACAGCTGCCTTCTTCACCTGTGGATATTTGTTCTAATTTACATCCCTGAGGGCATGAATATGGTTGATGTTGCTTGAGTCCTTTTCCCATCTCTGGGAATAGTTGTGTGACTGTTATTGGTAGTTCCACCATAATCACAAAGAATAAAGTTCCTTAAAGGTTAAAAAGGAGGGAGTGTAGGGTTTCTACTGGAAGGAAGAGAGAAAGTATATTTGGGGTAGAAATGTCCACTGCAGTTCTCAACCAAGAACCAAAATCTGTATCTGGTTCATATTCTTATATAAAAGCCAGTTTATTAGTTTAAATTTTAAAATTGCTTCAGTTCCTCACCCCTCCCGCCCCCTTTCCCTCTTCTGGTCTTCTCTTGTTTCTCTTTCTCTCTTTCTTTTATATCCATCCATGTTGTTCAGCCTTTCTTAAGAGGGCCCTGAATCATCCTTATGTAATTTTTTTAAAGTCAATGTTGCAGTGTGTTTATAATTTTAATTAAAATAGTGCAATGTTTTTATAATTTAAATTAAAATAGACCTTTGATAACTTATAGCTTTAAAAATGCTTTCATACATACAAACATTTGCTATACAATGCACACATGAATGCTTTTCTCTTTGTGAAGCACATGACATAGAGAAGCAGCTCAATCACCAACCTGTGCCTGTAATTTGTAGCATCTACACTTGTGGCCTAGTAACATCTAGGGTGAAGGAAATGCTCCACAGGAACTGGGAAGGTTTAGAAAAGGAGGGGTTGCCCAAGAAAACACTGGATCCAGCCTGTAAAACACTGTTTGCCTTTTAATGCACCCTCTGGTCATATCATATTTTTCATCTTGATGCTATTTTCAAAATTCTGTGGGGGATGTTTTATTTTGTCCTATTAATTACCATTTTAATAAATCAGTAGGCTCATTAATGAAACCTTTGCACTGATCTTTTATTTTCAATATTTATCAATAACACATTTCAAACATAACTGACATTACATATTTTGATTCGAGGTTCATATTTAAAATCATTGTTTGTTTTCTCAGTCCATGAGATCTTAATATGCACAGCATGTCTCTCCTGAGTAGCGGCCAAATTTCCCTCAGGCTGGACTTTTAACTACCGGTGGCAGCCCGTCTGGACCTGCAGACACATGGGCATTTGGGCATGCTTCAGTTTCAGCTGCTCTAGAAGACGCCTGTCCTTGGTGGTCAGCTGTCCCTCACATTGTGCATCAGTCTCAGGTCTCCTTGACAGAACATGCCTCTCCTGAGTGTCCACAAGTAGCCATCCTTTCCACATGGCCTTTGGGCTCATTTTGAATTCTCATTTTTGTTTTCAGGCTTTTGATGATGTGGAACTAAGATTTGCTAATTTTTGAGCTTGCCTTTTATCTGATATAATTTCTCATGCCAGTGGCCAAAAGAATATTTAAATTAACCATGTTAGAAAATTCATGAACATTTGGAGTCCTCTTCATTTCAAACAAATCTTTTTATTTCAAAATACAAACAATATAACTAATTGAAATCTTTAAAATTATGCTCCCTCAGACCCTACATGTAATTTGTGTAATCATATGTAGTATGTAATTTATATTTTAAATCAGACCACTCCAAATATACTCTCAAAATTTCATGAAAAATCTATCTTCTTTTTTATAGGATATGGTTTAAAAGAGTTAAAAAGACAGAACCTTATTGAAACTAACATCTTACTGATGACACACAAGTTTCCCAGTTCTTGCTGAACCCCCTGAGTTCTATATGCCCTGAAACTGATAGGATATTGCTGGGTATTTCTTTGGTAAAGCCAACCTCTCTCCCCAACTTTCTATTACCCAATATTCCCAGAGGATCCCAGGGTAGCTAACAGGCTTACAGCATAACTGTTAATATGGTTATGGTGACAAAGGACTACTTGGAAGTTATTCTGCTTTAAGGGCAATGCTTGATTACTGTGAAAGGTGAGGTGTACCAAGAAAATTGCTTGCATTTCCTGGATTTTGCCTAACTTTGTTGAGATCTTATAAAAACAATAATTCTTAAAGGATGTTGTGCTCTTTTTCCTCATTTTGGTGAAATCCTGCAGTAATGTCAAATTTTTTAAAAAAAACTCAGTTCTGCCAACATCCTGGTTTAGCTCAATGAGATAATAGTAAGGTAATAAATTTGCATTGTTTTAAGTCACTGAACTTGTGTCAATTTGTTAAAGCAACAATAGAAAACTGATAAAGGTTTATGTCATTTTTCACGGTCACTTTTCTGCTTCTATTTTGATCCCAGGTACTTTTTACCGTAGATTCAGATTCCTCTGTGAATGCTCCCCATACTAACCTATGGCATCCTCCATGGTCTTATGCACAAGTGAGTACCTTTTCCTCTTCTCTCTCCTACACATAATCGGCCCTCATCTTCCCCCTAAGGTGATGCTTTATAACCCTTCCTACCAAAGCACCTCTATCTAACACAGAAGCAAGTTTACTTTGCATGTGATCTGCTGCTGGCTTTGAACCTGCCAGCTGAAACAATGATAGCTTTTTCAGTCTTTAACTTCAAAACTAAGAAAAAGTTTAATGCCATTAACATAAAAATAATGTTTTAAATACCTTAGCTCAAGTGGTTTTCTGCCTCCACCTGCCTCTATGAGGAAAACTGTTGCCCCTTAAAGGTGTGTCTTGTTCATCTTCAGTCTCCCTTTCCTCCTGGCACAACATCTAAATTTCTTGGGGGATAGTCATACTTAAAAAGCCAGGTTTTAACTACAACCTGGATCTCCGTGGGGGCATTACTGCATGATAGTCACTGTTCTGTCATTGCCTCCATGCATGAATCTGGGCAGGTCCTGAAATGGTCACTAGGTCTAGACAGGAGAGGAAGGCATCTGATCCTGAAGAAGGGATGTTGGGAGAGTAGAACCCTTGTGAAGAAGGGCAGGCTTGCCCTGGCCCGTATGGCCGAGCAGTTAGAATGTTGGCCCACGCACCAAAGGGTCATGAGTTCGATTCCCGATCCAGGGCACGTACCTGAGTTGTGGATTCACTCCCCAGCCCCAGTTGGGGTGCATGAGAGAAGCAACCATTTGATATGTCTCATCTCTCTCTCTCTCTCTCTCTCTCTCTCCCTGCCTCCCTTCATCCTTTTCTCTCTCTCTAAACATCAATGGAAAAAGTATCCATAGTGAGGGTTAACAGAAAAAGGGGGGGCAGACTCAATAGAAACTAGGGTCT
>NW_006294681.1:392524-393475 GCF_000327345.1 Myotis davidii | reverse complement strand
GGAGGCTGCCGTAAAGAAGGATCAGTGGGCAACAGCTAGCCCATATATTGAAGGACAATTACATTTGATTTTAGCCAATTGGTGACGGCCTCTTTCTCAACCTCTGTCATTTGCATGAAATCATTTCAATGACTCTAAGTCCCTAGATTTTTCTTTTGTAGGTCTTTCTCCCTCTTAGATCAGATGGGAGACTTATAAGATGGACCTAGTATGGCATCTGAGCTGTGCCAATTTGACAAACAAGAAAGTCAGACACCTTTGTTGAACCAAGGTGTGTTTTGCCCATTTTCCAGGTTTCTCTCTTTCCATATCCCTACCCTCCTAAAGAAGCACAATGGCTGATCAGTTGGGGCATGAGCTCTGAGTCTTTTCTTTGCAAATTTCCCAAATCTCCATGACTGATTTTCTTGGCGCCCTATTTAGGGCAGAGCGTGCCCTCTGGGCAGGGAAGGAGAGTCTTAGTTGCTTTTTGTGGCAGATACAAACTGCAGGGAGTGCTGTCAGTGACCCGAGTTGCAGGTCTCAGCTCCTCCAAAATCTGCCTCAGTTGCAGAGAGGGCCTCTCCCAAGGTTACCCCTCTCCCCCAGGTTATCCACACTCGGTCCCTGTATATTGGCCACACCTGTGACCCAACAGCACTCACACTCACAACAGGAGGGCACGCTCTCCTCCTCTCTCCCACAATAAAGGGGATGGAAACAAAAGCAGCATCCTGCTGGATACTTCCTTCCTGTGCCACTCGCCTTCAGCTTACAAGGACGGGTGAGAGAGGATTCTGGGGTGATAGGTGTAACAAGGCCAGTTTGGTCATCCCAAGCAAGGCTGGGAATAGGGCACCCTGGTCCCCCAATTCTTTGATACTGGATTGTTGGCATCTTTGTCCTCAGCTTTTGTTCCCAATGTTTAATATCAGGGTCATAGAAAATGTTTCTTCAAATGTCCTGATAAAG
>NW_006294681.1:383218-392402 GCF_000327345.1 Myotis davidii | reverse complement strand
TATATGACTACCTCACATAGGCACTGAGTGTGGACAACCTGGGGGATAGGGGTAATCTTGGTAGAGGCCCTCTCTGCAACTGAGGCAGATTTTGGAGGAGCTGAGACCTACAACTCGGGTCACTGACAGCACTCCCTGCAGTTTGTATCTGCCACAAAAAGGAACTAAGACCCTCCTTCCCTGCCCAGATTTTGCTGCTATGTATATAAAGGACCATAATGCAAAAAATATTTACTATGAAAAAAATCACTAGAATAACTGTGATGCCTTCTCTTACTATTTGTGGAAAAGTAAATTTATAAGTTAAGCATGATAAGAAGTTAAGAAGGAAAGAACATGGTCAGTGTGACTGGGGAGAAGGTTGCCCCCAAACCTAAAATGGCAAAGTAAGATAGTCACAGAATAGTCTTTGTAAAATGCACCGTTACTCAAATGTCAATAAACATCCCATGGCACACTCTTATGACTTCTGGAAACAATCAGTCTTCCAGAGCGTGACCAGCAATCATGAAAGTGATGAAACTCATCTTCACACAAGTCTCCCAGTGGTGGTCACTGGGGAATCATAAAATGAGCATCTTCTTAAGGAGGCCGCCTCATCCTAATCAGTTGGAATGTAGATCCCTGCCAAGTGAGACGGAGGAGGAAGGTAAAAGGCTGTTTGTTTATAGCATGTTGATGGTCATGCAGAAGGATTTATGTAGCTTATGCAAGAACAGCAACTGACTTCCATGGATTTCTTCCTTGGGTTTTCCCCAATTCCCCCAAACCGGACGATCAGTAGAGGAAGACTTTTTAGAACAAAAATACTTCAGTCCTTTTCAATGTGATTTTTGAATCACAATCATTCTATGTTGATTTGACCAAATGTCCTGCTGTGACATGCCTTTCTATACTGTATATTTGAACTGCTCATAGAATCACTGGGTGTTTAAACACATTTTGTACATGCATGGATAAAATGAGATACATATGAGAACTCTCTGATGATTCTTACTTTTATATTTGTCTTCTGAGCATCTTCAAGTAACTTTTTCACCACAAAGCTGAAAAGTGGTCAGTTTTTGTAAACAATATTACTTTCAGGGAATGGGAAAGGGGAAGGTGGTGTGTGAGGATGCATATTGATGTGTCATATACCACAGGGTATGAGGGATGCATTCAATTTTGACAGCTTAATGAAAATAAATTAAAGAAAACAGACAAGAAAAATGGCCAGTTTCCTGAGCTCATAGGAGAAGTAATGTCACACAGCAAAACAAGCAAACAGAAATGTAACATTCCAAGGTCTCTCTCATTAAAAAATGAGTTGCATCTGACAGATGTATCGTTGTGCTCATTTTTAATCTCAGCCATATGGAGTCAGAGATCCTACTCAAACAGTGCCTATGCAAGCAGTGAAGCCTAAGGAAGTGCATCAGAAATAATGGGTCCCGTTCCAAGTTAAGAGGTAAAATAGGCAACTACACTGTTCCTGTAAGTTTGAGTGAGATGCCCAATAAAGAATGGACAGTAGGGAAAACCTGTGTAGATCTCAGCAGATCATTAATTAGAACCCCTTGTGCTTTTCCACGTAGTTTCAATGAAAGTTGTGTTACTGCACCTGGATGTTGCAGTAACTTACTAAAACTTTCATTTTAAAAAGAGGAACATAACCCCAATCGAAATGATGAATAATGAATCTGATTGGATACATTATGTCAAGAGAATCTCCGCCCCGCTCCCCGCCGCCCCCGTAATCTCTCACCAAACAAGTATCAGAGCATATTGAGCAGGGGAAGAATCCTAAGAGCTTCCAAATATCATACAGGTCTGCTTCCCAGGTCCCATCCAAACACATGGAGGTCCAGACTTTTAAGAGCACTGATACCATTATTTCCTATAGCTTTTATATTTTTACTACCTTATAAGTAACTACTTTAATCACATGTTTTGTGCATTAAACTGCTATAAAACAGTTGTTTCTTTCTCCCCAAATTTTTGGAGTATAAATAAAATAAATTAGGCAGACTAATCTTCCCAAGACCATAGGTTACCTCTGATGAAAGAGTAGCAAAATTATTTTCTTTCAATCTTTAGGTAAAAAAAAAAAAAATTCAACCAACAAATAAATCTGAATTTCTAGACACCTTCTATAATCTAAAAGGACAGTTTTCCATAAAACTGTCCTCTACTCTATAATAAAAATGATACCTACATGTTGAAACTCCTAGAACAGGGGTCCTCAAACTTTTTAAAGAGGGGGCCAGTTCACTGTCCCTCAGACCGTTGGAGGGCCGGACTATAGTTTAAAAAAAAAACTATGAATAAATTCCTATGCACACTGCACATATCTTATTTTGAAGTAAAAAAACAAAACGGGAACAAATGCAATATTTGTATTTGCATGTGGCCCGCGGGCCGTAGTTTGAGGACCCCTGTCCTAGAACCTTAGGTTGAGGTAAGATAAATATGACATAAAGGTGGCTGCTGATAGGACACCTCACAAGGTGGCACATTGTTAGTGGGGTCAGTGGGTCTGGTTTTATAAGTGGAGAAAGTTGATTTTATGCATATCAGACTAGATCACACTGTCTAGAATAGATTCACACTGAAATCTGTGACAGAGATGGATATGTGAATCAAAATGCCAATGTGTTCATTTTTCTTCTCAAATAAGATGTCTTTTACTCTATATTGAGGATATCAATAGTGAATCAGAGGTGTGATCTGGTAAGGGGAGAAAAAAAGGCATTAGGAATTGGGTGTTTTGAAGAAGAATAGCTCTTAGACCAGAAAAAAATATCTCACAAACTTTTCCTGTATCAAAGCAAAGTCCAACTTTCTAATCAATGGAACACTCCTTCTAAATTTTAGAACCTAAAAACAGGGTCTTTTCCCCTTACTCAGGCTATGTGAAGATTGCTAAATGTATGCTCCTTATTCTCATACTCTGTTCTTCTTTAGAGACCTTTGTCGCAGACTGCATTTGCAAAGATAGCTACAACAATCTCTCGATATTATGTGCTGTCCTTGCCAGTTCCCCACTAAGAGGTGGAGCCTATGTGTGTATTCCTATCAATCTGGATGAGCTCTGTGACTACTCCAGTCAATGGAATATCACAGAAGTGATGTTGAGCTACTTCTGGATGTAGCCCTTCATTGGCCTTACTGTTACTTCTTCCTGACTCTTGAAACACTGGCTTTCAGGATGTTCCGCTCAGAAAATAGCTGCCATAGTTAGGTGCTCCAGGGGCAGTCTCAGCTGATCGCCCAGCCAAGAGCCAGCATCATCTGCTGGTGCTGCAAGTGAGCCATCTTGAATGTCCAGCCCATGTTAGATAACTGTAGCCCCATGTTGTTAGCTGACCACGAGTGCATGACAGACCTTAATCAAGAGCTGTCCAACTGAGGACAGTCAAAATATAGAACTATGGGAAATAATAATAAATCGTTGTTTTAAGCCACTAAGTTTTGTGATGATAAATTATGCAGCAATAGATTGTAGAAACAATCATCTACCATTTCCCCAGTATATCTTTTTCTACAAGGAGACTAGGATATTAAATAATCTTTTTATTCTTTTGTATTCAGTTATTCACTAGTTACTTTCACAAGCCCTCTTCATTCACTCATACAATAAATATGTATTGCTAGTATATATCAGGTCCTGTTATAGATGCTGGAGATAAAGCTTATATCTTATCTAAGATAGGGAGAAAGGCAGTGAACATAATAAGTGAGTTACAAGGACTAAGAGTTAAAACAAAAATAAAGAAGGAAAACATGAAATGTTGAAGGATAAGTAAGAGTTGTGGAAATGTTATACAGGATGGGCAGGACAGGCTTTCTTCAGGAAATGAGTTACTACTTGCAGGAGGTGAGGGAGCTGACCTAGTAAACAACTGAGGGACAATGGAATGTGCCTGGCGGGAAAGACAACAGTGCTGATAGGACAAAGGTGAAAGTAAGAGACAAAGTCAACAGGAATCATGTTGGGCCTTGGTCTCATTGTAAAAACTTTGAATTTCATTCTGAATAAGATATGAGTCACTGAAGAGTTTTACACAGAGGAGTGACATAATGAGACTTTTAACAGACTTATTCTGAGTTTTGTGTTGAAAACAGACAGCAAAGGGGTGCAAGCAGGGAGACCAATGAAGAAACTATTGTAATCATCCAGGTCAGAAAGGATGGTGTCTTGAGTTAGGGTGGTATTTGACAAGTGTCAGGAATCTGGGATTTGATTTTACCCTATGTATAAGGTAATATATTAAACTGTAACTTTCATAGATTCTGGCAAATGACATGAGACTATTGGGTCAGAAACAAAGGACTTTATTACTCATGGCATAGCAAGCGGCACGAGCTTCATGTTTGTGTTGGCGCCCCTTGTCCTGCCAAGTCCCTTGGAGGCAATATGGACGGGCCCAGATGAGTGCTACATAATTGGTGGGCATGTGCTGCAGCTGAGGAACACTGAGCTCAGGAAATCTATCTTTTTTTATAGCAGTAGGCAGTAAGCAAAGCTGCTCCTTGTCCTAGAGGGTGACGTTGCCCCATCCCTTCAGGGTGCTCACTACAAGCACAACCCTAAGCGCTGTCCTGAGTGAGGACTGGTCAGGGCCTTACATTCTTGGCATACTTGGTGAGAATGGATGGGGATCTCAGGTGTGTTGCCTGGCAGGTTGAAGTGAGAAGTAGCCAAATTCTGGACATATTTTTAAGATAAAGTCAATAAGATTTTCTGGGGATTTGATTTGTGAGATTTTTTTCCCCCTAAATGAGCAACCTTATATTAGCTTATCTTGTTTGAGAACAATTTGATCTGTAGGTATTAGGGAGTACTTTATATTCACTTCCAGTATACCAGATTTACCTCACCCTACCCAACTCTAAACTTCAAAATAACATATCCAGGTTAAGATCCTCATATAAAAAAAAAACAAATTAAAATCTGAATATTTAACTTTATCTCAAAGTTGTCAGCTAATAAGATAATGCACTAGGTAATATAGTTTTTAAAAAGTGAAGTTATAATTTAATTTTTCTAACTAAAGAAAACATTATTTTTTTCATTACAAATTCTATTACTTATATCATCAGCTTCTAGAAGATATCCACTTTTAAACTGTGTTTTGCATTTGTGCAAATTTCCAGTTATACAGTGCTTCAACTTTTACCAGAGATTAGATCATTTAAATTTACAGGATAATACTTGCACTATCAGGAAACATGTTTATCAAAAATGCAAATGAATAAGCTTATTACATAATGCACCTTCCTTGTTTTTAATAACAAGGGAAATTAAAATAATATTCAAGTCATTGCAAGCAATATTTCAGCAAACCAAGGTTTGTTTGAAATTCTTAGATTAGTTTCTCAATCTAGGCAAGTTTTTTAAATCTCCCGATTACAATTATACATAATCAATAAAGAAGAATAAACACTCACACAGCTACGGTATGTTCAGTAGAAAGCCTAATTAAGTGCTCCACTGAAACAGGTGGTACTGTTGTTCTCAATACTGACGAGTCACTAGAGTCACTCAATGCTTGGAATACAGCACAAGGAATGCCAATGCCCAGGCCCCACTCGTAGAAAAGGTTTCAATTCAATTGGATTTGAATGGGCTCAGGCATTAATGTTTTTTTTTTAAAAAAAAAAAACTAAACTAAAAAACAACCCCCAAAAAACCAACAAAACAAACACAACTCCATGAGTGAATGTGATGTTTAACTAGGATTGGGAAACACTGCTCTGAATTCCAAAATACCACTCCCAAATTTAACGGTTGCTGCCCATGTACTACGTCATTAGAAATATTGGAAATAAACTGTTTCTCATAGAGAGGCAATTCTCAATACCCCAAGTCCTTTCTTCTTAGTCTTTTTTCTACATAGACCTTTAATAATTAGTTCTTTCTGCGTGGCCTAAAACTTCCCAATAAAAAAACTCCTATCTATGCAAATTGTAGCACTTCCAAACGTTGATAATGAGACCCAGACTCCATCTAGCTGAGGAACATCCTACCACTTCTAGTTCAGTGGAAATTGCCTCCAACATCTCAATCCCCTGGTGTATAGGAATCAAAAGGCATCCTCAAGATTTCTGCAAATTCTCAGATACATTCATTCTCCTAATCTCTTCCATTTCTGGGCTCTTGTAACTTCTGGCTGAACCATGTGGACTATAGCCTGAAATTCATTCTTTCTTTCAGTGCTCACAACCGCTAAGCAATCCCTTGCATGGTATTCCTGAGTATTATTACACTTTACCAACCATTTTCTCAACAAGGGGGGAGAATAATAAGTGTCACTGTGTGAGGAACTGCTAATTGTCCTTCAAGGTTCATTCTCCCTTCCTTCCTTTTAGTAATTTACCACTCACTTCCCTCTAAAGAATGTCTTTGCTTGGAAAGACATCCCTATTCCTAAATGAAATCCTGATGACAGTGTTGTAATAATATAAACTACATAAAAATAAATTTGAACAATAACTTCTAAATAAATACATTCCCTTCATACATAATGAGTAATTATTTTCTTTAAAAATATTTTGCTAAGATAAAATCTTGTTTTCTGTCTAAAAATATCAGAATTTGAAAATTAAGTGGCAAAACACCTGAAAGTCTTTGGAGTAGAGTGTATGTGTGAGTGTGTGTGTGTGTGTGTGTGTGTGTGTGCGCGCGCGCACACGCTGGCATGGGGAAATAGAGTGGAAAAAGACTGAGATTAACTCTAACCTTTGCAAGGTATATTTTGTGATTTCTTTTATGGTAGAATATGAGTAAATGATAAGGTATGGGTGAGTAGCTATTAATCTTTGCCAGAGGCTCTTTGTCAGCCAAGTTCTGTGTCAGGCAGCACGTAGCAGGCCCCTGACTGAACTTTGTTTGACTTCAGTTGATTTGTATAGTTCTCACGCCCCACTCCTATATTAGATGTACCTCCAGGCCTATCACCTGCATCCTTCTTTCTGTAGAAATGATCTGTAGGCAATCTCTCTTAAGATTAGCAACAGAAAAAGGATGTACATTCTTGCTACTTCTACTTACGATTGTATTGGAGACTTCCCCAACCTGGCCCCCTAAGCTCCCTCCTCACCTAGAGCAGTGGTTCTCAACCTTCCTAATGCCACGACCCTTTAATATAATTCCTCATGTTGTGGTGACCCCCAATTTCATTGTTACAAATTGAACATAATTAAAGCATAGTGATTAATCACAAAAACAATATGTAATTATATATGTGTTTTCCGATGGTCTTAGGCAACCCCTGTGAAAGGGTCGTTCGAGGCCCAAATGGAGTCACGACCCACAAGTTGAGAACCACTGTTCTAGAGGCTGCCCACACTCCATGGCAATCAGCACTCTTCCCCCAAGCACCTTTGTGTCTCTGTGGCCATTCTTCCATAGTCGTGTCTTCCTCTACTTTGGAGTTTTATATTTTGTTATTTCAAGGTAAACAAATGCTGATACAGTCAGTCTTGCCACTTATATAGGACTAACTACTATGTCTTGGCAAAGTTACAGATATCTGTGGTCTCAGCATTTTCTCTTTCCACATTTGCATAGGTTCTTTTAAAATTGAAATTTGATGACTAAGCTTCTAGGTCGTGAATGATGGTAGAATTGAGTGGTCTGGTAAATAAGAGATTCTGTTTTATCTGAAAAAGCTCATTTATGCCATGAAGTATGAATGATTGTTAAAGAATGAGAGCATACAAAACTGCATGCCTGTGATAATGGTGGCATCTCTTTTAGCTCTACATCCTGTTAGCAAGAAAATAGAGACTTTCTACCCCTTTCCAGCAGCTATAAAAAAAAAAAGACCGTACCCTTTTATGTAATGATGTTTACTTTGAATTTATATTAGTTCACACAAACACTCCATCCATGCTTTTGTTCCGGCCCTCCGGTCCAGTTTAAGAACCCGTTGTGGCCCTCAAGTCAAAAAGTTTGCCCACCCTTGAGCTAGAGCCATGACAGAAACAATTTTCTTTACCTTTACACAGAATATGATATTATTTGCTCTAAATACAAAATTTATCTTAACCCAAACATGAAAGAAAATTTGCTTCTAATCCCACAGTTGCTTACACAAAACTGACTGATAGAACTGGAAATGTCCTCTATGGCGGTATACATCCCATCCCATCACCTCTGCAACTAATAATGCCAATTAACAAAAGTGACACATTTTATTATCCAAGCAATGAAATGCAATCCCATTTGTCATAGGAAATTCCCGCTTACCCATATATTCTATGGACATTCACCTACTTTAACTGAGAGTGAGAATCCTGAAGAAGACATCTGTTTTGTCTTATATGATACATATGTCTTTCATAGTCACAATGATAGCATGTACTTTTTTGTTTCCTAGCCATAAGTACAACATATAGTGTAACAGTCACATTTTGCTCTGCATTAAACATCTGGTATCATCAGAAGAAACAAGAAAAAAAAAGATGATTGTACTGTCAGAGTTAATAATTCACGAACATTAATCCACTCTTATAATCATCTATGGTATATCATGCATAATTGGCCCATGTGAATTTTCCTCTCTTGTGCCGCTAAGTGAATTTTACAATTAGTATTTTTTTAAATCTAGCCAGGTGCGTGTTTCTCACTGATCTCTGGTGCTGCTTTGTAGAAACTGCTTTTGAGTACTAAAAAGTTTAGCAGCAGCATCAGTGAACCAGTACTAAACATCAGCTTGATGGCAAGTGATCCATGAGCCCAAAATGACACCCTCGCAGGTGGGAGAGTTCCAGTGACATGGGGACATGAACTGTCAGAAGGGATACATAGCAGTTTCAGCATTTGAGGGAAGGGGTGTTACGATGTCAAACATAATGACAGGAGAAGGGGCAATCTCTAACCAGCTGTCGTAGTGGAAAGCGACCACAGCCCTCTAAACCCCACTGCATTCGGGAATAAGAGATGACAATGTTTGAAGTTGAATACGCTTTCAGACTTACAGCTGCCCTTTAGTTGAAAGCCAATTGTAACTTTCAGCTTCTGCTTGCCGCATTTCATATTGCACCAAGTAATTTTCTTTATTTTGCAGGATAGCATTAACTTCTACTGAACTGTCACATTTTACTATGCATTAAGCATCTGGTATCAATAGACCAAACAACACAGAAAGCAGGACTATGCTGTCAGACTTAATAATTCAGAAATATTAACCAGCTC
>NW_006294681.1:378784-381947 GCF_000327345.1 Myotis davidii | reverse complement strand
ATCCATTAAACATTAGTGCCAAAATAAGATGTTAACTTTTAATATTAACATGCTGTGACTAAATTAAATGATTAAATATCACTGTCTAATAGTAAATACTATCAATATTGAATTCAAAATATTCATTTCTCTTTTTTAAAAAGGGCTAAGTTTTCTGTTTTATGGAAACCCATTTGATTACAACTTAGAGCAAATGTAATATTTCCCAAAAATTTAATCAATAGGGAAACACTTTAATACTTGATTTAGAAGAGGAAAAAAAACCTCAGAAATGTATGTTGTAAAATAAAATCTTAAGATTTCAGATTCCTGGTGTATAAGTTGCCTCAGAATTCCTAAAATGAGAAAATAAGTCTGAATAATTTATTTTTAAAACATTTTTTTCTGTTTTTTTTTCTCTCTTTAGTTTAACAGAAGTATATTGAGTTCTTCCTATATGTGAAGCACTGTGCTAGGGACAGAGAATACAAATACAAAACAAGACATAGCCCCTGACCTCCAGTTGGCAGACGTAATAGCACCTACTCATAAAAAGAATCTAATTGCAATGATAGAAGAGGCACTAGTCTGACTGGAAATCCCCAGGGAAGGCATACATGCTCCAAAGATTGGTTCTGGAGGTCACCTGCCCCAGCCAGTGGTCTAGCTCTGGACCACCACTCCACAGACAGCACTGCTGGCCTTCTCTTCCTCCCCCTAAGTCACTTAATCCTACATGAGGAAACAGATTACAGTTAATTCACCTCCGCCTGGATGAGAACAAACCTTACTTAACTAGGTGTACCAAAGACTGGGAATCACCAAACGGGTATTACAGTGTGAAGAACACGCAAACCACACCTAGTAGATAAGATTCTCAGAAATGAGAGGCTTGTCTTTTCTGCTAGAGTAGACTACTGGTAGCTTTTCTCTTTAATGTTGGGTGCCACCCTGTCTCTAAGCTCTGGGGTCACTGCGGATAGGAGTCCCCTTGAGCACAGCTTTCCTTCCGATCCAAGGCCCGTCTCTAAAGACAGGGAGAATAGAATTTTTTCTTACTTTATATTTGCATAATCAAAAGGCCAATTAATTTTTTAGGACAAAAGAACACTCTGTTCTCAAAGGGATTTTATGCCGTGCTTTAATTAATGTGTCTATGTGCATGTCTATATAATTTATGGGAGGAGGTGGCTGGGAGCATGGGCTTAAATCTTGGCTTTGCCTCTTCTTACCGAAATGGCCGTGGGCAGATGACATAACTTCTCTGAGCTTTCCTTTTCTCTTCTGTAATATGGGATTAGTAACATCTATCTTTGGTTGTAAGGATTAAATAAAATAATGGACATAGAAAGAATGTCAGAGTGATGGTTCAATAAATAGCATGATGGCAATGCTCCTTAAACTGAACATATGCTCACAGGAAGCACATTTTCGTTTGAATATGAATCAAGCTTGAACATGAACGTTGATTCTAGTTGGCAGTCATGCTATTTTTCTAAAGTTTTATTGTAAAGCTACCTTTTTTCCTTTTGCTTACCCATTTTTACATAGCAGAATACGGAATTCTTTGATGCTTTTATTTTTCCCGCTTTCTCTTTGTCTCTGTGTATCTCTGTGGCTATCTCTGATAATCAACCAGGTTGCCAGCGGAAAACAGATGGCACACTCACATTGGGACATTGTGAGGAGAGTTTCATAAAGAGGCTGTTTACAAAGATGTGGGCTGGTTGTGGGGAAACTGGAAGAGACAGTGGAAACAGCAGGGAGCCTGATTTTACCTAGAAGCCTAATGAGGTAATGGGAGGAAGAGGTCCTGGGATCTGGAGGTAGAGAAACTCTAGGTGTGAAAACAGCTGCCTGGCCTTTGGCAGAGAGATACAACAGGCCCAGACTGGCTTTGCAGAGAAGGAGCTGTGGGAAGAAACTCTTATACCCCCTAGCCTCCTCCCTACTGTCAATCACCAGTCAGTGCTCCTCCTGGACCAACTCAGCTAGAAACCAGGGAGCAAGAGACCAGGCTACCATGCCTATTACACCTGGGACTCCTTGAGGGACTCAGAACCAAAGGGTGACTTTAAAATTTATTGCAAGAATAGGATGCTTTTGAGAGTGGGAAGGAGTGAATTAATCATAATGCCAATAAACCCAGGACAATAGCATAACTGCCCCAGGCAAACAAGGCTCTATCACCACCCTGTGGGGTAAAGTTGAGAGTAAATTTGGAGGGAATCTCTCTCCTCTCTCTCTCTCTCTCTCTCTCTCTCTCTCTCTCTCTCTCTCTCTTTCTCTCTCTCTCTCTTTCCTCTATTATGAATTATTTTCTATAGAATGCAGGTTTTCTAAAATATAATTTTATTGCATAATTCTCTATATTATGGTTGTATCAAAATGGGATGTTTAAGCAGCTTCTGATTATTCCATTAAAATGCTGTGATGAGCCCTAACCGATTTGGCTCAATGGATAGAGTGTCGTCCTACGGACTGGAGGGTCCCAGGTTCAATTCCGGTCAAGGGCATGTACCTTGGTTGCGGGCACATCCCCAGTGGGGGGTGTGCAGGAGGCAGCTGATCGATGTTTCTCTCTCATTGATGTTTCTAACTCTCTATTCATCTCTATAAAAAAATCAAAATATATTTTAAAAATAAAAATAAAAAAATGCTGGGATGAACATCATTGAACATAAATCATTTAATAACTATTACTTGAGCAACTAACATACACTACCCATCTCTCTCTCTCTCTCTTTCTCTCTCTCTCCTCTATTATGAATTATTTTCTATAGAATGCATGTTTTCTAAAACATAACTTTATTGCATAATTCTCTATATTATTGTTGTATCCAAATGGGATGTTTAAGCAGTTTTTGATTATTCCATTAAAATGCTGTGATGAACATCATTGAACATAAATCACTGAATAACTATTACTTAAGCAGTTAACATACGCTACTCCTAAAGATACAAAGATGAGTACATATAGTTCTTGCAACTTAGTCTAGTGATGAAGATAACTTCCAACAGCTGCATCACCAGAGAGAACATGGAACTTGATACACTAACCAAAGCTGCCATCCTCTCTCTGAGAGATAGAGAGGAAGAACAGGGTCATGATACCAGGCCACAGCCATGGTCTCTGCCTCTACTAGCATTTTTTTACATCCCTGGGCTCCCATGTGACTCTGGA
>NW_006294681.1:362519-378647 GCF_000327345.1 Myotis davidii | reverse complement strand
ATTTTGGAGAAGCATTGTTGGTTGAAGCTAGATAGTCAAGGAGTCTAGGGGTGAATTACAGAGTGGTAGATCAGGATTTAGAGAGCCAACTGGAAAAATTATAGAAAGAGCATGTAGTAAAAGGTGAGTTGCATCATTGTCTTGGCAAGTATGAGAGGTATTGGGTCAGGGCTACTGTTTGTGTATGGGGTGGGCTGAGTTCAACTTGAAGAGCCCTGTCTAGCTTTATAAATCCAAGTATGACCTCTCCCATAAGCCACCCATGAAAATTGTTGTCAGAATGGACAGATTGGCTTTTATTTCTTATCTCCCTTACTGACCTCATTGCATCATTTCTCACCTTTGTTCACTCACTGGATCCCTCTGATTTTCCTCTATCCTGCTGCCTTTTCCCACCCTCAGTCTGAGTATCTGCTCTGCCTTCTGCCTGAAATGTGCCTTCTCCAGATCTTTACATAGTTGGCTCCTTCCAACTCCAATCTCATTCCTTAGAGAGGTCTTTTCCTAAATTCTGTTAAAGAGAAAATCACAAGCCCCAAATGGCATCACTTATGCTCAAGCCCATGACAACAAACCTAGATTTAATACTTGACCTAATTGCTATCTCAACCTTTCTTAGAAATATATCTTAATCAACCATTCTGGAATTTTCTGGTCAGTACTAATGAGGTAATCTGTCATGTGGGCCCTCTCTATCTCCTCTCCCCATAGAAAGAAGAGGCAATCCGTCTGATAAAAACCCTTGCAGTTCCTTCTCCCCAAAAAGAAAATGTCCTGGTCTAAAAATAACCCTTTCTATTCTCTCTGCAAAACCCTGGTCTAAAAATAACCCTTCCTATTCTTTCTGTAAAATCCTGGTCTAAAAATAACCCTTCCTATTCTTTCTATAAAATCCTTCCATTTTTTTACTACCCCTTGGAGCACCCTTCCAGTTGCTAGAAGGGATGCTGCCCAATTCATGAATCACTTAATAGAGTCAATTAGATCTTTAAATTTACTTGGTTGAATTGTGTTCTTTAACAATCCTAATTCATGCCCTAACCAGTTTGGCTCAGTGGCTAGAGCAGGGTGGGCAAACTTTTTGACTTGAGGGCCACAATGGGTTCTTAAACTGGACTGGAGGGCCGGAACAAAAGCATGGATGGAGTGTTTGTGTGAACTAATATAAATTCCAAGTAAACATCATTACATAAAAGGGTACGGTCTTTTTTTTTTTTTTTTTTTTTTTTTTTTTAGTTTTATTCATTTCAAACAGGCTAGATCCGGCCTGCGGGCCGTATTTTGCCCATGGCTGGGCTAGAGTGTCGGGCTAAGGACTGAAGAGTCCCAGGTTCAATTCCAGTCAAGGGCATGTACCTTGGTTGTGGGCACATCCCCAGTAGGGGGTGTGAAGGAGGCAGCTGATCAATGTTTCTCTCTCATCGATGTTTCTAACTCTCTATCCCTCTCCCTTCCTCTCTGTAAAAAATCAATAAAAGATATTAAAAATAAAAACAATCCCAATTCAGTTTAGCCTCCCCTGACACTCTCTAGTACCTTGTGTCATTTTCCAGTAGAACCTGTCATCTACTGAAATTACCTTGCTTTTCTGGTGCTCTGTTTACCAAGCATCTACCCTGATGTGTGTCTCAGCCCCACAGGCACACCTGTCTTGCTCTAGCTTCTCTCTCACACATGGTAGGACATCTGGGGGCAGAGATCATGTTCAGTGTCCATCTCTAGCTAGATGGAAGAGATGGGGGCAAATAAGGCTCTATCACCATTCTGTGGAGTAAGCTTGAGAGTAAATCTGGAGGGAAAATAAGTCACTTTCTCTCTCTTCCATTCCTCTATTATGAATTGTTTTCTGTAGAATTCATGTTTTCTAAACATAATTGTTATTGCATAATTCTCTATATTATGGTTGCATCAAATCTAGTGGGTTTGTCGCTGAGGCCCTTGCCCTGAGAGCTAGGTACTTTGTTTCTACTCTTAGCAATATGTAGGTCTTCTAGTGAAGGATTTCTTCAACTAGATAAGCATATCTCTTAATGATGTGAGCACAACAACAAAAACATTCTTTTGAAGGCTTTACTTCATGCCCATGGAAAATCTAATAAGTAGAAAACTACCCTCTTTTCTTCGGGATATTGATTTATTATCTTTCTGTAGATAAAATAATGACACTAATTCAGGAATGAGAATGACTGCTCCCAGACACATTATTTGCTTTGGAACTGCTCCTTCAGTTAATTTAATATGAGGAGAATTTCAAATGACAACTTTCTAACTTATGAGAACATAGTTAATTTTAAATATTTGGATGTTTTTATCTTATTTTTCCTGTCCTTCCTATTCCATAGCAAGTGGATCCAGACAAGAAGGCAAAAGAAAGATGATTTTAAAGTATCCTGGGCTGGTTTCACATGGCTGGTTACGTTTTCTTGGTACAAAAAAATGCATAACGTGAAATGTTCATCTGAAAGCAGAAGTCACTCAGAGCCCATGTCATAATCTTAGTCACTTGCCCATTTATTTAACAATTCTACACAGATGTTCATACTTACAGATAGACAAATATTGGACATCTATCTGTGGATGAAAAAGGGGAACACATACTAAACCAGAGAAACTCAGAGACTGACAGTAACCACATAGGCTGATCTGAACATAAATATTCCTAACTAAAAGCGAGTCATGACAGGTAGGGCAGTAGCTTCCTTGACAAAGCCAATCCTCACCTTACATGAACCTGTCTATTATCTTTTTGTATCTAAAATAACAAACCTTGGGAATGTCAGAGTACTCTCTTCCAGACCCCTCAGGGCACAATCTCCACACAAAAGCAAGAAACCACAGAACCCCTCATTGTAATTTTGTTCATTGTTATTTTGTTCCCCTCCTACAATCTCTATGTGCCATAAATGCTAATTACATAGCTAATTACTAACTATCCTGTACCCTCCAATGTAAAAGAAGTTTGTGTCTCTCCATTTTACTTTTTATCCAATCCCAGAGATTTCCTCTCCATTTCGCTTTCTCCCACCCCCTTATCCTGCCACTAATGGATTCCATGTAACCCTCCTTAGGCCTCCTGCTTTGATTGTAATGTATAAAATCAGCTATAAAACTGCCATTCTTTGGAACATTTTCTCAATCTGCTGAGATTTTGCTTCCCAGCAATTGTCATCAGTGCTTGGCTCAAACAAACTCATAAAAATTCTCTACAGGTTTGGACGTTTGTTACATTGACATATCTAATTGGCAGATATAAAAATTAGAGAACTTTAATAAAAATAACTCTTAGAGCAATTTTACAGCAACATGAAATGAAATGGACTTTCCCCCCCATCCCCTTGTTTTATTTCAGCTAAAGGTTGGATGTCTAGAGACCAATGATTAGTTGTGTGCTTTCCTTAATTCTTGGTAACTAACTGAATCTCAAAAAAAAAATGTAATACGATATATAAATATGGGGTGGATACTTTTCTCATGCATTTGAATACTGAATCTCAAAAAAAAATGTAATACGATATATAAATATGGGATGGATACTTTTAAGTGGGCTCACTTATAGGTAAGGACATCCGTTTTGGAAGGAAAGGTGAACCTGATGCTTTGGTAAAGGGAGCTGGAGCGTTCCAGTGCACGCTCACTCCGTCTCACCATGGTCTCCGTACAGTCCTCTAATGCCTCTGCACATCTGGATGGTGGTGGGAGAAGAGTGATGGCATATCTCAGACTCTTTTTTATCTTCCCCCTTTATATACCTTTTTCTTTTTAAAGGAACCTTGCAGATGTAACTGTAAAATCTTTATTATAATGAGAGAACCGAGAGCTTGGGAGAACCCACCTGGAAAATCCTCTTATTTTTAATATCTTTCCTGCTTTCTTTATAGAAAGCTCATCAGGCTTATAGGTTAGGGAGAACTTAAATGAAAGTAATAGGGAACTAAAAATGGGGGAAATAGAGCAGCAACAAATTACAATAAAAATACCAATTGAGAAGAAAAACGGGAGTAAAAAAAAATCTAGTAGTAGTGTGCATTGCTCTGTTGGGAAATATTAGTTGATTTGCAAGAACCTGTGATCTACCTTTAAAAATAACTCCATGGTGACATTTGCTTATCTTAGGTGCTTGGGACTTTTTGCCTTGGGAATCACAGGACAGACTATTTGTTTTTAATAACAAGAGATGAATGAGAAGACCTATAGGGAAGTTACTGGTATTCATAATCTATAGAATAGGAAAAGCTGGGATTTCCTGGCAAATTTTTTTCCTTATCTGTAGAACAGCAAAAATTCTTTTCTCATGCATTTGAACGGTAGAAAATCTGAATTACCATCTCCTAGCTAATTTTAGGTAAATACTTATGAAGAACTTAAAGAAGATACAACTTAAACCTTGGTCTGCTAGGTTTATGACATCTGAAAAGGCTTTAATTCATTCATTTCTTTCTTCCCTGACATAATTATAGAAAGCACTGATTTGGGTGCCAGTATGTCTGGGTATGAAACTTTGCTCTATCACTTCTGAGCTTATGCCATGACAGTTTTATTATTACTATTTGCTATTTGTTAAAAAAAAATTGTCTTACCTTCAGCCAGAAGGTGGGAATAAAGCATGAATATGATCATATCCCTCATCTTTCCCCTACCCTCAGGAGTTCAGTATGGAGCAGAGGTTCTTTAATAGGATTCCATAGATGGGTGTCAGGGAGTCCATAAATTCTATATAGAAAATTGGAAGAGAAAAAAATACTCTCTCATTCTATGCAAAAATTTCTATTAGATTTTTTTCCTAAGGAAAGGATTTCCAGTTTTACCTGATTATTATGGGGCCAGTGATGAAAAACAAAGAAACATTGGTCTGTAAAGATGACTTTGTTGCCGAAACTGTCAGAGGTTCTTTAATAGGATTCCATAGATGGGTGTTAGGGAGGCCATAAATTCTATATAAAAAATTGGATGAGAAAAAATACTCTCTAATTCTGTGCAAAAATTTCGATTAGATTTTTTTCCTAAGGAAAGGATTTCCGGTTTTACCTGATTATCATGGGGCCAGTGATTGAAAACAAAGAAACATTGGTCTGTAAAGACGACTTTGTTACAGATTAGAGGGGCTGGGACAAAATGGACACAGCAGCTGATGGGTGTTGAGGTGTCATGGAAAATTGGGGTTTCTTTAGAGCCCAAGTACTATTTTATCACACAATTCTTTTATTTCTTCACTTTCTTCAGAAAATCCCCAGCATATTTTTTACCAGGTATACACGCACGCACATACCCCTATCTATGCCAGTGGAAAAAGGAATTGATACTAAAAATTTCAGCAGCAGTAATTTCACTTTCATAAGAAAGGGTTTTTCTGGATCTTCTATCGACGAACATCACCTAACGCCTTCCCCGCCCTGTGCCTGATCTGCTAGTGTGTTGTTGCAATCCCCTTAGCAGGTGGTGAGTCCCCCAAAAGTCAAGAATGGACTAGTAATGTCTGTTGGCCCCATTATTTGGTACAGTAAGTAGTAAACAAAAGTTCTGGTTCTTAACTGAACTTTTAAAAATCCCCAGGGATTTTAAATGTTAAACAAAATTTACTTTTAAAATACAATCCAAAAGTTAAAAGTAACTAAACACTTTCCTATACCCCTGAACTGGGGGGTTGGGATGACTGGAGGACTTCTGTGAAGTGCTCAGGTATGGAAGAAAACCAGCTTCTCTCCACTGGGTGTGGGTGTTAGGTATCATCTAGCAGGTCAGTGCTATGGCTGAGAGATATTTGCTTTGCTGCTGACCACACACTAGAAATCACAGGCAGAACTATCTGGTTTAAAACAACAGGGAGTCGATATTCTTTTTGATCCTGCCTAATGGAAAGACTACAGTATGGTACTTGGAAGTTCCCTCAAGCTGGAGATCTGGTGTCTTCATTCTCACTTCCTTGGATCAGCCCACTGCTATTTCTTGCCTGGGTTAGGCCTGGAGCTCCAAATTGGTCACCCTCTCCAACCCCAGTTACCTGCTATCTCTACAGTCTCCCTCCTGCCAAACTACCTTTAGTTCCCTTGATCTCTTTGTCCTTGGGGCCTCTCTGCATGCTGTTCCCTCTTCCTGAAAACCTTTTCATCCCACTCTTTCTTCTCCATCTTACAGCCTATCCCTGTAAATGTTCTTTCACTTGACTATGAAGTCATCATTAAGTTCTTGCTTCTCCAGGAAGCCATCCCCTGAACATTCCCTCACCCCATGTCCAAGCTTGGTGCCCCTCACAGGTATTGCCATGGCACCATGAGCCATCCTCAACACAGCCCTTTATCCACATTTTCTAAATATTTGCTCACCAAATGACAGACTAGCGAGGCAATGAATTGTGGGTCTTGCTGATCAATATAGCCCAAATCTAGTAAGTTCTCAATAATTAGCCCATGAATGGGGAAAAGGGTGACTGTGTCATTAAGGTTAAAGAATCTGTTTTCTATAATTATTTTTAGCAGCATTTGTGTTTATGGATCAAACCTCACGTAGCTCCTAAGGACAGGTCTTTTTACATATAATTTTCAAATGGGGACTGAGAAGAAAAACTTTGAACTTGACATAAATGCTGTGTAAAGAGTTTATAACCCATTTTCTACAGTTAACAATAAAAGAAAGATGAGCTTAAAGTGCTCTTTAAATAGGGTAATACTATATTCCAATTATACCAGTTGTCTTAGAATAATTCTTAGTTATGTCCCCTTTTCTTTTAAAAAGTTTTTAAAATATTTTTACAATAAATTATATAGTCATTCTATGTCTAAATATTTGAGGATAAAGAGAAGAGTAAGAAGAATTATAGGCACATACAGAAGTTTTCCTTTATTTTTGAAAATATAAGATGCAAAGAAAGCCAATGGCACATTCTAATCCTAGTTTGTCAATGATAAAACTTAAATTTGCTCAGAGCTTTGCACAATCATCATTAATGATAAAAGGGAAGGAAGTGATTTTGTTAGAGCTTCTTAAGAAGTTACTCTCGGACTTTTATAAGTAACTCAAAGATAAATATTTATGGGGAAGTAAGATTATTTTCAATTAACAGCTAAAGACTAATGTTTCCCAGAGTTCTTTTCAAAAGCCTAGAGAGTGAGTTTTATTATTTTAGGTTGTCTTTTGTTTTTCATCCTCTCTTGATTGCAGCTAATTGTTAATTAAAAAAATAAATTGATACAACACAAATGACTATATAATAACTAAGTTGTTTCTTTAAGAGTATCTTTGCTGGTTCACATATTAAAACACAGTTCTGAGAACCACATTCCCTCACTGAAACTGACCTCAGTAAACAGTAGAATTGCAGGAGGATTAAGTTAAGAACTAAGAACATCAACTTTTTGGAAACAAAAGATTTAATTTTTATAAGGTCTATTAACCTTTTGCCATGTGTTCATTTCTTGTATCTTTAATTGAAATGTATTCCATTTGATGAGCTCATCTGTCTCTATAACATGACTAAAAAGTACTATAAATTAGAGGTTTTCATAGAAGAAGTTAATTATGCAATAGACACCTCAAGTTGAGTAAAATTACCCCAAGGGGAATGAAAGATTATGTTTTATCTTGCTTGAGTTACACCCTAGTCAAGAAATTGCCATTCAGATCTTTCGACATACGAGGCCATGAATGCATGTGGGCCCCCCCTTGATCACTATTGGCCCATTTGAGGGTAGCATCAACCCTCAGGCTGGCTGTCTGTGAGGCTCAACTCCAACCATGGCTTGCAAGGTTCTATACAGGTACTGAGAAAAAAACAACAACAACAAAAAATTGTAAAAAAAAAAAAAGAAGAAGAGAAGAAAAAATAATATCAAACGGAATAAAGAATAAGAAAATAAAAAGAAAAAAAAAAGAAGAAGAAGAAGAAAAGAAAAAATAATATCAAAAGGAACAAATAGAGAATAAGAAAATAAAAAGGGGAAAAGGGAAAGAATAGAATAATAAAAGGAAAAATAAAAAAATGAAATAAAAAAGAAAGAAAAGAATAAAAAAAGAAAGAAGCAGAGTTGGCCTCAGCTGACTTATTGCCTGTTGCGATCTTCCCTTGAATATGCTGTTTGTGAAGCTTGTTGGATCCTGCTCTGATGTTGTCTGAACCTGGCCACTTGGTGTATCGGTCCTGGGCTTCTTGGGAGTGACTCTGGTGTAAGCCAATGTCAGATGCTGCCTATGCCTGGCCCTCAGCAACCAGTTTGAAGCTACAAGGATCCACAGTTTGTGGCTACCTCTGCTGGGCTTGGCTCCACATGGGGAGGACCAAGCTACCCTCCAAAGCTGGCTTTTACCAGCACTGGGCCCAAGGGTAGGTCAACAAACATCCCAAGGCATCCTGGGATCCACCTCTGCCTGTCTCTACCTGCTGGCTGCCTGTTAGGCTTAGTTACTGAAAAGACTCAGTCACTGAAAGAGCCTCTGACAGAATTGGGAGGATGGAGCTAATGGAGGTGTCTTTCAGGCTTCTGGGAAGATGGTGGGTGTGATCCCTCGCCCCAGAGTCACACATTTGTATCTGCTCCAGATTTTTCCCTGGAGTTGGCAGCGTAGAGCCCTTAGTAGTCAGGTGGGTGGGACCTCTGGAGCCTAGAGGTTGGGTCTGTCTAAAACCAGATCTTTCAGATCTCCTCATGAGGAGAAAATGCCAGTCAGGTTTATGCTAAAGTGAGAGGAAGTGTTTGCAAAACAGTTGAAATGTATTTAGTGATAGACCCTGATGTTGAAAGTAGATTTTTCCCTGAAGTTGGCAGGGTGGAGCCCCTAGTAGTCAGGTGGGTGGGACCTCTGGAGCCTAGAGGTTGGGTCTGTCTAAAACCAGATCTTTCAGATCTCCTCATGAGGAGAAAATGCCAGTCAGGTTTATGCTAAAGTGAGAGGAATGGCCCAGCCCCAAAGCCAGTCACTGACACCCCCTGAGTCTGCCCAGACTTCTACCCCCCAGTCTATGCTGTTGACTCCTCAGCAGGGCTTAAGAACCACAGGGTGGGGTGACAGGATTCTAGAGAGTGGAATAAATGCATTTCCCCAGGCTGATTCCACTCAGAAGGGATTGCTCCAAACAAGAAATATGGCTACCGTGGTATTGGAAGATGTCTCAGCACCAGGATCCTGGCAACGATTCCTCCACATTTCTCCCTAAAGCCACAAACCCTGACTTAGTTTCTAAAACAGGAAGTTCTCTAAAGAAGAAGGTAATCAAAGTTAAGGATTGGAATGGCCTGCTCATGCTAATAACCTATTTATTTCTTCCTTTTAATTGTGTGATTAATCCAGAGGTGGATTTACAACCTTATATGCAAGTTCACAGATGAAAAATCTGAATAACCTAATAATTAGTTGTGGCAATTATTCATCAGGTTTCTAAGAGTCTCTATAGAAATTCAGTCCTGAGATGGACATATTTCTTACTGTCTTTGAAAATGAAATTAGAAGACTTAAGATGTTCCCCAACTGAGGTCCAGGTAAGGCCTTCTTGATGCTCTGGCTTCATAATTAAAGTTTTGACTCAGGAAAATCTCTTGGCATTTGTCATACCATCAAAGAAACCTCAAAAAATGAATGCTTCTGCCCATAGAGAAAATACACAGACTTTTCTGAGTAATCATTATGTACTGTTGTAGAATCACAGCACTTAGAATGGGCCTTAGAGACAAATAGGACCAATGTCTTCATTTTTTGAACTAAGGAAAGTAGAAGACCTAAATATAGAATGTTAATGTTCTTTAGTATTATTTTTTAAATATTCATCACATGAAGAAATTCTAAGACAACACATTAGGTTATCATAGTCACTAATATGCTCAGTTTGCAAACTCATCTGATGGCACTACTTTCAACATCAGGGTCTATCACTAAATACATTTCAACTGTTTTGCAAACAAACTTTCTTCCAATTAATAATTAAACAGAGGAACAGCTTGTGGTATATGCTTGAAACTAATTTTACTATATATTGTTGGAAATGACAAGCCCACATGAAGATGTGACTGAAGCTGGGTAACATTTAAATATTCAGTTTTTCCTCTGTTACCTTGACTAGGGTAAAGTTAGTTCCCAAGGTAAAAACTAAGTGGTCTGCCGGCATATGGTATAGCCTCCATTTGAGCGCTAAAAGCTGGATACTGTTTTTGTGAAACAGATGTTGTTGAGTGCAGCAATGCACAACTGACTCTAGCTAACAGCTGGGAATCCTTCGTGACCCATATAGCGAGAAATAAACATGGTCCTATGCTTGGCAAAAGTGGAAGAAAGCAAATTTCCATTTGTTAAGAGCTTATCAAAATGAAGAATAAATGTTTTTAGCCATAAACTGATTTTATTCACCAGAGTAATCTTTCCAGCAGCTTATGTGATGGCCTCATAATATCACAGGCACCCTTTGCCAGATGAAGGCTGCAGTTGCACTGACATACAGTACAGATGGAAAATAAACATCTGCCTCAATCAAGAGAGAAGACCAAGGACAAGGTTGACGAATATTATCTGGCATGACTATCTTTGCAGGGAAGCATATAAATGCTACAGGATCAAAACCACTGGCATCGTCTGGTGGTGTCCTTATGTGGTTACTGACCATGAAGAGAGATGATTAGTATGCACTCTCCAAGGAGGAGTGGTGCAGATGCTCAGGGTGATATGCTTCCAACTCTGTAGGATCTGCCTTGCTGTAGCCACACCATGTGAGTCGCAGAGCGATTCCATTTTATTTTTTTCATGGTTCGGCTGCATTTATTGTCTGCAAAGTTTCCCTTCCTGTTGTTGAGTGCCACACACCAGGGGAGGAGGGAAAAAGAAGAGCTGATTTGGAAAAGATAAAAGCATCTTTTTTATAGGCCTCGCTAAAATGTCAACACAGCCACGTAATCCAAATTCAAATCAAATGCTTTTCTTTAGTCAGATAAGGACTAAACCCCAACATTTTGATTGTGTAACACTATATTTTATTACATGGTCCAACTTGCCAAAATCCAAGTGGGATAACATATGTTCTGTGAGAAAGACACACACATACACACACACACACACACACAGGAAATACTCACATATCCTACAGTCCTAGCACCGAGTTCCTTTTGTCCTCATTGCAACCAAATGATTCATGTGGCACAAATAATATGACAGATGTAGCTTTAAAAATTCAGTTTTTCTGCGAGTGTCTTTTTGACTGAAACTTCTTTCATTTTCTGGTATCTCTTGTGACCATATGGAGTTTAGATGGCAGTGAATTCCCTTTTACTAACTCAAATCCTTTTCTGCACCTGGGCACAATTTTGGATAAGGAGGTGAAGAAAAGAAAAAAAAGTGTTAGGCTTAAAATACAGGATTATATGATGAGTAAAGAGTACTTTTACCTTTTTGTGAAAAGACAACTGAGTACTATGGTTTTATTAGAGTTTTATTTTTTAAAGTGACATAGTGGAGAATTCTGTATATGGGTTTTTGGTTATTTCTTTCCTTGAATAATAAAGAAAAAGAAACTTGCTTAGAGTCTGATAATCTAGTTAAAGCAATTATGATCTTAATTCTTTTTACTTCAGATTCTAGAATGAGTTGAAATCTCAGGCTTTATTACTAATAACAGCAAATATTTAATGTTTACTATGTATCAGTAAAGTGCTATACTTAGCTCTTTATATGTAGTAACACATTTAATCCTTACAAAAATCCTGAGTTGGACATTTACTGTTATTTCTATTTTATAGAAGTGTAAATTGAGGCACAGAGTGGTTAAGTAATTTCTCTAAGGTCACAGAGCTCATAATAGTAGAACCAGCATTTGAACAGAAAACTCTGGCTCAAGAATTCATACTCTTGACCATGTTACAACTGGTAGTCTAATAAGTTAAAGCTGTAAAGTACAGATATTTGACTGTAGCAAATATCAAGGTGTGTTGACTTCATTAATGTAAACTATTTGGTTTTGTTCTTTTTTGCTCATAGTTGTACAGTCACCACCACAGTCAAGATATAGAACTGTTCCACCAGCCCAAAACTTCCTTCATGAGCTGAGATCAACCCTCTTCTCCAGATCTTTCCCTATAGTTTGCCATTTCCATAATATCACCTAAATGAAGTCAAACAGTATGTAGCTTTGGGATTTAGCATGAAGCTTTTGAAATTCACCCATCTTGTTGCTTATAGCAGTCATTCATTCCTTTCTATTGCTCAGTAACATGCAATTGTATGGTTGTACCACAGTTTATCTATTCACCAGCCATAGGGCAATCGGTTGTCCTCAGATTTAGTGCTTATGAATAGAGCTGCTATGTTTGCCTAAAGGTTTGTGCATGAACATAAGTGTTCATTTCTCTTGGGAAAATATATAGGATTGGAAAGTCTTAATCATATGGTATTGAGTTTAACTTTATAAGAAAATGTCAAATTGTATTCCAAAATGTCTTTACATTTTGCTTTCCCGACAGCAATTAGTGAGAGTTCTTGGTGCTCTATATTCTCATCATTCCTTGGTATTGTCACTTGTTGCTTTTTCAAATTTCAATCATTCCGTAGTTGTATAGTGGTATCCCATGATTTTAGTGTGCATTTTACTAACACCTAATGATGTTAAACATATTTTTGTGTATTTTTGACATTTTGTATCTTTTCTTTGGTAATATATTTATTCAGATCTTTTGTCATTTCAAAAATTGAATTGTTTGTTTTCTTATTTTTGGTGTTTGAGTGTTTCTATATATTCTAGGCACCAGTCCTTATCAGATAATGATTTCTAAATATATATTATTTTTGTCTGTGACTTATCTTTTCATTCTTTCAAAGAATTTAAATCTTTAATTTTGATGTAATCAAATGTGTCATTTTTTTGGTTTTGGATTGTGATTTTAGTGATTTATCTAAGAAATATTCGGTGCATCATGAAGAAGGTGGTCACTGAAGACAAATTTTGCTTTTATCACTGTTTTTCATAAGACTCACCCCGAAGATTAATATTTCTATTGAAGTTTTCTTGTAATAGGGTGAAGATGTGTTATGCAAAATATTTAGAAATATTACTTTGAGAAAAGTTTTAGTGGTAAGGTTTAATTTTTCAAAATCTCAATCCATCACTTAAATGAGTGGCAATTAATTTAGAAGCCCCAATCCCATTGGGGGAAGGGGAATGTTACTTTGACTTTTGAAAACAAAAAAATGACACTGAAATTTTCAAGGGCAAAACAAGATGATTTATATGAATTTATTTGTAATCACTTCTTCTTGAACTGACATACGGGGTTGAGCCTATAAGCCAGTCTCTGACATCTTCTCTCTAGTCCCACCTAGCTTCTCTTTCAAACTAAGCCTCAAAAGAGCAGTGTGGATAGCGTACTTTACTTTCTTCTTTCCTTTGACTTCTATCATTTATTGGAATATAAATGATATATTTATATTTGGGATTTTTGTGGGATTTTTTTTATTTTTATTTTTTGCCCCCACCCCTCTACTGAAACTGTCCTAACCAAGGAAGAGCCTTCTAACTCAGTGGTTCTCAACCTTGGCCGCACATTAGAATCACCTGGGAATCTTTTTAAAATCCTGATTTCTAGGCCTCATCCTCTGGAAATCCTGTTTCTTTGTTATGGGGTGGGGCCACAACATTAGTAACAAAGAAACAGAATTTCCAGAGGATGCGGCCCAGGAATCAGTATTTTAAAAAGATTCCCAGGTGATTCTAAAGTGCAGCCAAGGTTGAGAACCACTGCTCAAGAGTCCTGGTAGAGCCTCCATCTTAGGCAGGTATATGCCTTGGGCGGAAGGGGGTGGGGGGTTGGGTGGGAACGGAGGGGAGAAGGGGGTGCAGATACCTGTATCTTAAAATGAGGGAGGGCCTTCAGGATCCTGCCTCTTCTCCAGCAAGAGTTCTCTAATGATTTGGGTTCAGGACATTTCCCTGCCTTTTCCCAAGGAGTAGAGGTGTTTTATTTTACATTCCCTTTTTCTAGCTTTCATGGGTCTTCACATATGTCCTGATAGTGACATGTGTTGGGTCCCTCACTGACTTGAAGCCTTTTTTTTTCTGTAGGAGAGAAAGAATAGAAGGATCAGGGCAACTTTGAGCCTTTTCCACAGCAGCTTCTGTTTCCTTCCTCTAGACCTGCACACGAGAGACTTTTTCAGGCTTCTTGCTCTGTTGCCAATCTTTCAAGCACTTGGTGAGCTCCATGCGGAAGAGCCTACCAGTGAGTTGATCTTTTCCCTGTGTCCGTGGCTCCCATGGGTTCCATACCTTCGTGCTAGTGTTACTGAACTGAAGAGAGTCCTCCCATGTGATGTGCAGCAGAGCCAAACACCGAATACTGAGTTTTGCAGTGAAAAAATGAGAGCAGTTTATTGGCAGGGCACCAAGCCCGGACAAGGGGAAACTATTGCTTAAAACCCAAACTCCCCAGTGGTTTTTAATCAAGGAGATTGAGGGTTGGGAGTTAGGGTTTGAGGGTGAAGTTGATTGGTTAGTTCTTGTACAAGCTTCGGGGGTTTTCCTACTCTGATTAATTCAGTTCCTGACGTCATCTTGTCTGGTGCCTTCGTCACTGTGGTGATCTGATCATGCTGAGGAACCAAGATTCTGCAAATTATCTTATGATTGTGTATCAGCGATGTTCTCTTTAAAACAAATCTTGTGACCTCTGTTATTGCTTAAGCTATCATTGGTTTACCCTAAACTAGCTGCATTTTTCTAACATCTCAAGCAAAGTGTACTTTTAAATATTTCTCCTGGATCTTGACTTAGAGACAGGCCTTCGACACATGACTAACCTGCTTTTTAAATCTTTGATTGTAAGCTGCATGATAATAAAAGCAATTGAAGCATCTACTTAAAGCCCATACCTATATCTCTAGACTCTATGGTCTAAAACCTAAACATGTTTACTGCTACCTGTTGGTTCTGGGACACAGTTAAGTTGGTTGGAATGAGTTTCTTTTCAGGCTTGTTTTAAAGCTTTTATGGGGCATATTCAGAGCCCCACAACTGAAGCACTATCCTTCTAAACACTATTCAATACTGATTCTTATATTTGGAAGCCTTTGCACTCTGGCTGATTGGGTCACAGATTCTTCCCAACCCCTTGTTAACACCAGACCTTTCTGTACTTACTCCCTTTCTTCTGAATACTTCCTTTTCAGCCTCTGCTACTTTTCTCCCATGTATGTGTAAATCAGTTCTTAGTCAAACATTCAAGAGAAACCCTCTGCAGATCTTTAGAGCTATCTCAATGCAGCTTCTTTCTCTGAAGTCCACCCCTCCCAACAAATTCGAGCCATCTTGGCCTTTCTGAAATTTCCAACTCTCACTTTTCTACTCAGCCAGACCTCTGGGCTTTGATTGGGTATCTTTTTGCTCTGAGATCTGGAAAGTTTCTGTGGGTAGTTATTTTGGACACCTGTAGGTCTCACTTCACTTGTTATTTTTTCTCAGGGATCACTGTTTGGGGCTGTCATAAATTGTCTGAAATTGTTGTTTCATGTATTTTTCTACTTGTGTAGCTGTTTAAGATATAAAGGCAAACCCAGTCCCTGTTAGTATTTCATGAAAGCACTAGCCATAAGTGAACGTTTCTCAGAGTCTCTTCCATGTTATACTGCAACTAGAACCTTGGTTTAATCCAAACATCTGCCTTCTCTACTTCTATTTCTGAGATGCTTGTGGTCTGCTAGAGGAAATCACATAAATGTGAGCAATGGTAGGACATTACATTTTTACTAGAGGCTCAGTGCACAAAATTCATGCATGGGTAGGGTCCCTAGGTCTGGCTGGAGATCATGGCCAATAAGCTTCCTCTGCTTCCCCACCTCCTCCTTCCCTTGCCACCTGCGGGCTGCCACTGCGTGGTCCCCCACGTCTCCCCACCCTCCTACCGCCTTCCCCTTCCCTCACCCCTCAGTGCCCCGCTGCTGCTGCTGGTCACCCACCATGTTCCGTGCCACCCGCTGGTGGTCAGCACATGTCATAGTGAGTGATCAAACTCACGTTTGAATTCCCAAGGGGACACTTTGCATATTAGGCTTTTATATCTATAGATATTTGACCCCATTTCCTAACCCCATCCCCTTTTCCTGTATCTATGAGTGTTGTTTGTTTGTCTTATTCGTTCATGTGTTGCTTTCAGCTTTATTTCCCCACTAGAG
>NW_006294681.1:348936-362216 GCF_000327345.1 Myotis davidii | reverse complement strand
ACCCCCCCAGCGACGGAAGCTCCCAGCCTCTCCTTTTTTTCTTATTCTGGGATTTATTGACCTTCTATAATTGAAACTTTGTTGCCTTCAGTGGAGCTCAGAGCCGGCCAGCAGGAAGTTTGGCTCCCTCCATCACTGGAGCAACCAAGCCTCCTGCTTGCTCCAGCTTCGTGGCTGCCGGCCGCCATCTTGTTTGGGTTAATTTGCATATAGTCATTCTGATTGGCTGGTGGGCATGGCTTAAGGCATAGTGAAGGTAAGGTCAATGTACATGTTTGTCTTTTATTAGATTAGATGATTCTCAATTTCAACTGCCTTCTCAGCACCATTTCCTATTATTGCTATTTCAAATGCTTGCCAACATCTTCAGGTCCCCGATTCCAACATCTAGAAACATTGTCTAAGCAACCTAACCTTTTTTATATGTTACAGAGGAGATTAAGGGTATGTTCATCGAAATTACTCAAATCTTCCATCAATATGCCTACAAACACATTCTTTTAAAAAAATATTTTGGGGAGATGTGTTATTTACCTATTCAAATCACATCCTTCCTCTGTACTCATTATATATTTCCTTCACTGTCTTTTTTTCTGTTACTTTAATCAAAAATAGCTTCTTTTCTGTGTTACATTTTTCTTTTTACTATATCTTTGTTACTGTACCTTTATCATTTTGTCTGATAACATAATTATCGCAAAAGATTAAAGTCTATGGAAGAGTAAAATCCATTCTCCACCCATACTAAAAATTAAGACTTTATTTCAGAAGTCAGTGATTGCTATTGTTTTCTTCTTCTGTGTAGTGGTCTCTTGTAGGACACCCTTAATATAGCCTCCTGAATGTGGCTGACAGAGACCACACTGTTGTCCTTTGATGAACACTCGCAGTTCATCAGTGCAGACCTCAGCCAAGTGTTCTCCTTTACTCAGAGTCCTCCAGTGACTTCCTCTCTTCTCTTCTGGAGAGTAAAAGCCAAATTCTAAAGATGGCTTAACCCACAAGTCTCTCATTTCCTATTACTTCTCCCTCCTTAATTGCATCTCAGCTTCACTAGCCTCTTTATATTTCTTGCATAAGAAACACATTCAGGGTATCTGGCTCTGTGGTTCTCTCAAGCTGGAATCCTTTTCCCCAGCTATTTCTATGACTTGTTTCCTCACTTATTTTAGATGCCTCCTCAAAATTTATCTTGGTAGGCCTTCAACGACAACTTTGTATAAAAATAGCACTACTCCTATCCTGCCCCTATACTCCTGGCAATATTTCAATTTATAGTTCTTAATGTCACCAGTATAAGAATAATGTTTATTTGTTTCTCCCTACCAGACTGCAAGCTCTGTGAAGGCAAAGATATTTGTATTTTTGATTCACTGCTGTAGTGAAGACACCTTGAATAGTAACTGCCATGGAGATAGCATTCAAAAAATACTTCTTGAATAACCGCTTTGTATCCCTCTTCTAACTACATTCCATGGTTTCTGAGAGAACAAACATGTGTGTGGTGAGGACTCAAGTTGTTTCTCTGGTCAGCTAAAAGCTCTGCTGGAATGATCTTCACAAGGGATTCATGTTGTCAGCCCTGTTCATGAGCCTATATGCACTATTTCCTTGAGGTAATTTTACTTCAGAAGCCTTCTCTGACCTGGGCCTTGAAGAGGCAATGCTGATCCACCCCACTGGGTCTAGGTAACTTCAGATTTCAGGGATCAGATCTGAATCTTGTGCAAATGATGACCATCTTTGCTATCAGAAAATAACCTTAATTGAATTATAAAAAGCTCTGTATTTGTCCAAGACACTTAAGCACCCTCTGCCCCAAGTAAATTCCTTCAATTAAAAAAAAACGTATCTGTAAATATATATATGTAAATTTTTAATTTATATAAGTGGAATTATACTAGTAATCTATTTACTATCTAATTTCCTTACGTCGATTATTATTTCCTATGCCAGTACACAGTTGATTTAGTCTCTTTAATTATTGCAAAGCTGCCATTTTATTTGTAAACTCTCTACTTGATTTCAATTTATGACTATTTAAACATCACTGAAGGAAACATTCTTGGACATACACCTTTAAACTGCTATTTCCTGAAAAAATTATTATAAATGGAATCTCTTGACCAAAATATGTAAACATTTAACATTTAGTTTTATTGCCAAACTATCTCCAGAAAACAGTGCCAATTTATACTCATACCAATAAGATAAATCACTTCATAGTTTCCCAAATTCTCATCATCATCGGACATTGTTTTTCAATCTTTTAGATTTTAAGGTAGCTCATTGTTTTTATATTGCACATTTTTATTAATAATAAGGCTGGGCATATTTTTTATTATCTTATCCATTTATATTTCTTTTCTTTTTAAAAAATATTTTTATTGATTTCAGAGAGGAAGAGAGAAAGAGAGAAAGAGAGAGAGAGAGAGAAGCATCAATGATGAGAATCATTGATTAGTTACCTCCCATATGCCCCTCACTGGGGATCAAGCCCACAACCAACCAGGGCATGTGCCCTGACTGGGAGTCAAACTGCAACCTCCTGGTTCATAGGTTAATGCTCAATCCCTGAGCCACCCCGCCGGGCCATTTATATTTCTTGTTCTATGAATTTCCATGGCTTTTTCTCATTTTTATGATAAGATGATTCACTTTTTAGTACATGATTAAATTTTGCAATATTTCATGTACAGATGGTCCCCAACTTACCATGTTTCCATTTATGATTTTTTACTTTACTATGGTGTAAAAGCAATACCCATAAACCTTCAAATTTTGAATTTTGATCTTTTCCCAGGCTAGCAAAATGTGGTACAATATTCTTGTGATGCTGGGCAGCGCCAGAGAGCTGCTCTTCCTAACCATCCACACGATCACAAGGGTAAACAACCAGTACTCTACAGTGCACTGTGTTTTCAGCATTTTTGGATATTGTGTTTTATGTTTTTGCATCTCATCATGTCTACAAAATGCCAATCTCTGTCTCCTGCTTGTGGTGAGAAGAGGAAGGCGATTACTCATGAAACTCAATAAAACTGCCCAAATGTGTGCTGATGTAAGTGTTCTGAGCATGTTTAAGATGTGCTAGGCTAAGCTATGCTGTTCGGTAGGTTAGGTATATTAAATGCATTTTGACTTAGGATATTTTTAATGTACAATGGGTTTATAGAGACTACCCTCCTCATAGTTTGTGAATAGAATCAAACCTGTTATTCAAATCATTTGTATATTTACTTATGTGTTGATTTTTTGACCTACTGAATTCTGGAAAAGTGGTATATATTTCTTTGCTCCTACCCACTGGAAAAAGTGTTCTAATGTGTTCCACTACCAACATGGCTTTGTTTAATTCTCTTTATATTTTTAACACCTTTTGCTGTATGCATTAAAATACAATGTCATTAGATATACAAAGGTTAATGACTTTTGTATTTTTTTTATGAATTTTAATCCCTTGGATGAGTAATTTCTACTAAGTGTTAAACATTTTTGTTCCAAACTGCGATATATCCTGTAGTTTGTCATCAGAAGTCAGAGCTTGTTAAGTTTTGGCTTAAATAAGTATTTTTCTTTATTTTTGCTTTTTTTCTGTAATTTTCTTTGTTATCATGGAGGGGAGTTCTGTAAAATGTGTTTTCTTCTTTCTTAGATTTCTATTTTACATTTTCAACCTCCTACTAACTAGTTCTTTTTAATTATTCTACTAAAGTTAACCTTAACCAGATAACAATAGTAAATAAACAAAAGCAAATCAAAAAATAACTCCTCTCTCCAATTTCTTACTTACACTTGAAACTTTTAGTCCTCACTTTATACTTTTTGGTATTTTATAAGTTACACAAAAGATAGTCTTTTATAGCCACGAATTCATCACACTCACATTTTTTTTTCTATACTTCTCTCTAAAATCTAAGCTCCTTCCTCACCTCATTTGGTCAGGCAAATGTCATCAATTGTACCCAAATTACAACACCCAATCCATTCTTGTCAGGTCTTATGTTATGTGGTCTCTTCTGCATGTAAAATATTTCACTCTCTTGTGGAAATACTTTATCCTTTGACTTTTACAACATATTCACTTCCATTGTCATTTTGTCTCCTCTGTATGCCCATTACCCACACAAGTTTATCTGTATTTATATCTTCAACTTCTACCCATGTGTGGCTCATCCTGCCATCTGTATGTCTAAGGTGAGTTTCTCTCCTGAATTCCAGTTCATAGAATGATCAATAGTCGATGTGGATAGACCAAGAGAATCTAAGAAAATCATGAAAACTAACTCAATTGTCTTCCCTCTGCTTTATTTGCTTTAGATTTCTAAATAATGCCTGAAAGCCTTTGCTTTATCTGTTGAATTCTAGGTTGCTTTTCTTCCCCTAGATTGATAATATGCAAATGATAAGCAGTTATGAAGATCCAGAGTATGTCAGAGTCTTAAGAAGGTCATACCTCTAGGTTAGGATTCATTTCTGGATGTCTTGCTTGGATGATGAATGTGGAAACAAGATAAAATGTGGAGAACTAATATTTTGGACAGTAAGTCCTTGCAGGCGGAGACTGAGTGTTATTCACCTTTTGAAACTAGCACAGGACCTGGAGCCTATTAAGTAGCCAATATGTGATTATTAAATTAATTAGAACTCACTTTTGGTTGAGCTTTACTTGAGACTTGGTTTTATGGCAGAAGAAAGAGACCAACATTTGCCATGGACAATCATAACGTTAAACCATAGGAAATAAAAAATTTTCTATAAAATTTTTATGCCAAATTCAGTGATTGTAGGGCAAAATGTTGAAATCTAAAAAAAAGTCAAAATTTCCATTAATTTATATAATTTTACTTTGTCAAAGAATCAAATTTATTGGCACATTGTACTTGTAGATATGTTAAGTTTTTTATTTGGCATGCAAAAACATGTCATGTTTTTGACCCTACTGTTTCTGCTTCCTCTTTAAACACTGTGGATTCTTTTATTGAATGCCCTAAAAGGTTCTGCCAGTTTTAAACCCAGGAGGCTGGTACCCCATCTGTTTAACTGGAAACCATCTAATCCAAACAGACACTTCTCTTCTTAGGAGGTATTTCCAATGCTCTGTGAAACCAAAACTTTCCATTCTGTGATGCATATATCTCTCTCGACCTGACAATGTGTTGAACACATTGAGGTAAATGCCCAGATGTCCTTGCCACCATGGAGTTTGGCTAAATTCTGGCCAAACCCCAACAATAGAACTCGAGAAAAGAGCAAGTCACCCACAAAGAAAATTTGAATTCTAATTTGATCCAAATCCACAACATTACTCAGATCTTGCTGTAAAGCGAAAGGAAATCCTATAAGTTTAAATCAGATACAACTTAGCCTATAATATGAGAATAACCTAGACTTGTCCCAAAACTGTAGGCTCTTAAATGTGGTACTCAAGAATGAACCTGCAGAATGATAGAGAGCTGGATTGATTTTTCAGAATTAGTTACATTGAATATAGTCTTCCTTCATAGAAACTTCTACTTTAGGATTAAGGATATTTAGCTATTTACTAATATTTATACAGACAACCAAAAATTATTTGCTCTTAACAGAGATGAGGACTATTGCATGTATAGTTCCACTTTTTTTCACGTAATAGATTACCTCTGGTGTCTGACATGGCTTCATTATTTTTAGACTAAATATTATATGCCAAAATACACTGTGGCTGGATGCTACTTGCTTGGTTTCTTTGGAAATGTGCTACTACTAAATGCAATTCCTTGATTTGTGAATTGTTACTAGAGGAGACGAGAATAGTGCTTAGTCATTACTAGTTTCATAGAAATATGACCTTTTATTGTTGCTGTCAAAACATACTTCCTTCCTGTTCATTTTTATTGCTCAAGAGCATTACATTAATCTTCCTCTTTGCTAGGGAATAGCTTGTTTATCTAAATATATAAATAAGAGCCAAAAACAATTTTCTAATCTTTTCCTCCCTTATTTATCTTAATACATTTTGTCTCCTCTCTATCCTTCTATATTTTTCATTTTATGCAATTCTATCATTTTTGGTGTCTTAATGCTTGTTTCATCCAATACTTCATTGAGTGCTTTTCTACATATGGTCACATTAAAAATTACTTTTTAAATGACTTAATTTTTACTTTTCTTCTCCAGGTCTCCTTTTCTGTGGCATGTTTATTATTTCTCTACAGTCTTCACTTTTTACAGCACTGAATGGTATACATTATATTCTTTGGAGGCCAAATAGGCAAGTTTTTACTTCTAAAAATATTTATTTTAGAATTTTTATTAAATTTATTGACATTGGTTAATAAAATTGTATGTTTCAGGTGTACAATTCTATAATACACCATCTGTGTATTGTATTGTGTGTTCATAAGTCCAAAAGTCAAGTACCCCTTTATTCACCATTTATTCCCCCTTTACCTCATCTACCTTCCACCACCCCCTTTTCTTCTGGTCATCACCATACTGTTGTCTCTATCTCTGAGTTTGGTGGTTCTTTTGGATATGCCCATTATGAAGCTAATTGGATTCTGCTCTGGTGTTTTCTGAAACTGGCCAAAGGGTATGTTGGCTCTGAGGCCTCTTGGGAGGGACTCTGGCACCAGCCATTGTCAGATGCTGCCTATGCCTGGCCTGGGAAACCTGTTTGGAGCTACAAAGTTATCCAAATTTTGTGGCTGCCCTGGCTGGGCCTGGATGTGCACAGGAAGGATCAAGCTGTGCACCAAGGCCAGCTTTTACCAACATAGGTCCAAGGGGGAAGATCAGCAAAAGCCCTAAAGCACCCAAGGTCTGCCTCCACCTGCCGGCTGCCTGTTCCACTCAGTCAATGAAAGAGCCTCTGGCAGTACTCTAGTTGAGTAAAGTAGGATTTCAGGGAGTCACCAGGCAGGGGTGAGGGGTGTTCAACAGACTGACAGAGATTTAAACTCAGTGCCAGTGCTGGACCTGAGGTTACTCAGCAACTGACCCAGGGTATGTTGTTTAGCTGCCCTCTGGGTGCCCACAGACCTTTGTGGGGTGGTGGGGTCTCAGGGAGTCATCTGTGTGAGATCAGCTGAGTTCTAAGAGACTGAGATTTGGCACATGAAGGGAGGGCTCTGCACTACTCAGGAATGCAAGTAAACAATGGCCCCTGTCCTAGAGCCACACAACTCAGTCTGTCCCAGATTCTGCGAGAAGCTGGAGCTCAGCAAGAGCTGCCTGGAGTTGGAAGGGTGGGGCTAGTGGATCTCCAGTGTAGGGAGGTTCAGGTCAGGCTTGGAGGAAAGTAAAAATTAATGGCCCCCATCCCAGAGCCATACTACTAAATTCAGTTCCTTGATTTGTGAGTTGTTACTAGAGGAGACAAGAATAGTGTTTAGTCATTACTAGTGGGGGGCTACTAGAAGTTGGGAGTGTGGGGTCACTGGGACCTCAAAGAGTGGGGCTAGTAGATCTCTCATGAGGGTGAGGCACCAGTCAGGTTAATGGGAAAGTGGGGAAATAGCCCCCACCCCAAAGCCATACCACTCAGTCACTGACACCTCCTAAATCTGCCCAGAACTCTACACTCCATACCTGGCAGCTGACTCCTCCTCATGGCTTGATCCCTGTAGGGTGGGGTGACAAGGAGTCCAAAGGGTGGGGCTACTGCATTTCCCTAGGCTGATGCTATAAAGAGGGGAGTGTTCCACCCAAGAAAGATGGTTTCTGCAGTGTGGGAGAGTCACCAAGAATAAAGGTCCTGGTAGCTGTCCCTTCCAGCTCTCTCCCCAGAACTACAAACCCCAATCTCTTCTCACATGATTCTAGTCTGCTCTGATCTCTCTCTGCCAGAGCCCAGAGTGAGTGGCTGCAAACAAGATTTTGTGTGCTAGCCCTTTAAGAGGGCTCCAGTGTCTCTATCAGACTATCGTCTCTCCTTGGCAGATGGAATCCCTGAGGATTTTTACAGCCAGATGTTATGTGGGCACCTCTTTCCAGCTCTGGTGCTCTGGTTTTGGGAACCCCTCATGGGTTTGAGACTCCAGATCCTTCGATGAAACTTTTATAGCTGAGATCTTCCATTGGAGTAGGACTAGCCCTTTCCATGTATCTGTCCTTCCTACCAGTCTCAATGTGGCTTCTTCTATAAGTCCTTGGTTATAAGAGTTCTGAACAATTGGTCTTCAGTTGGTTATTCAGGTTGATTGTTGTATATTGTAGTTGCAGTTCCAATTTGGTCCTGGGAGGAGGTAAATGTAATATTCACCTACTCTGCCGCCATCTTGCCCCACCCCTCCACTCTTGTAAAAACAAACCAAAAAAGCATTTATTTTAATAAATTATACTCTTCAGCTCTTACATTTCTTTGATTCCAGTGTGATCTGAATGTCACATTACTTTAGATGTCTTGCCTTACCATCTGGAATTTGCAAATTTGTGGAAGAGATCAGGAGTATGTGTGAGGACCAAGGTGAAGAGAAGTACCACGTTCACTAAGACATAAGCACTTGAGTATTTCTGAATAGAGGTGTAACAGGTAAAGTCTACATAAAGCAATTTATGTAGACCTGCCCTCCCAACCTCTATTGCTAGAAGTTTGCTATCTTATTATATAGGTTCTCTAACATTTGGCTGTGTGCACCATGGATTATGCCTAAAAATCCAAGCTGCTCTTGTTTTTGCCTTTTTTGTTTTATCCAACTCTCATGGCACCATCAATTTTTAAAATGTAGCTTTTAACCAACTATGTTAGCTTTACTCAGTGATGAAATTCAATTTTTTAGGTGACAACCGATATAGTAAAGGAATTGGGAAGAATGAAACATGCATATTCTCTCTCTCTTACACACACACACACACACACACACACACGCACGCATACACAGCTACAAAAATCAAGGATTCACCTTTTCCAAGAATGGAGCACCTATATTTTCCCAACATTTTTATGCATTAGGCACAAAATGATAAATATAACCATTGGTAGAGGCATTGTCTATATGTCTGTATCAAAATTTTTCTTTAAATTAAAAAAAGTTCAGAATAGTTTATATTTTCATCTCATTCATTTATATAAAAACTATAAATAAAATGAACAGCATGAAAAAAAGAATCTTATCTGGCAAGAAAACCCACATTTTTTAGTTTAATAAAACTACTAAAATATAATTGAATACTGAAATTGAGTAAATGAATCTAGCATAGTTTTGGGGCACAGAAAGCAGTCAATATCTATTTTTTCTATTATTGTGCTTAATATGAAACCTAAATGTTTTTAAATCCAAAAAGTTTAGATTCTTCATTTGGTCATTCATTACTTAAAAACTAATCTTATTTTTTTTCTAAGGTGTTTAAAAATCCTAGTTATAGAGAAAGGAATTAAGACTTACTAAATTTAATGCCTACTTATTCTACTCAAATAGTATTATGTGGGTGTACAAGTTTTGAAAGTTTTAAAACTGCATAATATGATTTGAAGCAGCTGACATATTAAATAACTTTGAATTTCAGAGTTTTGGATGAGATTATAATTCACAAGAAAGAATGCAGAGGTGAATAGTCTAGTTTTGTGAATTCCTAAGTCCCATATCTTAAATTATCCCTTTTGCCCTTAAAATATTTTCATCATATTAAAAATGGCTTTATATGACCACTTCAATCTTCTGGATCCTTTTATATGCTTTTATAGAACCCAGTATCATTTTTAGGGCACTTGTCACATTGCTCAATTAAATATTGATATAATTGTTAGTTTACTATCTGATTTCCCCATCAGAATACAAACTCATGGCAAAGACCAAATCTGTATGTGACTGTTGATCTCCAAGTTTAATACAATACATGACACCTAATAGGTTTTCTACAAATACTTAGTGAATGACTGAACTTCATAGGACATTTCTTATATCAGGCACTAGACATCAATGGCAAATGGCTGATCCTAAAAACTAAAAACTGCTAAGGCAATTAATAACCAAGTTAAGATATTCTTTTCTCAAATTCCACTCATTTCAATCATTAATCATTTAATCATTCATTCAACAATTATTTTTTTTGCGTGCTTATTATGCAGCAGACACTGTTTTAGGAGCTAGGAATAGTAAGCAAACAAAAGTCAGATGCCTGTTTTTGAAGAATTCACATTCTGTAGACAGTAAGTTTTGTAGATCGATGCCTTTAAACACTGAGATGTAGCAAGATCCTATATAATAAAAGGCTACTATGCAAATTGTCTCCTCGACCAGGAGTCAACCAGGGGGCGGGGCTGACCAGCCAACCGCCCACAGCCCCTCCCCCCATTGGCCCAGCCCAATTGGCCCCAACTGGGGCAGGCCACCTGGACCCCACCTGTGCACAAATTCATGCACCAGGCCTCTAGTCTTATCATAAGATCTAAATATCTTTTAGTCACTTCAGTTTTAATGAGGTTTGTTGCCCAAAATAAGTGTTTACATCTTCCTAACTGTTCACACCCAACACCACCACCTGCTTCTGAGGTTTCTTCTTACCCTAACTCTCTCCTCTTCACCCTCTCCAGTTAGAGCAGGCCCAAGGAAGAAGCACCCACACTTTATGAGCTATCTGAGGACTTGTGGTTTGGCAAACAACTCTACGGTACAAAGATTTTTCTGCAGACTTGTTCAGTGCTCTTTCAGACTTGATTTCTGTTTTGTTTACTCTGTGGTACCTTCACTCTGTACCTCAGGCTACTGGCAGGAATAAGCATCACTTAAAAAGTAATTTAGGAAATAAGTGTACTTCCCCTAGAGTGCAAATAAAAGGAAAAGTTGTGGTAAATAGCTAATGTAAGCAAAAGGTGCCTTGGGGGAACCCTAAGAGTCACTTCTTTCAAACCAGCAATAACTTCTGGTGCTATTGGTCCTGAGGCAGCAGCCGTCAACATTGTTTAAAAAAGCTCCCTTATGGTGTTCTCATTAATTAACTGCACTGTTTGTTGATTCTAGATTGATTCCGTTTGTTCTCTCGAGAGTGTTTTTGGGAACTCGGTAATGCCTTGATGCGGAATTTCATCTTCAGGCCCTAAATTCCCAGGATGGTGGTTTACTGGGACATATAGAAGATGAAGTCAAAAAGAGAATTTGTTAGATAAAAATGATAATCAAAATATTTTAAATTCAGATGTAATTTTTTGAAGATTTTCCCCACAGAGGAAAAAAAAAAAATTACCTGAAGCAAAGTTTGACTGACAGGCGGGTTTAACAAACACAAGACAAATGGCATGCAAAGCAGATAGGGAAGTAGTTTTTGCTAATTACTTGAGAAAGCATTTTAATTAAGCTGTTTGCCAATTAATGCCTCATTTTTAACATTCCATAAATATTTAAACATGTTTCATAAACTTCCTCTTTTATGGAAACATTTGCAAATGTTATTATGAAGTATCAGGAATCTCATAAGAAAAAACTCTACAATTTAGAAGATTCTACTAGCCAATTTCATAAGTAAGTAAGTAAATTGTTGTCTTTATCTTGGTTGGTATTATACTTTAAAATGCTCTGTCTGCATAAACTTTTCTTCTATGTTCTACAACAAAGAGTGAATAAATACAGGCTACATATTATTTTGATCTTCCCTGAAAATTGAAAATAACATGAGACATAGAAGATAGTGTGTTTAATTTCAATCTTTTAGACAAAAAACAAGAAAATGATTTTGGATGATTTAAAGAAACTCAACAAATATCAATTGTTAATGTTTTTATCATCATAAACCTAAATCTTACAAAATGCTATCTACCCAACCAAAATAAAACAAAAGACAATACGCACAAGGCAAAATAGGCAGGTTTTACTGTTACCAAGTAGGGGCTTAATTTGTAATATAAGCTATTATGAACTTAACCAAATATACCTCAAACATTTGGCTTCTCTCTTTTCCTGCTTACTTTCCCATTGGGACAATCATGCTTATGCATGTTGCCTACTTTGCATGGTTTTCCTGAAACTAAGGGATGAGAATAGATCACGTTTAGAGTTTAGCCAGAGGACTAAGGACACTCACTCCTTCATCAGCACATGGCACTTTTTCATCTAACTGAAACACTGGCCACGTAATAAATCACCGAAGGGGAAGGTCTGACCTGCCTGAAAGGCTAGCTGTCAGCACACTTGCTGGCCGGCCTGCATCGCAATGTATTAGCCAGAAGTCAGGGAAGGCTCCCACCACACTGGAAATCAGGGGTGAGAGAAAGGGGCTTCCATGGGGTTTTCTCATTGTGAAACATGTGACCTTCAGGTGCAATGGGAGTAAACAGGGCTGGTTAAGGCAGATGAGTGAGGGAGTTACGGGGCACCTACTGGGAAACTCGCATTTGTGTGAGCACTCAGGGACAGGAGCGTAACACCAAGTGGCCCATGGCCAGGGCCTCCAGGCCACCTGTGCCCCTCAATAGAGCACTGTCCCACCACGAGGAAAGCACATTTTTGGTCCATCTCAAATGGGGGAGTTGAACAGTAATAACAAAAAGACCATGTAGTATAGAAACTCGACTGTGCAAATTATAGTAACTTAGCTTTGTTCAGTTAGTTCTGTGACCATGTAAGTCTTTCTGTTGCTGTCCAGATGAAAACTAAAAGTGAAGATACATGTGAGCGTGGTCTCATGGAGAAGGTTACCGTGCACAGGTCAAGCTTATCACTTGCTGCTCCTTGAGATTTGCGTGGGAATCCCATAAGGGGGGCCACAAAAGGAGTTATGGGCTTTCTCAGAATTTCTAGTTACTTTCTTGGTGGTAAAGGACTAGGAGTGTTGTGTGGATATTAACACTCTGAATTAGCCAAGGTACATGCCCTTGATCAGAATCGAATCTGGGACCCTTCAGTCCTCAGGCCGACGCTCTATCCACTGAGCCAAACCGGTTAGGGCTGAATTCATCTTAAATGAGTTAAATGATGTTTCTTTCTACTTTCAGTTTGTTTAGATTCTAAAAATTTCTGTCTTCCTGGATTTACGGTTTAACTAGAGTTTAATAAAAAATCAAATTCCAGAAAATCCAAAACAAGGAGAAACTAAGATGGCGTCAGAGATAAACACCGGGAAATTAATGCCGCTCACAACAATTGATTAATACCTCAGAGAAACAATACGGACTTCATCCAGAACAACAGGAAGCCTGGCTGACTGTAAATTCTACAACTAGAAGGAAGGAAAGGCACACTGAGACCCAGAGAAGCTGCAGGAGAGACGCGCAGAAGTACGGGGCTCGCGCACACGGAAAGGGACTGGCACCGGAGGACGCGGCGGTCTTTTTGAATCCGGGGGGAGTCACAAGGTCCCGACGG
>NW_006294681.1:346288-346860 GCF_000327345.1 Myotis davidii | reverse complement strand
TAAAAAAATCAAATTCCAAATTGTCTTGAAATTGGAGGGAAATAAGAAAGAAAGAAATAAGCAAAGTTCACACAAAGAGCATTTTTGCGTTCAAATAGCACATGGGGAGGCCTAGCTGGTTTGGCTCAGTGGATAGAGCATCGGCCTGTGGACTGAAAAGTTCCAGGTTCGATTTTGGTCTAGGGCATATGCCCAAGTTTCGAGCTCGGTCCCCAGTAGGGGGCACACAGGAGGCAGTCAATCAATGATTTCAACATATCATTGATGTTTCTCTCTCTCCCTCTCCCTCTCTGAAATCAATAAAAATATCTATAACAATAAAAGGGTAATATGCAAATCGACCAAACGGCAGAAGGACCTGTCACTATGACATGCACCAACCACCAGGGGGCAGATGCTCAATGCAGGAGCTGACCCCTGGTGATCAGTGCATTCCCACAGTGGGAGCTCCGCTGAGCCAGAAGCTGGGCTCATGGCTGATGCATGCAGCGGCAGTGCAGGATCCTCTTCCACATCTGCGGCAGTGCTAAGGATGTCCAACTGCTGATTTAGGCCCGCTTCCTGCAGGGATT
>NW_006294681.1:341746-345900 GCF_000327345.1 Myotis davidii | reverse complement strand
TTAAATAGCACATGGGGAGAAATGCTAAAATGATATGGGTCACAATGCTGCTTCTAGCTCTGAGGGAGTAACTGGAACTGGACTTGCCTTCCTACTGTAAAGTATTAAAAACTGGACAAAAATATATGGGACTATTTTCAGACATTGCACAACAGCCGTGCAGAACTGTGATCCCTGAGACTGCTGCCCTGGCTTTCTTCCTGGAGACACTTTCCTGACCAGCTTGTAGGGCAGGGGTGCCAGAGGGCACTGGCTGAGGCAGAGAGACAGAGGCTGGAGTGAGGGAGGGTTTGGCAGCTGGAATGCGTGGAGCAGAGAACCAGAGGGGACAGGGCCACAGAGAAAGAGCTCCAGAGATCCACAGGGCCCTGCGTTTGGCTGTTGAACACTAACCTGGGCAAACCTCTGCTGGATGGGCACGTGAGGACAGGGGCTGCCAAGGAACAATCTCCAGATCTCCCAGAGGGCTCAGAGAAGCCGGAGGACAGAACAGCCTGGTGGAGCATCAGGCCTTGCAAAGAGGCATTTAGATGTAGAATAATCAAAAAACTCAGGAAAGCAGTGGGCTTCTAAAGTAACCAGATACCGTGAGAGAGTTTCATCTTCCTTTGTGACCAATTACTAGAATATGAATATTTTGAAATTTCCATTAGGATTGTTTCCTTCTAAGTCTGAATTATTTAGACTTGCTTTAGTTTCCAAATGCATGGATTTGGAAGAACATATTTTCATTATTGATTCCCAGTTTTTTAGAATTTTGTGAGGTCCTTTAGATGTCTAAAATATATGATCAATTTTTGTGATTATTCCAACTCTACTGGGAAAAAAAGCGTTTTCTCTATTTTGGAAATACAGAAGTGTCTTTAGAGTAATCCATTAAATTAGATTTATGAATTAGGCTCTTAAAATATTTATCCTTATTGATTTGGGCTCTGGATGTACATTAAAATCTACAAGTATGATAGTAGATTTGCTGACTTTTTCTTGTTATTCTGACAACTTTTGCTTTGTATATGAGGTTGCAATGAATGCAGGTTATAATTGTCATATCTTCTTGGTGAAATATTTCTCATCATATCACATTAAGTTCTATTAGTTCTGATATCAACCAATCCATTTCCTTTTGTTTAGCATTTGCCTGGTATAGCTTATTCTATTATTTTTCTTTCAAACATTCTGAGGAAACAGTGGAGCTAGAAAAAAAATAATGGTGTCTCTTACTGACTTTACTAATCAATTGTTAAAGAACCTGAAGCTTGAGGAAAAAATAATACATATATCTTTGACCTTTAAACTTTCAAACTTTCCTGTAACTCTTTAGTCCTGCATTAGACATTATATGGTTTATCACCAGTACAATAGGCATTGGTGCCCGGATTCCTGTCAAGTGTAAGACCTCCTCAGCGAAACAGTCGTCCCACTTGACAACCACCTGAAATTCATCATCATAATTATTGATATTGGTTAACTCTGAAATTTGTCTTTGAATTTTTGCTTTTGGTATAGTCGTTCCAGTTTATTCCTTAAGCAGTAATACAACTTTGAAGCTATTTTGCGTTCACCATCACTGGTCTCCTATTTGTTTTAGGCTTTTGTTATTTTATTCTTTTTTTTTCTTAAAGCCAATCTAAAGTTTGTCCTGCTTATTGCTGATTTTATTTTATGTAGTGTCTGCTGTACTTTTCATTGTAATTTTATGTGTTTTCGTTTAGTGATATTTTTCCTTAGCTTGCTCATATAGGAAACATTTCATTCCTTTTTTTCTTTCCTATTTCTTTTCTATGTGTGAGTACCCATTTCCTAAAGGCTTTATCTTCTTATAGCCTACTAAGTTTTTAAACAGTTTTGTGATTGTTTTCCCAGATAGCTATAGTAAATTACTTTTGGAATTATTTTCTCCCTCTTAGTCTTTCCATACCCCTTGTTCTACAGTTATTTTCAACCCTTTGCTTTGGGTTTGTTTATTATGTCTTCTCTGTGTTTAATTTTTCACTCATACCAGAGATGTGATCTTTACCAGTAAGAGGCTGATTAGCTAGGTTTGCGCTGGTTTTATTTTCTGCCCATTTGGGATTTCACTAAACACAATTCTCAGACCTGCTGTTGAAAAGCACATTCAGATATCCAGCCTCCAGATCACCCACCTCTTAGGGTTCACCACACCTTCATCTACTATGGTTCTGTTGCACTAAGATGGTATGACCATCTGGCCTTATTTATATTAAGCAGAAAGGATTCCAACTCTTCTTGGTTATGGTCTCTCAGCATACCGAAGACTCAAACTCCAGTTTGTACCATTACTGGGAAAAGTGATCAGTGCTTCTGAAGGAAATCATTTTAGAATAGTTGAAAAATGTTAGGGGAACCTTGTCTGACTAAAGAACATTTTGGAGAGTTGTGTCTTCTTCGAGAGAGTGTGTTCTTGGGAGAGGGGGTCCATATTTGCTATTCAAGAGAGTGTTGAGTTGGGGGAGGCAGAGAGGGATAGCACATTTCCTAATTCCTAATATTTTACAAACTGCTCTAGCCAGATGAATGTCTTATGGTCCCCCAAACATGCCATTTGCTCTCTTCTTCAAGTCTTTACATAGGCTCTGCCGTTGTCTAGCTAGAATACCCTCACTTCTCTCTTTCCTTGCCTGGGTAATTCCTACTTATTACTCAGTTCTCATATCAAATAGCCCCTTCTCAGGAAGACATCTCTGACTCCCTTCCTTTAATGACTGAAATGGATGGCCTTCCACTCTGCTCCTAAAGCATCTTAGCCTACTGGGTATCCTAGCATTCACTTTCCTCAGTAGTTACTGCTTGTCTATGCTATGCTGGAGACAGCTTATCCTACATAATAAAGAGGTAATATACAAATTGACCATCACACCCTCACTCAAGATGGCCACCCCCATGTGATCACAAGATGGCAGGCAGGGGAGGGTAGTTAGGGTCGACCAGGCTAGCAGGGAAGGGCAGTTAGGGGTGACCAAGCCAGCAAGGGAGGGCAGTTGGGGGCAATCACCCAGCAGGAGAGCAGTTAGGCAGGAGAGTGGTTAGGGGGTGATCAGACTGGCAGGCAGAAGTGGTTAGTTGCAACCGAGCAGGCAGGCGAGCAGTTGGGATTCAGCAGTCCCAGATTGTGAGAGGGATCCCAGATTGGAGAGGGTGCAGGCTGAGCTAAGGGACACCCCCCCCCCTCCAGTGCACAAATTCCATGCACCAGGCCTCTAGTTTTATTAATTATGATATTCCTACTTTAATACAAGTAGCACACAGTAAATGTAGAGGAAGTGTCCAATAAATTAATGCATGGGAAAATCATGAACAAATGAGCTTTGGGTGGAATGAAGGAGATAAGACAAGGACTGCTGGCTTACTATTTTTTCAATTTTCCATGATCCTCTGGTAAAAAATTTGTATTAGGAAGGTGGGTTTTGCTGTGTGTGTGTGTGTGTGTGTGTGTGTGGCAGGGTACGGGGGGTAGTCAATGGGAAAAATGGGGAACATCTGTAATACTTTCAACAATAAAGATAATCTTTAAAAAAGATTTGTATTACCCAGTCATTTTTGCCATATATTTGAGGGGATCTCCCATGTAATTATTATAATGACTGTAATTCCCTGCGATCTGGGATCTACACCCATGTGATGAAATTTGGCAAATAGCTGGAAGGTGCTCACTTAGAAACACCTCTGCATCTGCCATACTATTTGAGATTTCAAAATTTTAGATATTGCCCCCCAAATTCCGCTCCTGCTTTCTTTAATGTGCCAATACACCTAATTAGAGTCCATGATTCAGCTGTCCTGTTTCTCTTGGGCAATAAAAGAGAAAGAATAAATACACGTTAAACATACAATAGTACCACACCAGCATGGTACTATTATATGTCATCCCTTTTAATCACTAATAATTATGCCATTAATCACAAATGTCCCTTTTTAAAAAAAATGGCATTAAGGTCTATGCCGGGAGCCAGTCCATCCTTGCTGTTTCAAGGGACCTGGCATATATGGCATACTGTTCTTAATATGTTTGCTCACCTTCTTGGCGCTGTGTTTTAACCAAGGTCACCTCTCCGAGAAAGGTTGTTTCCCCAGGTAGGGATTTTCCCCTGAAATTAGGGAGGGAATAAAACCTCTTAACCCCTTCCCCAGCAGAA
>NW_006294681.1:340369-341637 GCF_000327345.1 Myotis davidii | reverse complement strand
ACAGAACCGTGCTGGAGAACCTGGAGAACCTGGCTTGAGAACCTAGCAAGAGAACATGGACACAGAACTTGGCTGGAGATTGTGGCTAGAGATCCTGGCAAAGCTGCTGATCAACTGAACGCTGTCTCCATGTCATTCCTTCTTCGCCGACTCCGTCCACACCTTTGGGGACCCCTGGACCTGCTGGGGCTGGACCCCAGCAGGTCTAGAGGAGCACAAAATAATCTAGCCAAGGTCATCTAGATAAAAAAGAATTTCGGATTTGAATCCAGCCCTCACTACTGTACTATAGGAATTATAATGTTGTGACTGTTTACCTTCCATCTACTGAAAAGCTTACCCGAATGCAGTGGCCCATTAACAATTTTTAAGATTTTTACTCATCTGACCTGAAGGATTATTTAAGAGCATGTGTGCTTTTGGGAGGATAGGCCTAACAGGAAGAGCAGATAGGAGGTTTAATAAAAAGAAGCAAAAGATTTGTTCTCTGTTAAACTCACCTTTGGATTCTAAAGAAGCAGAGACTCAAACTGTGGGAGGCTGGCACGGAGAGACCTATAGCTGGAATGCAAGGTCATCATGTGGGGACCAGGCACTCTCTGTGTGCCTTTGTGATATGCTCATAAGGATTCAAAAGTGAGAGTTGTTGTTTTTAAAAAGTGCTGAGTTTTATACTCCTTTCCCAGCATAGAATTCTGCACAAAGCACTATAGAGTTGGGCAAGTCACCAACATTTCTGAGCCCCAGTCTCCTCGCTGACCATGGGGGAGTGATAGCCCTTCCTACAGTGCCTACCTCTCAAGTTTGTAAGGGAGAAAAAGACAATGAACACAGAGAGCATCCCTAAAAAGTAGGTGTGGGAGGCAGAATAATGGCGCCTCAAAGATGTCACCATCCTAATCCCCAGAACCTGAGACTATGTTACCTTACTCAGCCAAGGGAACCCTGCAGATGTGATTAAGCTACGGATTCTTGGAAGGGGAGATTGTCCAAGTGAGCTCAATATCATCACAGGTGTCCTAAGGGATAGAGGGAGGCCAGGGTCAGGGTTAGAGAGCAGTGTTGGACTGTTGGCTTTGAAGATGAAGAAGGGACCACAAGCCAAAGAATGCAGGTGTCCTCTAGAAACTGGAATAAGCAGGGAGTGAATTCTGCCCTAGAGCCTCCAGAAGGAATGCAATTCTGGTGACACCTAAACTTTGGGCCAGTAAGACCCATTTCATACTCTGACCCACAGAACTGTAAGGTCATAAACTCATAGGGTGGTA
>NW_006294681.1:328755-340308 GCF_000327345.1 Myotis davidii | reverse complement strand
AATAGGAATGAGGACAAGGCTGAGTTAACAGAAAGTCAAAAGGAAGTCACTCAGAGAAACTTCCATGTTTGCTGCTTGTTTGTTTTTCGGGAGGGGCTCCAGGAACACGTTAATTTGCATGGCTGCCTTAAAGCCTCTGCCTGCCAGCAGCTAGGCAGCTGCCGGTGATTTCCTTCCGCTATTTATTGGCTGGAAGCTACCAAAAGACTCAATTAAGGCAGTTTCGCTGAAAGTGAGTCGCCCACAGCACCGCCTCTGCTTTGATACACACAGGCCCGTTAGAACTCGCCTCACATAAATTTTCTGTGCTGAGCCAGGAGTAGCCGCCAAATGCCCAACAGCCAATCACAACAAATGATTCCGTGAATTTATGGTCTTTGAAATACATGTGTAAGTGTATAGTCATAGGAACATGTTTGGAGTTGTTATTAGCAGGAATATGCTTCCGGAATAAGTTCAGTTACATCTTTCAGCATACATTAGAAATCAGTAACCATATCTTCCTTCTTTAAATTAAAAAAAAAAAAAAGTTTAAAAACAAAACCAAACCAGTCCGGCTAGCATGAAGAGGTTGAAAGCCTAGACTCCCAAGCTTACTAAGGACTTCAGTTCACATTTGGGTCTGAAGCAGAAGTAGAAATGCTGGCCACACACAGCCTGTGACTCTAGTGGTGAAAAAGGGTGAAATTGAAGAATTAGAGACCGGATGGTTCAAGGGTTGCCGATGATACACACATGACCCTAAGAGCAAGTGTGTTGGATATGTGAGGCATCATCTCCTTGCTGCCTTCTTTCTACGGAATTGTGAAAATTCACTGTCGTGAATCATTTCCTCACCACTTTCTTTCCTCATCAGCTACACTCTGAGGAACTTCCCAACTCAGATGCTAGTGAAAGAGAAGAGACAGAGAGCATCTTCTCAACACTTAGTGAGGCAAAGGAAACTCTCTGTCGTCTTTTCAAAAGAAATGTGGAATGACTCGTGGGCTTGGTAATGACTCAAAAGGCGCTGGATTTCTATAGAAAGAGCAGCATTGGCAGTTAACCATTGGCCCTACATTGTGGAGCAGCTTACCAGATTGAACATGATGAACTCCTTAGCCAAGGGAGAAAAAAACCAATCAGCTATTTATTTCTCTTTACACATGACTGACTATTCCCTCTAGAACTACAGATAGCATGGTGCAGGGCAACAGTTTTAGGGAAAAAGTGACTAAGTATTTAATCTACTCTTACTCATAAGAAATGCTACACTGATTTCTGAAAGTGCCACCAAAATTTGGTACAGAATTTTGCATTGAGGATACTGGAATTCTTAGACCAAGCAATCAGTACCTTACTAATGAGACATCCTAATATTTCATCTCAAAGAAATTTTTCAAGGGAGGGGGAATTCAATGTAGTGAATCGACTGAGAAGAATAAATACAGAAATGAACTCCTGGCACATCTTTTGTGCTGGGCCGTTATATACGCTGTGTTACAATTGCCCCTATCGAATCACTTCTGAAAGAATTTCTTGCATAATGGCATTTTAGTCATCACCGTAATGTCAACAAACAAGGCAGATTAATGCTTCCAGGCCTGAGCTGTCTTGCACTCTGCTTATTAGAATTGCAGTCAGATCTTCATTAAAATGAATGACATCTGATTCCATAAGGCAGTCACAACAGAGGCACCTTCTTGCTCTGGTGTCACCCTGCAGATGACAATGTAAGCCATTATGAATGACACTCCACAATTCCTTACTTCCTGTCTCAAATTGTAGTTAATCTTTCATCCAAACTGTACACATGTGCAGCTTTAAGTGGCCTATCACAGCGAGTAGCCAGTAATGCTGCAAGCACGGGGAGACTGACAGAAGGTAAATTGCTTGTCAGGAGGTCTGTATTTCAATTCACAGCATATTCCAAACACGTCGCGGTGAAAGCACGCCACAACAGCTGCTTTCATTGCTAACTATTTTTGATGTAAATGTCAATAAAGCTCCAGGCCCTTTCATATTTTTGGCCAAGAGTGTCCATCTGTCCCTATGCGGGCTGGCAGGTGGAGCTCCATTTATCTGCTCTTAGGAACATGTCCTATAATAATGATGGCCTCTGGAGGCCGTTTAGAGTGATTGAGAGCCGTGATTGGGACAATAGGCTGCTGAATTTCATTGCTGGAGTGGGTTGACAGGTGACTGCTTTTATGCCCTCTCATCTGGTGGGGAAGGAAATAAAACACACCCGTTCATCCAGTCCACAGGCAATCACCTCCAAGTTGAAGATCTACACCTACAGTTTATTCCATTCATCGGGAAAAAAACCCACAAAAACAATTAAGGGCCATGATTATTAAACAATTTCAAATTCCCCAGCAGATCCAGGGCTTTTAAAGAGACAGCAACGGCATTTATTTTCTGTAAGATTATATGGATAGGGGAATTAAACAAACAATTTTGAATGGGATATGTATGCCTCTGAAGATCTTGCTCCTTCTTGTAAATGTCCCTTTTGGGATACCAGCTGTTCATGCTGTATAACAAACTCTCTCTTTTAACTAATGCTCTGAGGAAGATGACTGAACCTTGACCTTTAGCAGCTGAAAGCTAGTGGTTATATTAAAAAGCAATTCAAGGACGCTGCTTTTGAGCACATTTGCATTCAAATATGTCAGTATGTTACAGCAGTGAGTATAGAGTATAACAACATAGAGTAAAACCTCATTCTCTTTTATTCACTATGTTTATTGAGCATCTGCTATAGGCAAGATATTGTATTTTATCCTAGGGCTAGGCATACAAACTAAAATTAGACAAACACTCATATGGAGGTAGCAAGAATAATCTGAAGTGAGAGAAAATGTCGTGTAACTTTATTTCTGGTTTTGTAGCCTTCCTTTATGTTTTGTGTGTTATTTATGGTGTGCATTAATATATTATTAAAGTATTACAGATCAAATTTATAATAAATATTGGGAACATGCTCTCTTTTTTTCCTACTGATATGAGAATGTAACTTAAAATTTTGAGTATAATTGTTCTCAAGAAAGGAGCATATTTCCAAGGCTGGAGCTAGACCGATCTGTTCTCAATCCAGTCTCTACCACTTAATATCCTACTAGCCAAGGGAGGGTTGAATAACTTTTACTTAACTTTTATTAGCTTCAATTTCATCATATGTTAACTAATACTAGCTAATGCGTTGCGTGCATCAGGCATTTTATTTTTATTTAATTTTTATATTTTTATTGATTTCAGAGAGGAAGGGTGAGGAAGAGAGAGACAGAAACATCAATGATGAGAGAAAATCATTGGCTGCCTTCTGCATATCCCACACTGGGGATTGAGCTGGCAACTTGGGCATGTGACCTGACCAGGAATCAAACCATGACCTCCTGGTTCATAGGTTGACGCTCAAACACTAAGCCATGCCAGCAGGGCTGCATCAGACATTTTATTGGTATTATTTGATTCAATCCTTACAGAAGTTCTTGTAGTTGAATGTTTTATTATCCCATCTTACTGAGGGAAACATAACCTGGTGCCAGGACTGGAACTTGTGAAGACTGCTTACAGAATCTACATTTTAAATTACTACTCTAAATGACCTTTAGTATGGTAAAGATAACACCTCACAGCAGTATTGTGTTCCTGACATTTAGTAATGCTGAAATTGAATCACTCACCTATGAGAAGGGTCAAAAAGGCTTTTGAAAATCAGGGAGGATGGCAACTAAATCTCACCTCTGACATCTGGGTGCGTTTCATAGTTGGGCTTGAAGATGATGTGTAAGAGTTAAGTGTAGGGGAATTGTAACCCCAGCGAGTGGCAAAGCCTGGGGACAGAGGGGAAGGCATGCATGGGCTGCTCAGGGTCAGTGAGTCCTCTGTGTCCCTGCAAAGGGGCCTGCTGCTGCCTGGTGGGAGTCCGCATTGAGATCTGAAGGGAGATCAACACAGGCTTCCATCTCTCTGCAGTTTACCAGCCAGGTGATTTATTGGATGCTCATTTTCCTTGGGGGGAAAATGATCTCATAGAGTGTGATGAGAATTAATTGGAATAAAATATTGGAAAGCAATCAAGGAACTCAACAGTGCTATCCAAACGTAAGGTGGTGTATTTGTGCACTTAATCTCTCTCACCAGTTGTAAATTGAAGGTCACAATCGAATCAGTCTTAGTGTTACATCCGCATGGTGGCCAGTGCAGTGTCCTGTATCTAGTTGGAACTAAGTAAGTATGTGCTGAGTGAACCAATGTTGCATTAGATAATGCTATGCAGCCTTCTTTCCACATTATGGAAAAAGGCATGTACAGTTTGTATAAGAACATAATTTGAGCTGCAACAAATCATATGCATTATGATTAAATATGAGGTGAGGATTCTAATAGATTTTTCCTTATGCTACTTTTTCCCCAAAGCATGACTTCCCCCAACAGTATCATGGGACTTTTGTCATCCTGTCCTCAAACAGCATCCTAGGGATGCAAAGCATCATGTGATAATGCCCCCCTGACTTCAGGGAGCCAACTGTGAGAAGCTGAGGACCTCATCTGGCTCCTGGCAGACTCCCAGCAGCTACACAAGCAGCTGTGTAGTTGAGGCACCTTCAGAGGTCTGGGTGTTTGGGTGCTTTTGGCTTTTTATTTGATTAAAAAAACAGTGTGGTAATGGCTAGAGGACTTTGGGGGGGGGCTGGGGGGACAACTTTAATAGTATCAACAATCAATCAATCGCTCAATCAATCAATAAGTCAGTAAATAATTATCAGACTGGTTTAAAATAACAACAAAATCTAGCTATATACCACTTAGGAGAGAAACAATTTTCAAAAAGGAAAAAGACTATCCAAAAACTAATTAACAGAGAAAGACTTATCAGGTAAATACTAACAAAAAGAAAGAGTAATGACATTGATGAGTTAAGGCAGTGTATCGCCTCCTAACAACTAGGTTGTGTATTTTTCATGGCCTTATTTTTAAATTTTTATTATTTATGTGTGTATGTATCCAAAATCATGTAGTATTATCTGTGTGTTTAAAATTTTGCATCTATGTATATCATGTAGTATATCATTCTAATTCTTGATTGTTTTTGTCTTCACACTCCATTAAGTTTTTTTAGATACAACTATGTTAACACAGGTAGCTCTGGCTGTAGGTATTTTAATGTATTTATAAAATAGAAGACTATTTTATAAATACATTATTTAAATTTTCCTATTTCCCTGCTGATAGGCATTTATATTGTTTTCATCTATAATGATACTGTGTTTCTGGTGTCTCTTTTTTTTATTGATCATTTTATCTATTCATGTACCAATATCAAACTATTTTTTTCTATAGCTTTATAATGTATTTTAATATCTTCTACGTCTGGGGGTGGGTAGGAGAAGGTAGAAGAGGATATGGGGGCGGGAGGTGGAGATGCTTGTCTTGTCCCAATTTCTTCTTTTTATGAATAAGATCTAACCTAGTGAAATCTCAATAATCTACAAAGATTCTATTTCCAAAGAAATCACATTCATAAGCACTAAAAGTCAGGACTTCAACATCCTTTAAGAGAAAAAATTTCAATTCATAATATCAGTAGATGGTAGTCACAACATCTCAGAATTTTCTGAAAGAGAGTTATTTCCCTCCTCAGGTAGAGAAATTTACAGTACTTTCTGTTTCCTAGTTATGCTGTAGGCATTAGTTGTGGTTGGTCTTATTTGGTTTATGAAGAATGTGTAGAGAAATCCACTGTTATCTTATGAGAATGGGAAATCTATATTGTAATATATAACAAGATTAATATAAAGATTCTAAACTTCTTTTAAATTTATTTGAATCAGGTAACATTGATTCATTGTATTCTATTCAATAAATTAAGAATTTGTTTTCATTTGAATTATAGGAGCTATGATAAATTATAAAGCATTTATTCGGTAGCTAGATTCAAGTCAACACAGATGACTCAAGTAGCCCAATTAAATACATCCCTAGCTTGTAATTGGTTTCTGGCTTTTTCTACGTATCAGAAACCCAAGTGTATATATTATTAATTATTCAGTTTTCCTATCCATTCAGATATAACAGTGTAGTCACAGGAGTAGACATGAGACATGATTTCACAATGACTGGGGATTTAATAAGTTATAAGTACAATAGCGTCACTTCTCACAGTGCTCTTGGTGGTCACGGATCTATCTCTTGCTTTAACAGTGTTCCAGCCTCGGACCACTCTCCAGCGACTTATCCAGTCACCACCTTTGGAACCATCTCCGAGACCAGCCAACACACCATTTCTTTTCTACCTTAACTCCTTATTGCTGAACAACAACGAGCTCTCAAATTTGTCAGCATTATCCCACTGAGGTGGAGGCTACCATCAACCGCCTGGCCAGCCTGCATCTGCGGGCCCCACACCTACCTCTCTCTCTGGGCTTCCATTTCGACCCTGAAGATGTGGCTCTGGACAGCGTGGTCACTTCTTCTGCCAGTTGGTCAAGAAGAAGCAAAAAGGTGCTAAGCGTCTCTTAAAGATGCAAAACCAGCGGGATGGCCGCATTCTCTCCAGGACGGGCTGAAGCCTCCCGAAGATGAGTGGGCAAAACTCAGGGCGCCATGGAAGCAGCCCTGGCCTCGGAGAGGAACCCGAACCAGGCCCTTTTGGAGCTGCAGGCCGTGGGTTCTACCCACGCACACCCTCGTCTCTGTGACTTCCTGCAGAACCACTTCCGGGGTGAGGAGGTGAAACTCATCAAGAAGATGGGCTACACCTGACTCACCTCTGCAGGCTGGCGGGCCCCCAGGCTGGGCTGGGCGAGTATCTCTTCCAAAGGCTCACCCTCAAGCACAACTAGGAGCCTTTGGAGCCCTGAGGCCTTTGAGGACCCTTTGCATTCCCTGGTGTCTGGCTTTTGCCTGAGCCTCTCCCCAAAGGCCCTAGCCATTCTTTTAACTACCTGAAGCCCTCTCCCATGCATTGGGCCAAATGGAAAAAATAAAGCTTTTTTTTTTCATCAAAAAATAAAATAGCATTACTTCCAGGTTATCCCTCAGCTTAATCTGAACTGAATATTGGACTAACAGAGAAAGACTTATCAGGTAAATACTAACAAATTGCTGGGCCACTGGTGGAGATGGTATCCGTTTTCCTCATGGCTCTTTTTGGTGCCTGGATCAGATTCTCTCTTGGACCAACAGACTCTAACACCTCTTCTGGAATTGATTCCAACCGATGATGAGCTACATCTGGCCTGTGAAATGAAAATAGCAAAACCTTTGATTGAGTCCAAGTTAAGTGGATCTACATCATCTGCTCAATCAACTTTTGCCAAGATGAATGATGCTGTGTCAGTGTTCCATAATTTCAGAGGTGGATTTCCCCTTTTTTAAAACAAAGTGTTTTCCTTTACATAGGCAATGAATGGGGGGAAAGAACTGCCGTGTGAAAATGCATTTGGCTCCTCTATATATTTGGAAACAAAATCCCTAAAAGAATCCGATTTGAGCCTTTTTTCTTTCTCTTGGATCCCTGCCATTTGGGCCCTTATCAAGTTGCACAAGGGGGCAGCGTCGCGTGAACATTCTGGAGAAGTGATTCATTCCCTTGCTTACTGCTACAAAAGAGTCTAAATAGGAGCAAGAATGTGATGCAAAAGGGGAGGGCCAATAACTTTGAGGCTATGAGTGTTCTCCAGTTGTTTTAACTCCTAGCTCAGATTCAACAATATTTACTCCAGGAGGAACACAGAGAATGGCAATAAACTGGGAGAGAAAGGTAAAAGCTTTGAGGTTTACTTTACAGATTTGTCCAGTTTCTCACATAGAAGTGTAATAAACATAGAAATGGAGATAAGCTGAAATAGACATTTTCAAAATTGAGAAAGCAAACCAGCAGTGGGACTAGTGGCTGTGGTGGAAGCTGCAGTTCACAGCCAATGTCTCAATCCCATTCCAGGCCTCCCTGATCTCCAGGGGGAGAGGAGGTTGGGTATTTTGATGTTAGGGTTGCTGAAGCATCAGAGAAAAGAATGTTTGGGATAATTTAATAGAATATATTATAGTGTCAGGATTACTGGCACAACCCCTATACCCTAGGTCCTGACAACCTATGATACAAATGATGTCACATTTGCATTAATTTCCAAGTTCTGCCTGCCCATCTGATTAATGTCAGGTTTCCATCTCTGTAGAGTGTTTCTAGATGGGATTTTGGTCATGTCTACACCATTTCTATTGCCAAGACATGGTCTAGGTTTTTACTTTATGGTTTTCTGTTCTTGTGGAGTTCTTCGAAAGCCTCTAACGCCATTTTTCTCCTGTCTTCCTCCTCAGTTATCATAACCATTAGCCAGAATACATGGGATTCTTCAGTTGTCTTGTAAAGACTGAGCTGTCACAGTACCATTTAATTCTAAATAGCTCCTTCTGTCACTTGCATTCATTTAACTGATTTCACTCAACCCCTCTCTGGACTGCACTAAATTATCTCACAACAAATAAGTAAAAGTAGACCTGAGAAGTCAATGGGCTGAGCTGAAAAGGAAAGGAGCTAATGAGCTGCAGGCTGAGAGGAATTAGGGCTTGAAAATTTAAAATTTGATTTAAAAAATGTAGAGATTGTAAGTATATAAACTACAACACACTGCTACATTCATATACAAATTGTATAAATTTATTTTTAAGTGATGATTTAATTGAAGAAATACAAAATCAGTGGGCCAATAAAAAGTAGAATGGTCAATGTAAAAACTAGACCCAGTAATATGGAGGATAAACTGCAAAAGCTTTCTCAGAACTCAGAGAAAATGTCCCCCAAAAATAAATAAAACAAATAAGACCATTTTTTCAGATATAGCCTAGAGATTCAATATGCAAATAATGTTTTTGAAAAGGAAGAGATAAATTAAATATCAGTGATTATGGAATAACACTGGAAGTTTCCTGAGCTACAGATGACAAGAGTAGGCACATTGAAAGTCCCAGCATTTACACTAAAAGTTTTGGGTTGCAAGGACATGAAAATATCCTCTAAGAATCTTTAAAACATGCAATACTTGACTATTTAGTCAGGGGCACTGACCTCTTTTCCCTTAGATTGTCAAATTTTAAAAAAATGACAACAGCCAACACAACAATAGCCATCTGGTATGAATGAATAAAAATTATTCCTATTTTTTGGTCAGACAGGCAAAATATGTAATATATTTTTAGTGTGCTGCAGAATTTTAGTAATTAGTTTATATGTGCCATGAGAGGAAAATGGTTGAAAATTGCTGCATTATATTATAATTTATTTATTTTTATTTTTGTAATGTATTTTTATTGATTTCAGAGAGGAAGGGAGAGGGAGAGAGAGACAGAAACATCAATGATGAGAGAGAATCATTGACTGGCTGCCTCCTGCACGTCCCCCACTGGGGATCGAGCCCGCAACCCAGGCACGTGCCCCTGACTGGAATTGAACCGGACCCTTCAGTCTGCAGGCCAATGCTCTATCTATTGAGCCAAACCGACTAGGGCATAATATTATAATTTAAATAGGAGTGGGATAGTAGTATTGAATGTTCAAGAAAGATTCATCAGTGCAGCAAAAGCACAATTAAGGGTTAGAAATAATGCTAACAAGTACACATTACGTTTTGTTTTGGAAATTTCTCTATGGTATTTATGTGTAAAACAAAAACTAAAAATCCTTCATCATTTCTTCAATGAGTTGCTGCTTTGCTTCTCAATTTGCTAATATGATTCTAGATTGAGTATTTATCTACCTAATTCCAAACATACAGATGAAAACCAAAACATTCAGTCAATCATTCAGCTATTTGTTAATATGCATTTTGGCATCACTTAGAAAAGAGTAATTAAAAATCATTCACTGGATTTTTCCATTTTTATTTATATTTGGCAATATTTAGGTATAGTCATAGTTATAAGAAAAGTCTGGTCTGATTAGCAACTGCCTTTTCTTTTATTTGGTACTTTGTGCTTTGTTAACAAAAGTTTTTTGTCCTGATGTATTTATTTATTCTTCATTGTTAATTTACAAGCTTAATTTTTCTTTGATTGCTGAGCACTGTCTGACCTGAATCGATTTCCATCAGTGTTTTGATTCTTCTTATTCTCATTTTAGCCTCCCTAGATAGAGAACACAAATATAACTCCTATATAGTTTTTAATTTTTATCTGTTTTACTCATTCTTATATAAAATTATTAATACAATTTAAATTCCTAAAGTAAATATGAAATCAGATAGTCCAAAATTTTAAATTTCAAAGAAGATCAAAAGACACTAGAGAAAGGAGTAAGAGGATAAACTGGGGATCTGGGATGAGTGAATTACTCTAACTGGGTACCAAGTTCCTAAGAGTGGAAGAGCAAAGACTGAATTGAGGGTGAGGAGTTGGGTGATACTGTTAAAATAAAAATTATATGAGTCCATCTCGGGCAGTGGCACCCAAACTTTTGGTTTTTTGCTGTAACACAACCAAAGGCTTCACCACACTCTCATCAGTAACTGTGTTTTGTTTATTACAGAAAAATGTATGTCTCCCCAGCCCACCTACCACAGGAAAGATTCATGGTTACAAGAAAAATGTTATCTGGACACTCACCTCTCTATGGAATTCAATGCAGACGTTAGTACTGTCCAACTAGTTTTCAATACTTTCTGGTGATTTTAATTCAAACAGGGCTAAAGCTTAAAGAAGCTAATACCCATCATGTTTCAAACATTTCCTCTGAGCCAGACCAGCACAGCATTTTCCCTGCATTGTCTCCTGTAATTTCCACAATGTGTTTAGAGCCATTAGCCCCATTTTATAGGTGAGGAAGCAGGTTTTGAAGAGATCAAGTTATAGTCCCAATGTCACAAGCTCAAATCAGGTAAATGGCAGAGCTGGTGCCTAAACCCTGGGTGGCAGAGTATACACTAGAGTCTGTGATGGATGTGCACCTCCTGGGCTCCAACCGCAGAGATCCTGACTCTGGAGGTTAAGGTGGGCCCTGGAGTCTGCATTCTACAAATCTCTGGTGAGTCTTGAGTGTGGGAGAAGTAGGCCCAATCCTCAAGCATAGTGACTCCCAAGCCCTTGCTATTTCCTACTCTGGAAAGATCACTTTTCACCCAGAGGGCCCCACAGATGTTTCAGTGTGTTTCCTAAGCTGGTATGAACTACCTTTCGCAGAGACTTGTCAAGCCTCTTACTGACCTCGCTTAAAAAAGAACTGATATAATAATAATAGTAGCTGCCGCTTATATAGCGCCCTCTTAAGTGCAAAAACATTTGGTTTAATATCTGCTGTAGCCTCAAACAGCTTATCAGTTACATGCCATTATTATCTCTACTCAGATTAAGGAAAAACTAGAGTTTGAACCATAGTATGGCTTCCGAGGCCAGGCTTTTATATCAATGCTGCATGATACTGTTTCTGGGAGTTGTTTGGCTGAAAAACAAGCAGACTGTCAGGATTTTATGGAACTGATAAGCTTGCCTTTGGGATATGCTTGGTGATACTGTAATAACTACCATTAGACATTGGATAGTTAGTTGTTCAGAGGGTGCTTCAACTGAGTTCAA
>NW_006294681.1:327720-328704 GCF_000327345.1 Myotis davidii | reverse complement strand
CCTGCGGAACACTAAATGTCAAAACTTCTCCCCAACTGATTTGTAAAATTTGTGAGTAGTCAGGGGTCAGGTCTCAGCCATGAAGCTTGTTCTTTTGCAGGGTAGAATAAAACACTTAAGACTTTTACTAAGTTTGAAAAAAACAAGAAAGGAAAGTTTTCCTCAAGCAAAATTTTTCCTTAGTATAGTAAATCTTTTATAAGTATATTTTTTATTGATTTTCTAGAGAAGAAGGGAGATGGATAGACACATCGATGAAAGAGAAACATCGATCAACTGCTTCCTCCATGTCCCCTACTGGGGATCAAGCCCACAATCCAGGCCCTGACTGGGAATCGAACCAGGGACCTCTTGGTTCATGGGTCAACACTCAACCACTGAGCCACACCAGCAGGGCAATATAGTAAATCTTATTAGGGTTTTAATTTTCATCAAAAAATAAATATTAAAATACAGTACAGCATTAAATGGGTTGCCAATCTATACCTTACGCCAACTTTGCTACAATTTTGCTCTGAGATTTCTCTCTTCTATTAGTTATTTTTCTTTATCCTGACAACACTTCACCACTAGATCTGTTAAAGAATGCCTACTTCACCTTTGCATCCCCAAACACAAGAAAAGTGTTGATATAAAACAGGCACGCAGTACGCGTTTATCGAATTGTATTAAGTGCCTGCAGTACAATTTATCCCATGATTAAAAAAAAGAAATGCAAAACACTAAAATATATTCCCTTTGTTCTAAAAGTTGCTTGCACTCCACTTTGGTCCCAAATATTTTCACCAGGCAATTTTGCAGAATGCTAGATCCTCAATTTTCAAGTGAAGATTGATTATAAGAATAAATTATCAGAAAAAAACCTAAACTATTGTATCTAAAATAGAATTTGGCAACCCTCTAGTTCAGATGTTTAAGGATTCTTTTTTGGTGACCAAACCTTGTTTTACACAAAATTTTATACGGAAATCCAAAATATTACTA
>NW_006294681.1:276030-327705 GCF_000327345.1 Myotis davidii | reverse complement strand
TCCCTGGGCCTTTGAGGAGCTTTTCAAAGTGAATTTCACTTCTCAAGCCAAATTCCCTCATTGTACTGTTGAAAAGAGAGAGGCTATGTGAGATAAAGAAATTGTCTGCCCAAAGTTACATTGCTAATTAGGTACAGGGTTGAAAATGGAATCCACATAGTATATTATCTCCAGATTATTTTTACTAGAACTCAGACTGGTTAGGAGAAACAATAAGCCCAAAATAGGCTTTGGGCAAACCCAATAATACAGGTATGGGCAAATCACCTGGGTCAAGGATGGGAAAGTGAGGTCAACATCTGGGAGTAGCATAGGCCATTGGCATGAAGAGGCCAAACAGAGGAAGGGGCGATTCCCAGGACAAGAGGCTCAGGTGTGATCTGAGAAGAAAGTTGACCAGGCTTGAAAACTTCTCTTGCAGCTTATGAATATGTGTAAGAGACTCATGGATGGTAATCATTGAAAACTGCCTTTTATAAATGCAATTCGTGGGCAGCTTGAGGTCACAGAATCACATGAAGTCTGACATCCAATACTGTTCAGAATGTGTACTTTGGGGGTACAAGTCCTAAAGTATATGAGTTTCTAAATTGTAAGGCAGCCCTAGACAGGTCTCCTACTATTGATCTGCTTGTGGGGATTTGATTTTGCAGTTTTTGCTAAGGAACAGTAGCCTCTGCTGTCTTCTTCCTGACATCTTTTAACCTGTATGTTGCTCTTAGCCTTTAACTTGATATTCTTCTTCTAACTTGCCTTTAATTTCTGCCTTTTCCCTCTATCTTCCTAATTCTCATGTCAAAAGAGGGTTACTGTTTAACTTTGCAAAAGGCTTCAAATTTATCAGTGTCTCACTGTATATTTTTCAGAATAAAGTTGATCTCTCACACGAAAAAGATGGGTAAATTAGGAATCCTGGCTTTTACTTTGATAATTAAAGATTGAACACTTCGAGATTTTCCAGTTCCCATCTATTATGAGCCTGTGGTAGAGATCAGCTGGAGAAACAGCTCTTGATAAACAATAGTTTGTTTAATAATATTCAAAAGTCCAACGTTACTCCAGAATCACTAATGGTTCTTCTTTCCATAGTTGATTGCATTGTCCTTTCAAATCAGGATTAAGGTGACTGGTGTGGCAACTTCGGAGAAAGAACATCTGCTTGCAATCTACCTGGCTGGTGGATGCATTCTAGAATTTAATTTCTACTGCTGCCAATCTCTTGACCTTTAAAACACTGATCCTGGAAGAAGGGTTTTGTAGTTCAGGTTCATGGCTATTCTTTTCCCCAAATGGGCCACTGATTAAGGAATCTTATTTATGCAATATACATTGAAATTTTTAAAACACAGTCAGAGCATCCAGGGGGACAGGACCCCTCTTAATGAAATTCTAGAGGTGTCCAGGCTTTTCATATGCAAAATGCATTTCCCATCTCTGTCCAACACTGGTTCTCTTTTTCATTCTTCGTTGCTGGCTAATGTGACAAAGTCTCATTCTCTCATAACAAATACTACCAGCCCCTTCCTGCATCTATACAAGCATTTCAACTCCTTCCCCTATGCAAGGCAGTAGCTGATTTTTTTTAAAGTATTCAAAGTAGGAGAATATGGCATAAAGTACACCTATCCAAATTAGCCACTGCACATGCAAACAACGGTTCTAAATATTACATTTGATCATTTTTCTGTAATTTGCTGTTCATACGGATGCTTTGCATATGTTGATTAAATATACACTTTCCGTTGCCTGGGGAGCCAGAGCCCCACACAGCAGACCAGCGTTCTCTGGTCCCAGGAGACTGCAGCGCTCAGAGGGGCACTGACACACGGTCTACCTGCTTCAGCTCGTCTTAGCAACAATGATCGCCATATGCGAAGCTGCAGGAAAACAGATGCTGTTTTTCCATTTGTGAAATCAAGTTGTTGGAAAGTACTCAGGTTTCCAATGTAGGAAAGCTCATCTAATCAACCCACGGAGACTGTGAGCTTTCTCAGAAATATTTGACAACATTCTCCAGTATCGGAGACTAGAAACATATATGAAATCATAGTTCCAAAATGATAATCTTTTTCCTACACTTGGTTGATAATATCTCTTTTAATAGCTGGAAGTGGAGTCCCTAACTTCCTTAAACAAAGGAAGTATGTAACCCAGTTTTCAGTTGCAGAAAAAGCTTGAAGTCACCACCTCTAAGGTAGATTTACTGTAGCATCTTATCATATCAGCCATAAGTTTTATGGATTTATCTCCCCAGATGACCAGCAAGATTGCTAGTTCCCTTTTTATCAATTCAAAAGTACAATTTCCACAAAGCCCAGTAAGTGCTCTGTGATTCACTCCCACACTGTCACTCAGAAACCACATCTACTGTAAATATTAACTTATCTGCAATTATTATTATTTTAGTTTTCTAACTTGGAAGAAATGTAGACAAAACCTAAATATGAGCAATGTAAAGCTTATATGGAAGGAACCTGGCTTCTAATCCTGTTTCCATCATTACTACCTGATTTTATTATAGCCTGACTTTTAACTTTTCTGTCTATGAAATGTAAGTAATAATGCATCAAAAATTTGTCATAATAGGAAATACAATAAGCTTTAAGAACTTTATCCTGACACAGAAGATGCAACTTCCTGGAACACATCCCCCTGAGATGACTAAGAGGCCCTATGAAAAATGGCTTCATAACAATAAACATATTATAGATACACAAATTGCTCTTTGTTTGTGAAACAAAGGCATTGTGCCCATGTAGAGTAATTTAGGAATTAGCATTTGAGCTGGGTTTTGAAATGTGGAGATTCAATGGGATGAGTGTTTCCACAGGAAAGAAATATCAAAAGTAAGCAAGTTTGATAGGAAGTGAGCACAGGGCATTTCCAGTGGTAAGGGGTTTTAAGTTAATTTGGTCAGAGAAAGTTGAGGTTTGGTGAAGAAAACAAGGGGGAAAAGATAGGTACATAAAAGCCAGATTGTGAAGGGTTCTGAATGGTGGTCTAAGGAGTTCAGCTGTGACTCTGAGCAATGGGAAAGATAGATGACTTTAAACAGCTGAGAATCAAAGTCAGAGCTGCACCTTAAGCAGATCAACTTGGGACTTCAGTATGTCCCATAGTTGAGCTTACTATGAACTAGCACTCTCTTTGAATACTAAAAGAAGAATGGGCTATGGTAAAGAAGATTACAACCTAAGAGGAAAGAACAGAAATAGAAAACAGTTATAAATAAGTGCTGAGATAAAATTAAGCACTAAATTGTGTGGAAATAATAATTGTCATTGAACTTTATAGTCTACAAATCACTCTCACAGTATTAATCTCAGCCCTCAATAAATATTTTCAGAATGAATGAACAATCAACTCTTTGAGGTAAGGAATCTGAGAAGTGAAATCACATGGATAGTAAGTATTGATCTGGGACTCAAAACAGATCTCATGGTTCTTAATCTTCTAATTTTTGTAGACTGTTGTGCAGGAGTTAGACGAAAACAACATATCATTGAGTTCCTCTGTCTTTGGGTTCACTAAGTACTATTGAGGGGAGAAAGAGAAAAGATAGATTATGCTAGACTATTCGCCTATGAGTAATAGTAAAATATTTCTGTGAACAAAGCATTCCTTAAGTGGATATTTAATGACCAGTTAGTGTGACGACTAATGGATATGACAAAAGTCTTTTTCATCAAAGATTTGGGGCACATAAATGAAACCATTTCTCAGACCTTTTGGCAATCCCAGGAACCACCCAAGAGCCTTTGGAAAAATAAATGCTTTTCTGCTTAAATCAGCCCAAACTGATGTGTGCTACTAAGAACCCTGACTAATACAGTAATTTTAGTAAATAGATGAAAAATTCCTATACCTAGTCAACTATGTGGACCCACAGCAGAGTCCTGGCTCATTACATATCACGTATCCTTGAACATGTCTCTTAACCTGGATGGACATGTTTTATATCTATAAAATTGCAGGAACAATTTCTATTCCATCGACCTTTATCAAACAAGTAAATGCATGTAATATTGCTGTCATATGTTAAGTGATTTATGTTATAGAAGTGAAAGTATTGTTTACCCAAATTATGATGATTATTTTTATTTCATATTTTACCAATTGGTGAAAAACTGCTTATTTACTTCTGGATGTTATTCTAAGAGGGAAAAATATTTTATTCCTGATTTTTATATTCTGCTATTCTCTTCGGTATTCTTAAGACACAATGGCTCAATATTGTTCAAGGAAAGGGAGAAAATTCTCTCTCTTTACTCCTCCCAGTTCCTCTGAAGGGGAGGGGACTAAGATGTCCCCAGAAAACTACTTAGCCAGTCTGCTGTGTGTTGGAGGGGCCAACGTGTTACTGGAGCTTGAAACTCAGTATAGAAGAACATCAGAGATTGGGGGGCACAGGGGAACAGGGAGCAGAAAACCTATAACTCAGCAGTCTGTGTCGAGGATATTAGACAATAGGCCATTGAGCTTCAGATGCACATGTGGGGCAACGAAGTTCATGACCATCCCAATCATGGCATGAAAGGAAAACCCTCGGCTCCCTCCAGTCAGTCTTCCCAGTTTGTCTTCTCTCCTGAGGGTTACCACCTCCTGCTCTTCACTTGGGACAGATTACCAGGATTGTTATCATTGAAACCAGGAGGTGTGGAGGGTTCAGGTTATTCTGTAGGCAAGGGACACTTGCACTGGCTTTTGAGAAACATGGCAACTAGGCACCCAACTTCATTGGCAATAGTTCAAAATTATGTAAACACCCAGCCTGTGAGTTGACAGTAGGAGGTTTTATTGAGAGGAATACAAAGACCACAAACATTTTGCATCTGGAACTGGTAAATGGTAATTGCCTCAAGTCTCACAAGGACCCAAAACATTGCTTATAGAGGCTAAATGTCTGAAAGTTGTTTTTATGAGCTTTTCCTTAAAAGCCCTTATATTTTTCACCGCTGTTCATTCCAATAAATAGTACAAGGCCATCTAGCATGAAGAAGGCCCTGTGATATGAAGAAGAAGAACGCAGTCTTGTCCTCCTGGGATTTATAACACAGAAGATTATCCTCCTTTGGTGTGAAATGTCCTCTGAGTTGGCTTGGCCTCTTACTTCTACCTGAGCGCCATCAGGTTCATTTCCTGACATTGGCTGCTGTTGTTTGTTTGGTGGAGTTTTGCATAAATTATAGCTTTGATCATGTGCATACACAGGAACCCCTTGGAGAATTTCCAAAGGTTTCATTGTACTTTAACAGTTAAAGGCTGAGGCCTTTAACTGTTAACCTTTACACCACAGTGGCATTGCGGTAAGTCCTGCGCGACACCCACCGTACTATTGTCTCTCTTGTGAAGGCTTGCTTGTTTGCTGCATTTCTGAAACCTTTTGGCTTTCTTTTTGGTTTATTTTGTAGTAGAGTGACTTTGAGTAAATATATTCTTTATTTGTTTGTCCAAGAAGCTTGAGATCCAATCCATTAGCAAATCCAGGCCACTCTACCTTCAAAATATATCTTGAATCTGACCACTTTTATCTCCTCCATCCCTGTTATCACAGTCCAAGCCACCTTCTTGCCTAGAAAGTAGCAGTTGTCTCCCACATCTTTCCTGTTCTCCCATCGCCTTATTACAGTCTATGCTCCACAAGGCAGCCAGTGATGTGTGTAAAATGCAAACCAGATCTTGTCACTTCCCTGCCTGGATCCTTCAGTGGCATCCCATCGCAGTCAGATTGAAGCCCTCAGCTGCCTGTGGCTGCTAAGAGGGTTGGTGGTAGGAAATGAGGTGACAAAGTCAACCAGGCATGGTCAGCGTCCCACTCAAGCCTCACCCTCTGCTGGCCTGACTATAACTTCAACAAGCAAAGTCAGCTTCCATTTAGGAGCTCTGAGCTTACTGCTCCCTCTCCCTGGAACTCTGTTCCCCCATAATTCTTAGGCTTTGCTCTCTCACTCCATCCCAGCCTGCCCAAATGTCACTTTCTCAGAGACCTTTGCCCGTCCCCTAGCTAAATATCACCTGCACACTTGCCACCATGGTGTATCCTTTTATTCCTGGTGTTGCTTCATGGGATTTAAAATGGCCTGACATAATGTAAGCTCCATGAAGGTAGGGACAAACAAGGTGTCCCATAAGTAGTTATGAAATGAATGAACCATCATATTTCACTTTTACCAAAAATTATGAGATATCCTTCATCTTGGTTAGCAGAAGAGGAGATGAGGTTCATAAAGGTTAAATTATTTGCAGAATGGAACAGATCCAAAGTATGAATTCATTGCCTCCCCATGTCAATGGCCTTGCTCATTCCTGTGCAGTTTTTTTCACGTGCATCCTTTGAGAGAGTTCTCTGGATAAATAGCTTGGATGTTTGTTTGACAATTATTTATTAAAGAATAGATTGTAAATGTATTTGGGGGGGGGCATCTCAATCAAACTTAATTCTATCATTTAAAATCTAAAGCAAAGAACTCGATTTCACAAATCATCAGCATCTTTTGTGAGATTTCTTCAGATCCTGGGAACCAGGATCACTGCATCAGCAGCCACACTCTCTCCTTAGCAGCCTATCCCTCTGTCTGCACTGCTCTGACCACCCACGGCCCCAAGCTCCTGTCCTAAACCAAAACCTCATAATTGGAAGTGGATATTTTAAGATAAAAGCTGTACCTGGCAAATAAAGAAACATATTTGTTCTAAGTTTAATTAAATAAGTCTGGGCAGCCTTTTTGCAATATGGAGATTAACTGTCAACTTTATGTTAATATGATCTCAGAGAATGAAGCTGCTATAAAAAGTTTCTCCCCTCACCCCTTGCGTAAGCGCCTCATGTTGTTGTATTGAAACTTCTTTAAATTAGCAGTGTCTTATTAAAATATCACCAGGTCAGTTTAACTGCAAGAACAAGGCAGCTAAAAATACCTAACAAGTTCCAAATGTTAGTTTGAAGACATCAGTACGAATAAACTGAAACCATATCTAGTATATGGAGAAAATACTGTCACAATGATTGGATTTTCAGCATCTCGGTGGAATCCTTCAATGCCAGGCTCTCCTTCATCTGATTAACTGAGGATTATAAAGATCTCCTGAGCACTGTTAGTATAGTACAAAGAGCCTTTCATGTCTCCGAGTTTCCCCCTCCTTTTGTGTGTGTGCATGTGGGTGTGTGTGGAAAAGATGTACCACCCAATTTTTTTTTTATTTTTGTGATTTAAGAAAAAAATACTAACAGTTTGAATCATGAGTCCTGTTGTGGGGACTGAGTTAATTAAAAACCTGATGTATACATACAGCTGATCCTACTCACCCTAATGAAGAACATTAATTCTAGGACATGTGTGGCTGTAGTCACATTGCTACAAATTACTGGACTCTTTCCTTTATCTGTTTCCAAGAAAGTCTCCCCCTGTTAGGAAAAAAGAAAAATATGATGCCTTAGTTCTGAGCGGCATAAATTACATGCATCAATCAGAGAAAGCTAAATTAAAATACACATTTGGCAAACAAATATGAATATGTTGATCTCATCTGTGAATCAAAATGATTTAGTGCCAGGACTGACCCCCCGCTGTTCAACAGGAAGGTCACCGTGAGCAGCTTCTTTCTCATTGAGAAATGTTTTTCATGTCTTTTAAGGGTGCAGTTTTATACATGCCCTAATGTTCAGTCTCACCAGTGATTCCTGTGTACAGAGACTGATTTATTTTATAAAGAAAATACAGGCTCATTTTTATTTATGTAATTCAAAACAGATAGCTAAATTAAAATGTGGGGTGGGAGCCATGCCGTGGTTTATGGCTCCTGGGCTGAGGAGTCTCCAATGTGTTTATGATATTTTCTAATCTAGCAGAATACTATTTGTGAAATGGAATGCTACACCTTTCCGATATTGAGTGATCATAAATCAGTCTGTTCTTATCACCTACTGCATGCATTCTTGGGGCAGGGATACCTGCTGGAGAGATGCCCATTACATGGCAAACCTTAAGTAGAGATGATGTTGGGTCCTTCAGGTTGCCATTTGTTGGAAATATCTGTAGGGGAAGCAGGCAGATTGAGTAACGCAGTGATCTTCCCGGACGGAAGTGTGTTTTATGTTGTGACATTTATTGGGAATATTCATGTTGTATTCTCTTGCTAAGGTGTCATGCTCGTAACTGCAAACCAGTGCGATGATCCTGTCTGTATTAAAGGAGGGGGCATGCAACGCATGCCTTTGATAGTTTACAACTTAGTACTGAGAACACTTGGAGCTAAACACAAGAAGTCAAATTACAAAACTAAGACAGAATTGCATGACACACACGCTTTAGTCTGCCAGTCACCTGAGGCATTTGTGAAAGTACAGATTCCCAGGCCTCACTCCCCCAGTTTCTCATTCAGTAGGTCTGGAATGAGACGTGGGATCTGCCTTTCTCATGAGCTCTCCAGGCGGTTCTTATTAAATGTTACTCATAACAAACTTTGAGAAAGACTGCTAGAAAGATAATGGGTGGAAAGAAGACTAAGTGATTCATAATTCCTTGTTTTTAGCAGTCTGAGAAAAGATTTTATCAAGAAGTTAAATCCACAGTTGGGATGAGCAATTTGTGCAAAAAAAAAAAAAAAATTGTCACTTGAGACAGCAGGGTTCTAGAAGGATGTATTATGACAGTTATTTTAAATTGAAGTATTTGGGGGGAAACGGGAAATAAGGTAGATCAAATAGGGTGCTGCCTGGAATCAGGCACCTTTTAGCTACAACAGCCAAACCTCACAGATCTTTTTCAGTAAATTCCAATTTGAAATATTCAGTTCCATTATCCCCATACCCTGTGCACCAATTTTTGACTCAAGAAATGTGATAGCTGTGTTTCTTGGGCAAATTCTCAGATTATGTTTTACATTCTAGGGTACTAATAAGTATGGAAGCTTCCAGAAGGAAAAAATCCACTGAGGTAAGGTGAAAGAAGTATCATTATGTCTTACCTATTTTGGGATGGGGGTGGAGGGGTGGAGGGACAATAGTTTTGTCGACTTCTTCTATGATGCAATTGAGAAACACTGAAGTCTTCAAAAAAGTAAAATGATGTGACCAAAATGATGTTTGAGGAATACTGTGTCTTGGGGAGGAAAAAGAAAAAACAAACCTAAGTCAATTTTGCATAGATCCATGTTGATTGTTAAGATAGTCAAGACGAATGGGTTGGTTGTGCCGCAGTCTGTTCATTTGGCTCAGATAGGCACTGCCAAGAGTAACTTGGGTACAATTTTGCTCTGTGCTAATTAGAGTTGGTCAAATGATCCTCTGATGAATTTCCTCCCCTAGATAGAATTTGAGAGGATACACAAAACAAAGTAATTATTGGGGGTGCCAATTATCCATAGGGGCACCATCTACACTGGAGCCAGGGATGTAGAACCTGGTCTCAAATTTTTAGAAATTTTGCTCCCCAACTAACACAACCCCATTAAAAGTCCTCTTTCAGTGGGCACACAACCAATAGTGCATATGCTGATAGCATTTTCACATACAAATCTGATAGTTAGGCACACCATTACCCAATTTACACATGCAAATGCAGTAATTGTGTGCAAAGGGTGCTCAGGGAAACCTGGCACACACCCAAAATGGAGGCCTTTTCAGAGCATGACCAACTCACCAAATTCCTCTTCCCCAGCAGCTCATGGTACTGTCTTACCCCATTATACAGAGTTTGTGGGATTCTGGGAGAAAGGATAAGTGCTTTGTGGATTTCCCTGAATGAGTGAAACTTTTTAAATCTCTACTGATTTGGATGTGTTCTAAGTTCTCTTTTCTTTTCTTCAATTAATTATAGACTTCACCATTTTATTTTTCTGCTTTAAAAATCAACTGATTAGAAAGTACAAATTCTCTCATTATGACTTATTCTCATCTATAACTTGAGAGATTGATTATGAATTGTTGCAATAAATGATTTGCACTTTTAAAAGAATGGAAATTACTGTTTACAGCTATGTGCACATGTGTTTACTCCACGATGCATTCAATTATTCTAATTTACTGGGCTGCTGCAGAAGCAGCCATTAACTATCTCCTGTTTCTGTGTTTATGTATTTTAAAAAGCCTGGGGCCTCTTGACTACTCAGGTGGTACACTGCAGGCAAAGTAATTTAAGAAGTATAAATAAGATTAAGTGTATTTGTTTTGCCAGTGTTTCTTACAGAGGGGAAGTGTAAGAGTCTGACATAGATCATGGCAAGATTTTTTAATTAACCGACGGTAGCAGAAAAATCATGAGAGGAAATTTTACCAAAAGTGGAGAAATCAGGGATATTTTGAGAGAGAAAAATAGAATTGGAACTTTTAACTCTCATTAATTCAATCAATCAATAAAATTATAACTCTTATTCAGAAAATACTGTGTGCTTACTACATTCCATATATATACTGTGTTAAGTGCCCTTTTATCTCCTTGTTCTCGTTGCTGAACATTCCATTTCATCTCTATTGAGCCCTTAACTGGTGGGTTTGTCCAGAACCCCAGATTTGTCCTCAACTTTCTCCTTACTTTACCATCTCTTCATGAGAAGCCTCATCTTCCTTTCTGACCTGCATGGTGCTTTCTCCAGACTTGACTTCTCTTCTAAATTCCAAATCTAGATTTCCAGAAGCCTTTGCATATGCCCATCAAAGTGTCCCAATGTACAGAAATCTTAACAGGTCCATAGTGGGATATGTATCTTCTCCACACTTCATGCTAGAGGTATCTTTGGGTTCTCTCTTCAAGTCGCACATCCTATTGGTCACTGAGTTCAGTAATATTTGCAATTCAAAAATGTTTCATTTTGAGTTTGGTCTCTTCCCACTGCCTGCCTGAGTTCAGGACACTTACAATGCTTTTATAGCTTTCATCAGTCTCTCTTCTAGGTTACTCTATTCTCTCACTCTCTTACCAGGAGTGTCTTCCTGAAGTGCACTCTGTTTATATACTGCTTGCTTAGTGGCTTTAATTGCTTCCACAAACATACACAAATATACATGCTATAAAGTTCAAATTCCATTGTTTCCTGTACCAGATCTGGTTGCATTGCACCTGACTATTTTTGTCATTGAAAAACCCATCAACTTTCACACTGCAACGTCATTGCCCATGCCACTCCCTTCTATTGATATGTTCCTCCCTCTTTATTAGCATTAGCTTTCATTTTGTTGTTTTTTTCTCTTCATCTTTCAAAGTCCACCTAAAATGACTTCTCTTTTATGAAACTATTCTGGCACCTACTCCAGCAACAGAGCAAATGATGTTGTCATCTTGATAATGACACTGCTTTTTACCATATTAATTGCCTAACATTTTATATAATAAACTAGAGGCCCAGTGCACAAAATTCATGCACTCGGGAGGGGGGGGTCCCCCAGCCTGGCCTGTGCCCTCTCACAGTGTGGGAGCCCCACGATCGATTGCCCCAAAGAGGTAGGCCCCGCCCACCCATCCCGGGCTCCTAGATGGATTGCCCCAAAGAGGTAGGCCAGAGCCAGGGGTCCTGCCTCCGCAGCAGGCATGGGGCCACAGGAGCCAAAGTGTAAGCCACTCGGAGCCATCTTGTGATGGTGTGAGGGCATCACAGTGTGATGGTGTGAGGAACACCTAGGCTTTTATTAGTAAGATGCTGACAAATTGTTGCTGTTTCCATCTTGAATTGTATACTTCTTAAATCAGGAGCTGAATTTTATTAATTGACTGTCAATGTCCTCCAACCAAAGACTACCAAGAACATACCTACAGTTGAAGTTGGGTTTACTGATATTTCAAAGAGGAAGAATACTCACTTGCCATGGGGCATGTTGGAGAGTTAGAACTAATTATATGAAGTATTTGGCTTTGTATTAGGTGATTTGGGTGAGTATTTAAGGAAGTAAGGCTTTACTTTGGATTTGATGCTGACTTAAAATGGAGGTAATTCTGATTGGCAATCTTAAAAAAAATCTCAACTAGGAGGAGAAAAATATAGATAGAAGTTAAAATTGTTAAAGAAGCAGTAGTCACATATATCAGACATGATATGGGGATTCTTCATTTTCGTGGTTTAACAAATGTTCACGTTTTATTTGTATTCAGACGCCAGTATGCTGTGCTTTTGTCTTGATCCTTCATAGTCTTGAAGTGGCCTCTTCTGATACCGGTGTTCTGTGAATTGTTGTGTTTAAGTGGAGAACAACAATGCCTCGCTGGGAGTGCCAGGCCAGCTCCTAGCAACACCGGAGCCCGATAGAGCTGGGCCCGTTTGTAGCTGTCAGGTCCTGCTTTTTCCTCTCAGTCCTCCTTTTTAACCAAGGGAAGACAAAGACGGGCCATGGGATATCAATCCATGATATTCAGATTTTCTCCCTTAACAGGATTTGCTGATTAAGATCAGGAGGGTGTCCAGAGAAGGTAGTCAATCACATACAAGGGTTAAATCCATGTTTCCCCTTTTTCTTTTTATTGTAGGATAAGTTACCGTATGTAACCATGGCTGTGCTTTAGCATTTCAGACTCTGAATAAAACACACCAGCCAACTGTAACACAATTACCACAGAAAAAACATTATTAGTCCTCGTAACAAGCCTTGAATCCAGGAGTTTAAGTTCTAAAACCTAGGCAATGAAAGCATGTGCCAGAACCCAACTGTGCCTGTTGTTTTCCTTAGTCATGGTTGTTTACTTGCCTTGTAACACACACAGGTCAGGCAAAGAAGTGTTTACTCTAGGATGCCTCATCCTTAGCTAGCTAAAAGAAAGCCAGTGGCTACTGAGTTATCTATGACAATGCTGGCTAATAAATTTAGAATTGCTTGTTGGATTTCTAGGGCAGAATTTATGTCACTTATGTTTGCTAAGATCAGAGACACACTTTAGACCATCTTTTACAATTGTATTATCCCTTCTGGGGGATCATTGTCATTCACAGTGTGTAGCAAACATATACTAGTAATTTTGATGTTCACATAAGAAGTAGTGTCCTATTGGGCAAGGACTTTATTGAAAGTAAGAATAGCATTTAGGATAACAGACGTGAACCATTTTCTTTTTTCAAGGGGGTATAATTTCTTGAGTGGCGTTAAACAATTCCTTCAAAACAGGATTGAGTGTCTCTGAAGAGAACAAGTTCACTATTATACTAGTGATATCCCCAATATTAATTTTTATTGCTGATGGGCTAGGTTTTGCTGATATGGTTATAGTGTTTTTGACAGGATCCTTTTTAGTGGTCGGCAAACTGTGGCTCGGCTCAATTGCACCGTACATGCGCACCCACACGTGGTATTTTGTGGAAGAGCCACACTCAAGGGGCCAAAGAGCCGCATGTGGCTCACGAGCCGCGGTTTGCCGACCACGGCTTGAGTTGACATGAGGTCAAGTTTCACTTTTTATAAGATTAAAGTTGGGATTAAATGATGTGAGGTATATTTAAGTGTCGGGAGAGAACGGAAAAAGGGACTCTATCATCTGAACTGTTTAATAATTAATAATTAATTTTGTTGGCAATAAGCCAAATCAAAACAGTAGCTATTAATTTTAAAAATGTGCCAATGAGTTTTTGTTTAAAGTGGCAAAAGTCCACAGGAAGTTAAAGTTAACAGGACAAAGATTTTTTTAAAAAATTTCCCCCCAAAATCTTCAAAATATATTTTTGAGAGTTTTTTTACTTAGGTAATGAAGGATGCAAAGTCTAATAATAGGCAATCTTAGTGGTAAAGCAAAAAGTACCAAAAAAAGTTACTGAGAAATCAGGAAATGACTTTTATTGTATTATCTCTATGGAAGCTGTCTACTTTTTCAATCACCAGCTCACTCCAAGGTTTTTGATGGGAGTTTCCACTTTTGTAGGTGTCACATAAATAATTCCTAAGAATCTTCTGTTTAAGGTCCCATTAGGGAATGTAAGTAAGAAGGAATTGATGTATGTCTTTAAATTGGTAGACATTACCCCAGTGATCAACACCTTAGAATTTTACTGTTGTGTTATTTATTAATAGTTGATTTCATCATGGCTCAAGGGCAGTTTTTCAAAAGATCAAGTTTAGATTTCAGATTATGCAGAGACTATTTAGATAGGTGCTTTAGAAATGCAGCTTTACCTACTGGTGACAAAGCCTTGGTTATAAATCTATTGCATTATGCAAGTCAGCATAGCTTTGCTCTTCATGAACATGGCACAGGCCTTTTTCTACATTTAACACAATGCCTTGTACATAGTGAGTGCTCATTGATTAGCTGTGGATTTGATCTGATTAAGCAGACAAATACTAACCTGACCACTAAAGTTATTGAATACTGAAGTTATGTTCATTGTCATCTTACTGTTTAAATGTACTTGCCAGGAATTATTCACATCTTACAAGAAAACCTTTAGGACGTTCATCTCTATCTACACTTGAGAAATGCTAACTGAAAATTAATTCAATAAATAAAATATTGTGAGCCACACAAGTTCTGTGAAGGCATAGAGAATGAACATATTTTGTTTGTTGGGCTCTAGCCTAGAGGGGCAGCAACTCGCACCTTCTTATCAATAGTAATAAATTGGCAGCCTCAACCTATTATAATTCTCTAGGGTGGGTGCTGTTACACATTCAGTACTTGGATACAAGTTTCTTCAAGGGAGAATTAACTGCTTTATCAAACTCAGAGTATATAGTCTCTCTTCAGAGGTTTTAACTGGTTCCTTTTCATTTTGACGAATATATCAGAGGAAACTGAGGCTAATAAGAAAGAAGAAAAGAAAATGTATTTTTTAAAATATCTCCAATGGGCCTCATGCTGGTGGAAAGAACCCAGATTTTGGTGTCAGGTGGATCCCTTGTCTTCTTTGGTTTCCTCCGTTTATCCTTATTTATACAGATTATTCAAATATCAAATGAAGAGCTAAAATTATTTTTCAAAAATAATGTTGAATCCAAATTGCAGGCATCTATTAGTAAATTGTGCTAAGTAGATTAAGATTCTGATTTCTTTTTTTTATAGTTGGAATTTTTTAAAAAGATATTTTATTGATTTTTTTACAGAGAGGGAGGGGGATAGAGAGTTAGAAACATCGATGAGAGAGAAACATCAATCAGCTGCCTCCTGCACACCCACTACTGGTGGATGTGCCCACAACCAAGGTACATGCCCTTGACCGGAATCGAACCTGGGACCCTTCAGTCCACAGGCCAATGCCCTATCCACTGAGCCAAACCGCTTAGGGCAGATTCTGATTTCTTCTTATTTGCCTACAAAAAGGAAGAAAAAGAAAGAAAGAGAAAGAGAGGGAGTAAGGAAGAGAGAGAGGAGAGAGTAGAGAGTAGAGAGGAGAGAGGAGAGAGGAGAGAGGAGAGAGAGAGAGAGAGAGAGAGAGAGAGAGAGAGAGAGAGAGGAAGGAAGGAAGGAAAGAAGTAAGGAAGGAAGGAAGGAAGGGAGGGAGGAAGGAAGGAAGGAAGGGAGGGAGGGAGGAAGGAAGAAAAAGAAAGAAAGAAGCAAAGTTGGTTGTGTTTTGGCTTCAGAAAGCAAGATCCTGCAGTTGAGACAGGATAGAAATAGCTTTTAAAAGCTAAATGAAATGAATAGTCTTGCAAAGGGAAAAAATGGAATTTTTCATGAGTCCCTGGAAACCTGCAAAAAAGCGTCAGAACTGTTGTTTTCAGTAATAATTGTGATTACTTGGTTAAAATACCCGCACGAGAAGATTTCTACATTTTTTGTGCCTCTACAAGGAAAATTAAAACAGAACACACAGCATTGGGGCCAATTTGTTTCCAAGGAAGTCAATTATTAATACAGTATTTAGTATTTAATGAACTAAGCCTAAGCGTGTGAAACGCTGCAAAGAGATCTTCGTACCAGCGGAGAACAGGTGTTGGTATAAGCTTTGCCCGTATGTTTACCAGCTGATTAGTACCCATTAAAATGATAATAATCTAATAAAAATACCTTATATCTAGTGAAAGGAGAAAGTCTCCGGTGGGTTGGAAAAATTATTTTATTTCTATTGCCACAGCAGTGATAAGATTGAAGTAACAAGGAGCCACACAAAAGCAACCTAAGAATCTGAATGTCTGTACCTTACACTTTTCCCCTTATGTGTCCTTTCCTCCACAGGTTGTCTAGGCAGTCAGGACAGTAACTTTTTTGTTCATGGATTCAAAGAAGGACAAACAGATATCCACTTACCAACATCCTCTTCAGCAATAATAAAAGAAATCGGATTCTTAGTAAACCATGCTGCTTTCTACCATCAACAAGTCAACAAATAATAAGTGCTGGCAAGGATGTGGGGAAAGGGGGACCCTGGTGTACTGTTGGTGAGAATGCAGACTGCTACAGTCAATGTGGGAAACAGTATGGAGTTTCATTAAAAAATTAAAAAGAGAACTGCCTTTTGACTCAGTGATCCCACTTCCAGGACTATATCTTCAGAATTCCGAAACGCCAATTCGAAGGAATATATGCACTCCTATGTTCATAGCAGCATTATTTACAATAGTCAACTGCCCATCAGTCAATGAATGGATTTAAAAAAAAAGCTGTGGTACATTTATACAATGCAATACTGTATGGCTATTAAAAAAAAAAGAAGTCTTATCCTTTGAGACAGCATGGATGGACCTGGAGAGTATTATGCTAAGTGAAATAAGCCAATCGTAGAAATAACATATGATCTCAATTATATGTGGGACCTACTGAACAAAATAAACCGATGAACAAAAAAGAAACAGAGGCGTGGATACAGAGAATAGATTGACAGCTGTCGAGGGGTGCAAGGGGACTGGATGAAAGAAGGTGAAGAGATTAGCCAAAGAACATATATGCAAAACCCATAGACACAGACCACAGTGATCCCATTATCTAGTTTATTCTGCTTATGAATCCATTTTGTTTTTGACTCTATTCCATCTAGTTTAACAATATATAGTGAATGCATTCTTATATCAGTTATTGTTCTTAAGTTGGGAATACTGAAGCAATAAAAATGTTTAATTCCTCAAAAAACAATGCTGCGCTGTCTGCTTTAGGAGATTGAGTGAAGCCATGGGTGTCCTGAAGGACCATCCGGGCCTTGGTCGTCCAGGGAGCACCAAATATTTGCTAAGGAAACTCTGAGACATCCCAGACCTGGTGATTGCCTGGCAAATTCCTGATTTCAGACTAGTCATAGTAAACATTGTGATGAATGTGAAGTCACATGATCCCCAGCCCCACAGTTCCAACCACTTCTCTGCCTGACACACTCTACTTATTCTGTCTCCACTGAGCCTGGCACATTTTGTCTTTGCTCTTCCACCAAAGCTGAGCTCAGGACATTTTCAGGAATTGAGTTACACTATAGGGTAGAGATAGAAAACTAAGGGTTATTTCCATTGTGACCAGGATCAAGTCCCTCCGAGCTGACCTATTAAAGGTCCACTGGGGGAAGTGTGGGCATGTGGCCAAGTATAGTTGATAGAGGCTAACATGCATTTACCAGCCTCATGTATCTGTAAAGGTTACAGGGCCCAAATATTACACAATGGGGTATCTTCTTAAAAGTGCTGATGAAAACATAGTAGAAAAAATAAGTATGGGGGGGTGTAAAAATATTTTTTTATTGATTTAATAGTGATGAGGACCCTATTGAAATTTGAATTATAGAAAGGAGGCAATGGAAGAAAAACCAGATGACTTTTGAAAATAAAAATTTTGTGGAAACTGAACAAGAAAGAAGCATCTCAACACTAATATCAAAGTCTGCCCTTTGTTTATGTGTTCTGCAACGTCCAGATTGTGCAATATTTTTAAATTGCTTAATAGTTCTGATTAACATTAAAATGATTTAAGGACTGTTTTCGGTAAATAGAAAGTTCCACGTTTAAAATTTAAAAATCAACCTCTAATTGATCGGAACAGAGTAAGGGTCATTTCAAAAGAAGACGTGGACAAACCCCAGATGAACACAGAGATTAAACTAGCTCTGGAAGGGAGAGGTCAGCAGAATTACTCTTTTGACCGATCCCTTGCTTTTCTGGACTGTTACAAGAAACAAACTTGAAGGAAGATGTCTTAAGGTCACCTGGGGCTCTGGGGCTCAAGGCAACCATGCAAAAATCTCAAGGGCTGACACATTGTGAACTGGTGCCCGTCTGAGTGAGGACCTGAGCTGTGAAACAGTCACCAAGCTGGCAGAAAAGCATTGCTGTTATTTCTATGAAGGCAGCTGTGAAACTTTTTGAGTTTTCTTTGCCATGACTGGTGACTTTTAACACTCAAGGAAAACCTCTTGTGCTAAACAGTGAACTTGAAAATCAGATTGGGAACCAAAAGAGATATAAATTCCAAGGCCATAAACTGGCCACTTTTGGGAAAGCACAATTTAGGAAGTGGACTAGTGACTTTTTTGTATTCATGTCTTTATCTTTAGCCCACAGGATAGTGAGCTGGTACTGAATTAATAGTTCTTAGAGTGAACTTCCACCTGAACAGGAGGAGGAAATCTGGAATGATAATAGCAGGAACTATACTATAAAACTTGACCGGATCTTTTCAGGCAACCAATTCAAGTCTGAACTTTTAGCTCTAATTTGTCATTTTATTTGGCAGAGTCACACGAGTAAATCTCCAAGGGTTCTGCCTATTCTTATTTATCTGTCCAATACATTTGGGTAAAAATACAATTACAGTGGAATGCCAACAGTGAGCAAGAAGCCCCAAAATCTCATTAAAGATAGAATTTGTGTTTCTTAGGAAAATTTGGAAAAAGTATTAGGATTTAGTATGTATAGATTGAGTTTAGGATACATAGGATTGTATGGGGAACTTTATGTAAGTGCTTTATGGCTAACATATGGAAAGGAATAAGGAAGGATAAAATCAAGTCCCCTGGATATGCTGGAGTGATGACTTCACTACTACTGGAGCTGTCATGGGGGTTAGCAGATGGAGTATTATGACGGTGAATCCTTTCTGTTTTAAGGGGTGGGCTGTTGTCACAATCCTAGTGAAATTTAGTTGTTAACTGGCCCCTCAACTTAGTGAAATTTAGATGTTAGCTGGCTCCTCATAGTATGTAGGCACCTTACACTGTGTTCCAATCCTCCCCAATTTACCTTGTCGTTACCAAGACTAATTTCTTAGAAGGCAGTGAGTTATACAACAATTGCAACAAAACATTCCTATTACACCAGAATAAAGTCCTTAAGGAGAAGTGACCACTTCCTTGTATGTAGTACCATTTAACTCTTCCTTGCGGTCATGGGAAGCAGGCATTTTTCTCCATGGTTCATCCTTCAGAAAACTGAAGTCCACAATGTTTCACAGTTAGTTTACAAAAAGAGGTGAAATAAAATCTAAATCATATGACTCCAAGTCAGGGTTACTTTTGTACCCTACAGGGAACCAGACACTCTTGGGCACAATACCTAAGGGAAGGGAAGAGATTATTGGCTTTTCATTATAATCCTAAGCACAAAAAGATAAGAAATTTTGCTCAGCCAGCATGGCTCAATGGTTGAGTGTCGAACTATGAACCAGGAGGTCACGGTTCGATTCCCAGTCAGGGCTCATGCCCAGGTTGCAGGCTTGAACCCCAGTGTGTGGTTTGCAGGAGGCAGCCAAGCGATGATTCTCTCTCTTCATTGATGTTGCTATCTCTCTCTCCCTCTCCCTTCCTCTCTGAAATCAATAAAAATATATAGTTTTCAAAACAACAAATTTTGATTAGAATGAGTTAGGAGGCCTTGATTTAATCCAGTTTATCACCTATCCTGAAAAAGGTGTGTTCTGAGAAAGAAAGTCAACTAGCCTAAGAACATTTTGAAAGAAAATAAGAGGCCTCACACAGGCTCTTTCTACAGCTTTTACTCAACTCATTTTGTTAGCACGGGTTCTCCCTGACAATGAAACATAAGAAAAAGAAAATCTTTTTGTAACAATAACATGCATGTGCTGTGAGAGAGATGAAGTGGAAGATTAAGCAAGAAACCCAGTTATTTTATTGCCCTAAGGCGTTACTCATTTTCCTGACACATTATGTTTTTAATTAAAATTGCATGTGAGTTAATTAAAATATTCACTCAGGCACTTTTTTTCTCTCTTCTTGCTATTCTTTTAGCTTTTTGGTAAAACTCACTTCCATTTTAATCCTGCTGTCTTTATCACAGCTTCAACTTTAGCAAAGAGTTTGTACACTAAAGTAAATTTTAAAAATCTATTTTTAAAAACTCATTGTTAAGTGGCCAGAGGAAATGGAAGTGGCCAGAGGTGGAATCATTATGGCTCCTGCATTGTTCTTCGCTTATTTAATAAAAAATGTTAAATTGGCGTTAATAGCAAGTGTATTAAAAAAGGTCCTTGTGATTTTTTTTTTTTTGCAATAGAATGTTTATCCATCTTCAGTCCTTTTTCTCCCTCTGACTTGACAGATTTTTATTCCTCAAAAATGTGTTAATGCATCTGAGAAACTAGTGCCTGCTGACTCGTGTACTCATTTTTCTCTGCTCCCTGGGTAAGGGCTGCCATGCCCTGCTTTCCAGATCAGATTTCTAAAGTACCAGCATTAGCTCAAATGGGTGTGGTGCTCACCCAAGTTTGATTTTGTGCCATAGCTGGACAGGTCCCTCCCTGGCACCTGCAATCCATTAATCCTCTCAACTCTTTAACTCTCTTCCCAGCTTAAAATCCATTATAATTCTATCCCAACTCTTTATAGCAAAACTATGGCTGAGAATTAAATCCATATGTCTTCCTAGTTCTTGCCTGCACTTGGACAGTGTATGGATGGAGAAAAGTTTACAACTACCCTAACTTGCCTCCCTTTAAATTTGTGAAATCTCAGGTGCACAATGTTGCCTGGCAGTCATGTCAGTTTCCCTCTTCCACTCATTCTCTCCTAGACCACCCTCTTATTTCTCCTCAGCCTCCATAAGCCTTCCTGAATGCACTCTTATTCTTGGAGTCTGTGGGAGTTCTCTTCTAATTGTTCCAATTTTCTCAATGAATTGGTTTCCCATTTTACTCAGAGTAGAAGCCAAAGTCCTTCCAATGTCTAACAAGGCCTCACATAGTTCACTCAATTCTAGATTTTCCTCTTAAATATTCACATACCAATTCATTTACATCACTGTTCAGCAGTCATATTTTTAATGTCTACCCACACCACCTATTGAAAATTGCAATCCCCTATTTTCTGAGGCCTCATACCCTGTTTTCTTTTGTTTTCTATAGAGTTTATCGTCTTTTAACCTAGATGGGATTTTTTTCTTTTTTTTTCTGTTTTTATTCTATTGATTGCCTCCCACATACGTAAAAGTTATCTCCCTCTAAAATTAGGGCTTTTGTATTTTTTTTTGGCATTAAAAGTCCAAGCATCTATATTCTAGAACAATAGTCCTGGCATATAGTGGGTGTACAATCAATAGTTCTCGGGTGGTTAAAGAAATGCTCTTAGGCTGCTGAGGAGGCAGATCAAATATTAGGAAAGCATAGATTGCTAGAATTTGAATGGATGAGTTTAAGAGAAAGAGTCACAAAAACCCAAATAGAACAACTACTTGAGCGCAATAAGCCAGGAAATTACCCAAGCTTTCACACAATTGTCCTGACTAACCAGAATGAAGAGATTTCCTTGAACACCAGAGGAAGTCAATAGAGACCCCAGCAAAGTCATGCATTAGAAGCAGTGCCAAACTAGCCCACAAGGAAAAGTAATCTATTCTTCCCTAAGCAAAGTTTGAAAACAAGCCTTAAAGATATCAAGTTAGTCTGTAAGTAAATTCATGCTCTGGAAGACAATTTTAACATTCTTTAAAGGAACTTAATAGAATCCAGACATGAAATCCAGACAATAAAAGGAAAACAAAACAAAATCCAAACAGTGGATATTGCACCATTTACAATATCTAGCATCTAATTTTTAAAAAGTACTATCCTTGAGAAGTTAGAAAATATGACCCATAACCATGAGCAAAAACAGCTTGTTCAAGGATAAATATGTAAAAGGGAAAAACAGGCTTTGCTTCTCTTCTTGCACATTCAGTGGAGTCCCATATCTCAAAGGCTTCCCAGCTCCCCGAACACCCCCAGCTTCATAGTGCTCAGAGTTCCACACAGCAGTTTCTCTCTTCTTTATCTTCTTTTATACCTAACTCATTTGATCTTTCTTTATAGTCTTGTGTACTAGGTTCTTTCTCTTCTCTCAAGTTTGCAACTAGCTAATCTGATGAATGAGGAAAGGCTAGAACTACAAAACCTTCCCCATCCCTATTACTATATGGAATACCTCTTTACTACTCCATGGTATTGGCATCTTACTCTAAATGTTAGGAAGTTCACTTGAAAAAGGGGTAATTAGGTAAAAAAAAGATCACTTTGAATGTTGGAAACTCAAGAAATCACCTATTGATATGGTGTAGGTGGACACCTACTTTAAGTTTCATATCTAGGGATCCAACTAATCATGATAATTTTTACTGGGACACAAGATCAGAGATGGACAGGTTGTGATTGTGATGCAATGCACAATCACCAACTATTGGCCAGATTTCCTTCATGTTCTCCTGCCTTAGTTTGGGATTCTGGGTTTGTGGTACTTGCCATTGATGTGGGGGTGGGCCTAGCAAGAAGATATCAAGTGTCTCCAAATGAGCGATGAAGAGGATAAGAGGTTTAAGAAGTTGGAGCCTTTAAAAAAATCAGTATTGCAGAATAAAAAAAAAAAGAGTAGAAAACTCTTCAGTGAGCAATGGTTACTGTTCATTTTATTTTTTAAGACCTTCTGCATATTTATACAGAGTTCCAGCCTCTAAAGTTCAACCGTTTGACATCTTTGGAATGACCATTTTTTTTTGAAATATCGATGGTTGTAACTAAACAAAATATGTATTATATTTCTTTCACAAAGCCAGATAACTATCTAGTTTTGTTGAAAATTTGCCAACATTTCTATATTTTTTAGTGATTTAAACTCAGCAGGTATCTCATATTAGAAATAGTAAGGCATTATTTAATTTTAAAAGTGCTTTAGTGTGACATATTAGGCGTTTTGAAAAGTACATAAATGATAAGGTTACCTGACAGTAGGGCTGTTTCACAACATCATTACACTGATAACTACTGGGGCCATTACATTTGCATGAAACCATTTGATTATGGCATTGGGAATCAAGTGATATTGTATTTGGAACCATTTGTGTATGCTATTTATTTAGCATAATACATGTTTATTGGTGTTTTATTCACAGTATAAGTCACATGTTGATAACAGCTTAACAGGCTTTAGAGTGCTACCTTTTCACATGTTAAATAACAAGTTCATGAGTAATTCCGCAAGGTACACATATCTAGGAAGAGCTCCTAATCATATTTACAAAGAATCATTTCTTTCACAACTGGGCAGATATGTGTATGATACAGTCTCCTTTGTAGGGTTGCCAGATTTAGCAAATCAAAATACAGTACACTAAGTTAAATTTGAATTTCTGATAGACAATGAATAAATGTTTAGTATACTAGTAAGTATGTCTAATGCAATACTGGGTGTATACTTACACTAAAAAATTTCTTATTGTTTATCTGAATTTTAAATTTCATTGGACACCCTGTATTTTATCTGCCAACACTGCCTCTTTGTGCTAAGAAGATAAACTTGTTATCTACTTTTTAAAATATTCAACCATAAACATTTCAAGCTAGTACAAGCCATATAGAAATTTCACTTCAGTAATATGACATTTATAGATGCCTTAAGTTATCGACATCCCGTCCTCAGCAAATCCCCTTCCATTTGGGTGTAAAGGAATTTAGATCCCAATTTAAAACTTCATTCGTCTCCTAGGAATTTTAATTATTAAAAAATAAAAAATGGCCCAGCCTGTAAGATTGTGTTGTAGAAAAAACACAACGGAGTCCCTGGTAGGAAAACTCATCATCAATGTTGAAGGAATCAGGCCTGTTGACGTGGCCCCCCTCACAGAAAGAGGTGGGTGAATGCAGGTTGGGATTGTTTGACACAATCCCCCTCAGGCTGTGCAAATTCTCAAGGTCTTAACTCATGGCAGCAAAGGATGCATCTGGAATAGTTCCTTACTGGGGCTTCAGCTTAGTGCTCAGCAGCCACTGTGATGACGCTAATGACAATTTAAGGTGGGAGGCTAATCTAGACTTCACACCCATTCTTCTCACTCCCAGGTTCGTGTCCCAGTGCTCATTTCTGCCGGGAGCCAGTCAATCCTTGCTGTTTCAAGGGACCTGGCATATATGGCATAGAACCTAGAGACAGAAGAACTTCGCTGGAGAGAACATAGCAAAAGATCCTGGACAGAACCCGGCTACAGAAATTGGCTGGAGAACCTAGATAGAACATGGCAAGAGAACCTGACTAGAACCTGGTGACTGAACCTGGCTGGAGAACCTGGAGAACCTAGCAAGAGAACATGGACACAGGACTTGGCTGGAGATTGTGGCTAGAGATCCTGGCAAGGCTGCTGATCAACTGAACGCTGTCTCCGTGTCATTCCTTCTTCGCTGACTCCGTCCACACCTTTGGGGACCCCTGGACCTACTGGGGTTGGACCCCAGCACATTTCCACCTTTTTTTTTTTTATTGAGAGTACTTGGAAATGAGTTGTGGATAAAGAACACAACCAAATCGCATCTGCAGCACATCTGCTTTGCGTGGCTAAACTAGGGATACAGAGGCTGATGCTGATTCAAAGCTACTGCCAATGAGTGAACAGACCTATGTGACCAGGAGCTGTCAATGCCATCTACCTCTGTTATTTGTGTTATTTGTGGATGATTCGTGTGCCTCTTGCCAACAGAGTTCACAAACTAAAGATTAATGGGAAGAAGAGGCAACTCATTGGGGGCAAGGCATTAGTAAAGCAGGAAGGTCTTTTGCTTTTTAGAGCTGGAATAACCCGGAGGATTCATCATTTTTTTCAGCTGACTTTGGTGTCCGGCCAAGTCAGAGGCACTGACTGCAAGCACATTTGGCTCCATCTCCTCCTCTGCCCGCCGGGTGCCCCAGCAATCCTGCCACCACTGCACAAGTTGTTACCAGGCTGAAAAGCAGAAGTAGTTCTCCTTCCTCTTCCTTCTTCTTTGCTATTTTTAGAGAAATTTGAATAACAACCTATTCCCCTCATTTATTATTCTTGATGAATGGTAAATTATTCTAATAGCATTGACTGTTCTATTCATTTATTATTTGAGGATGATTAGAAGTGAATAGCTATTATAAAGCCTCACCAGCTCCAAAAATTAGACCTTAGAATTTTGTGCTTCCTTTTGCTCTGAGTAATTAATCTCTATTGCTTCTTCTAAATCTGTCACACACACACCTCTTTCTTCTCTTCTAGTCATGCTCTGTTTTGACTCCAGAATCAGGATGCTCAGTGCTTAAAAGCTTATCCAGCGAGATGATGAAATGGAACCTCCCTCAGATGTACAGGGTTTTCAAATTACGTTTACGTTCAAGAAACCCCCATAACCCACTCACAACTGTGTTATTTAAGGGTACAGCACACTATGTAAGACATGGCTTACAGAAAGATAGCAGAGATACATGTCACAAATAATGGCCTGAAAGATTCTAACCTGAGGGTAAAAATAACATGCTGGGTAAAAAATGTATATATCATTTCTTTATAATGAGATTTGCTATAACACCCTTTAGTTTAGGCATTTGCAACCCTAAGCAACCTTCTCAACCTTATCTTCCTCACAACTCTTCAAACATTCTTCACCTAAGTCAAAGTGGATCCACTGCTTTTTCTCAAATATGTCAATTTTCCCACAATCTCTATTTTCTGCTTTTCTTGGCCTGGAATATCTTTTCAGCTTCTCCACACCACCTTCCCTTCTCTACTTTGTGAAAATAATTTTTCCATGAAAGCTCGCTTTAAATTCCTTCGTTAATCCCCTCATCTTAAAATATTTTCTTCCTTCTATAATACTGCCTTCTTCCCATTGTCATGTATATGGACAGATTCAGGTCTTATAGGTCTTCATGTCTACATAATTTGGGGGATGCTCTCAGGAAAATGAAATTACAAATACAAATATAGGTACAAAAGAGAATGTTTTGGGGTGATACCAGTGTAAATGGTTGAATAAGGAACTCCAAAATTCCACCCTTTCATAAGGGCAGCAATAACAAACCTGGAAAAAATTGGCAGGATCTTTTTTTTTATAACTTTGGAAACTAAGTAAAAACTTATAGTAACCAGGAAGTACTTATTCAAGAAAATGGCTGATTCTGGGTAAGAACAATGAGAATTGTGACGTTTTAATTTATTCTAGTCTCATCTCCAGTTTCTCAGGTCAATGGTAGACTTGAAAATAACAGCCTGCATTCCCAGTGTTCATACAAAGGGGGAAGAATGAAACTTATTGCAAAGAGTTATTATTTGTTTTGACCAGTCTGGCTCAAAAGACTTGTCTTTATTTCACCTGACTCAGCACATGCTCAGTGCTAAATCTGCAATGGGTGTTGGCTAGAGGTAGGAGGTTGAGGTTGGTCCATTTGTTGAAAACATATATAAGCAAATGTTTTCATTGCTATTGTTAGAAGCAATAAGTCACTGTTGAAGTAAACAATAGACTCACCAAAACTTAGAAGAAAAGCCTTTTGAAAGTAACAGTTTTGAAAGGCTCTAAAATAGTCCTGAGAATCTGGAAGGCCACACACATGCAGAGCTGTGTGCATGCTCAGAAAAGGCCTAAGAAGATTCTAAAGTCTCAACTATGGCTAACCTTGAGGCTATGTGCAAGAAAAAAAGTAAAGGCTAAGGCAGAGCTGTAAACTGCCTGGAGAAGTACTGAATATACCCCAATAAATACAGAAACCTTCTGCAAAGACTGGTGGAGTTTTGTGGTGCAAAGCACTTAAGGAAATCTCTGTTCAATCATTAGCTGACCACTAAGCAAATAAAACAGAGATTTCAGTGGCCATACATGACAAAGAATACACACTTTACAAAATTAGTTCAGGAAAATCCCTAAAAAAGTTAACAACTGCAACAAAGAACAAACCAAACCTTAGGATGAAGTAGAATCTAACTTCCAAGAATGCCATATTAATATTCAAAATGTCCAGTTTTCGTCAAAAAATTATGAAGCATGCAAAGAAACAAGAAAGTATGATCTAGAGACAGATTAAAAGCAATCAATATAAAGTTTTCCTGAGGAAGTACATATGTTGAATTTACTAGACAGAGACTTTAAATCACCTATTTTAAGTATCTTCAAAAAATTAAAGTAAATAATATGTCTAAATAACTCAAGAAAAACATGAAAATGATGCCTGACCAAATAGGAATTATCAATAAAGAGAGAGAAACTAAAAGACTCAAATAGAAAGTCTGGAGTTCACAAGTACAATAACTAAAATAAGAAACTCAGTGGGGCTCAACAGCAGATCTGGGAGAAAAAAATCAGCAAACTCAAGTGTCATATGAGATTATCTGTAAAATCTGGTAAATAAGCATGAGAGAAGTGACTCATCACATACAAGAAAACTTCAAAAAGATCAACAGCTGATTTCTCATCAAAACCTCGTAAACCCAAAGCCAACGAATGATATACAGTCCTGCTGTTTTTTAATATCAAGGATACTTTCTGAGAAATGCATCCTTAGGCAATATTGTCTTTGTGCAAATATCATAGGGTTTGCTTACACAAAGCTAGATGGGATAGCCTAATACACACCTAGGCTCTGTGGTACACCACCATCAAATATGCCGACCATTGTTGACTGAAACATCATTATGCAGCACAGGACTATGTTCAAAGTGTTGAAAGGAAAAACAAACAAACAAAAAAACCTGTCAATCAAGAATTCTATATCTGGTAAAACCATCCTTCAAAAATTAAGGTGAAAATCAAACTTTCCTAGATAATCAAATTAGCAAACCTGCCCTACAAAAAACAAACAAAAACCCTTAAAAATGTCCCTCAGGCTCAAATGATAGGATGCTAGAAAGAAACTGGAATCCACATAGGAAATGTGGTACAGCCATACAACAAATTATTATTGCGCCATAAAAAGGAATGAAGTACTGACATATGCCACAGCATGTATGAATCTTGAAAACATTATGCTAAGTGAAAGAAGTCAGAGACACAAAAGACCACATATTGTATGATTTCATTTATATAAAATGTCCAGAACAGGTAAATGTATAGTGACACAACGTAGATTAGTAGTTGCCAGGGATGGAGGTGGGAAAACTTGGAAGTAGAGGGTTTCTTTTCTGGGATGAAGGAAATGTTCCAGAATTAGATAGTGGTAATGGTTTCTTAGCATTGCAAACATTTTGAACACCAATGAATTTTACACTTTAAAATTTTACACTTTAAAATTTTACACTTTGTTTTATATGAATCTTATCTAAAAATTAAATAAATTAACAATTTGCTAATAATTATTTTATACCTAGAATATTATTAGTAAAAAATAATAAATTTTAACTAACATGTAATACTTTTTTTAAAAAAAAATCATATATGAGCATTTATTCCAATGGTGCTGGTTGTATGGGAGAAAATCTGCTCTGTCCCCAACCATAAACCAGCTGCTTATTTTGGTTAGAAGGACAAAGATTACATGAGGAAGCAGGCAAAAGGGATAAGAATGGTTATGCAAAATGAACAGTTTATAGACAATATGGGCTGGGGGTTTGCAAAGACTTGGGGGTATGCAAAGGCCTGAGGGTTTGCGAAGGGCTGGTGCCTCAGGTTTCTGCAACAAGGTTGTTAATCTTTCCATCATAATAGGCAGCTCCCTGATGTAGAGGATGGGCCAAATTTCCAGGTGAGCTCTCAGGTCCCATAGGCAACTCCTAGCCAGGTTGGAATATGCTTTCTGTTGTCCCACCTACTCACTGACCCTGGGCCGACAGCCCTCAGCACCTTCCCCAGGCTGCTAGGTGCTCTCAGCACACAGCCGTAATAAATTTTTAAAGCTGCCAATACTATAAACTTTATAACATCTAAAAAAGATTAAATGTTTATTTTATTAACATATTTTTATTAAATTATTTGTGTATATTATGCCATCTATAATAAAAGCATAATATGCAAGTCAACGGAATGATGGAATGTCAGAACGACCTTCTGGACGACCTTCTGGATGACCACACTATGACATGCATTGGCCCCAGGCCAGCCAAGGCGGGTGTGATGTGATTGGTTGGGGGCCCCTCCATCGCCCCATGATCACCCTGCAGAGAGAGGCCCAGGCCACCCTCTGTGGGGATATCAATGGGGGGGCTCCACAATAGATTACCCCAAAGAGCGAGGCCCAGGCCACCAGCTGGTGAGGTGATTGATCAGGGAGGAGGGGGCTCCACGATTGTCCTAAAGAGGGAGGCCCAGGCCGCCTCTGTTCTGTGATCAATCGCAGAGCCCCAGCCTGGTGGGCGAGGCCTCCCTCTACTGGGCGATCGATCGCGGAGCCCCAGGATCGATTGCCCCAAAGAGGGAGGCCCAGGCTACCTGGCTGGTGGTGCTGCAGTGGGTGTGTGGGGCCTTCTTCTGTGGAGCAATCAATCTGGTGGCCCCGAAATCGATCGCCCAACAGAGGGAGACCCAGGCCACCAGCCAGCAGACTGTGGCAGGTGTGTGGGGCTGGCCAGCAATCGCCCTGCAGAGGGAGGCCCAGGCCAGCCAAGCAATCGCACCCCACACCTGTCGCCTGCAGAGGGTAGTGACCAGTGGCAGGGGAGGGGGCAGCAGCGCCACACAGATGGCAAGCAATGGCAGCAGCTGGGGGAGGGCCAGCTGCCTGCAGCCAGAGGAAGGAAAGCCCCTATAGGCCCTGATCACTGGCGAGGCCTAGGGATCCTACCCGAGGGTTCCTAGATTATAAGAGGGTACAGGCTGGGCTGAAGGATACCCCTCCCTTCCCGTGCATGAATTTCGTGCACCGGGCCTCTAGTTTATACATAAAACTATATAATATACTAGCTTATTGCTAAATCTGCCTTTGGCATGTTTCACTTTCTCTAGCCACTATATACAAGTAACAAACGTCATTTGCCCATTACTTAGCTGACATGATATCGAGGTGGCTGTCCCCACCCTTCCAACAGTTATATGCTTTCTTCTGAGAGTTGCCCACTCCATTAAAGAGTATGGAATTCCCAGACAAAGAAGGACCATTTGGTCATAGGTACAAGAGTAGCTTCACTCCCCTGCTGGAACCTCCACACAAGCTCTCTAGATCCATTTGCACTCTGCTTGGTATTCAAATCTTGGCTCGGTCATTTACTACCTGTATGAGGTTGACCAAGTTGCTTTAACCTATCTGAGTCTTATTTCCGCATTGGTAAAATAAGCTCTATTCTATCTATACCAGCGGTTCTCAACCTGTGGGTCGAGACCCCTTTGGGGGTCGAATGACCCTTTCACGGGGTCGCCTAAGACCATCGGAAAACACATATATAATTACATATTGTTTTTGTGATTAATCATTATGCTTTAAGTATGTTCAATTTGTAACAATGAAATTGGGGGTCACCACAACATGAGGAACTGTATTAAAGGGTCAGGGTCGTGGCATTAGGAAGGCTGAGAACCACTAATCTATACCATAGCATGGCTATGAAGAGTGCATGAAATAAATTACGTTGTGTACCAAGCAATGCAGTGTTCATGGTGGGTGCTCAGTAAGTAGTAGCTACTGCTGCTCTAATTGTTATTGTTATCTTTTGTTTGCCAAAGTCTTCCGATTAATTTACTCAAAAACTTAGCCTGTGAGCTTTGAAAATGGAATCTATCAAATGATTCATCTTCTTATCCTCTATACTTAGGAGTGTCCCTCAGATACAGTAGGTGCTTAGTAAATGTATGAAATAGAACTGGCAGAATTTGGTCAAAACTCTCATATGCTCAGCTACAAACTTAAGAAGAGAACATAGCCTCGCTTTTCCAATACCAATTTATGCACAGAAAACCTTTCCTCTCAGTCGGACACTGCCTGGAACGGGCTACTATGTAATGGGCATCACCTGTTCCTGGTTCCTAGTCTCAGCTCTGCCACTAACTAGTTATGTTGCTTTGGACAAATGACTATGCATCCCTTTGCCTCAATCTTTTTGTCCGTAAAGTGGGAATAATAGAAGTTTCTACCTTTTGAGGTTGCTGTAGAGATAAACTGAGCTAATACATGGCCAAACTCTTAGAAGAGTGTTTGATAGAGAAAATGTTCAGTAAATGTTAACTGTTGTTGGTTACCACCAAAATCCAATAGAATTTGGATTTTCAGAGTTCAGTAAAATGCTCCCCAACCCCATTCTCTGGTGGGCCTTTTTGCAATAGTCTTTCTCATTGTGTTTTTCACACTTCTCACAGTTCAGCCTCTGTTTACTGTTTTTCCCCTCCAACATCCACACAGAACACATGCGGCTTCTGGGTGGTTCTCATGTTTTAGTGACAGCACATGAAGCTGTTTACTCGCTGTAGAAATTCTTCACTCTGAACACCTGAACAAACTTTAGATTTGGTAGGATAAGCTGGACAGGCATCCATCCAAGGAATTTAATGAGAGGACTTAACAAAAGCTAACAGACCACTTCAAACTAATGCTCACCATATGTAAATGTGTGTCTTTAGTGACTGAAAATAGAAACATAATTAAGGGAAGAGCTTGAGTATCTGTGCAGAAGATGTCTGCAATGCCCGTTTGATTTTAATAAGCATTTTAACATTTCACTGCCATTTTCCTGAACTCACAGTTTTAAGGAAATGTAGAGCATCGCATTAGTTTACAAAGTGAACTTTTTCAGATTCTGCAGCACCAGGATGCATTTCCATGCAGAGTGCATCTTTCTTGTTCCTCGGACCTTTTCCCCGCTTTGACTTGAGCTGGTCACTGAGCTTCATAATCTCTAACGCTCCTTCCACTTAATCCATTTTTTATTTTAGTATCTTTATTTATTTATTTTTGTATTTGTTTTTATTACATTACATTACAGTGGGAATAGCTAAAACCAAATCTGTCTGCACCTTTCATTCTTGGAATTATTACATTGATTTATCTTATTCTTCTCTGTATATGTTTATTTAACTACTGAAATTACATTGTGCCAGCAGATGTACGCCCAGCCAACTCTATTGGGAAATCAATTGGAAGTGTGGCAATCGCCGGACAGGCCCAGTGGTTTCTGGGTTGAGTGTTTACACTTACTATTTTGGCATCAAGGCAATCTAAGTCACGTATAGATCTGGTGTTCCAATATAGTCATGGCCCCAAATTCATTTATTGATTTTTACCATGGGTAAATCTCCTGCATATCTAAGCTCTGGCATCATTTATTAGAAAGACAAATGAGAGTAATTAAGCTTCAAGGCCATTAAGTGTTAAAGCTTTCTGGAATTAGTGAGCTATTAATATGACAGAGTGCTTGGCTCTTCCTAGGTAAGTCATGGTCTTTCCCCTCCAGTTCTGCTTCTTGGAGTGACCTCTGCTGGCTTTCCTAACAGCGCATGCTGTTCCCATGAGGCCTAATGTAACCGCACAGGCAGTGGAATGGATGGATGGCCAGTTTGTTTTCAAAGGCCATTTTGGCTAGACTATTTAGTGCTAAACTAGATAGGTGACAAGCATTACCTTTTAGTTAATGTTTGATAACATATTCACTTGAATAACCAGGCTAGCTGATGAGCAACAAGTCTCTTCAAATAGAGTAGCAGTTACTTTTCTTTACAATAGTAGTTCTCAACCTTCCTAAGGCCGTGACCCTTTAATACAGTTCCTCATGTTGTGGTGACCCCCAACTTCATTGTTACAAATTGAACATAATTAAAGCATAGTGATTAATCACAAAAACAATATGTAATTATATATGTGTTTTCCGATGGTCTTAAGCGACCCCTGTGAAAGGGTAGTTCGACCCCCAAAGGGGTTGCGACCCACAGGTTGAGAACCGCTGCTTTACAATGTAGACCTGGGTTTACATTACTTTTTGGATCTTTTTTTTTTTTTAAATAAGCCAAGCTTAGGATTTTAAATAGCTAAAATGTAATTAATAAGATCATGTTTGTTTAATTTTTTATAAGAGGTATGATCCAAATAATCAAGCCTCTTAACTTTCATAAGAGAGAAAAGATCTTGCAGTATCAACAGTATAAACAGACGTGAGAGAAATATATTTGATTTGCATTTTTCTTTCTAAATGTACTCCTAAATTCCTGTGTAATTTAGCAGATTCTGGGTGTGAAAATACCATAAAGGTACTGTAAATTTGTGAATTATTTTCATTTGCTATTTTTCATTATCTGAGCTCCAACAATGCACCAAGAGACTTTGCTAAGCATGGTGTTTCATGTAATTTCCCTCGTCAGTAGTATCACCTTCTGAACTGCACAGTCTCTATTTAATATTTCAGATCTTTCTCATTATGGAACCTTTATTTTGGTGTGCACAAAGCACTTCCTTTCCAATGAAACAAGTTTTACAATACTACTTCTTTCCCAAAATGTGAGTGGTTTGAAAACAGTAAGGTTCTGGCCGATGTGGCTCAGTTGCTTGAGTGTCATCCCATGCCCAGAAGGGTTGCTGGTTCTGTTCTGGTCAAAACATATGCCCAGGTTTCTGGCTTGATCCCCAGTAGGGGGCATGTAGGAGACAGCAGGTCAATGTTATGCTCTCACATCAATGTTCCTCTCTCTCTCTCTTAAAAAAAAAGTCTTTAAAGAAAATATCAAATGGAATAGTATAACATGTTTCATGGTGGATTAAAAGATGTCGGGCTTCAACAAAGCAGAAGGCCAAATTAGGAAAGCATTATTATTGCTGCAAAAGGACATCCTAAGTATAACCTTGATGCATTTGTTATTTCACAAGACGGTAATTTTAAGATCTATAGTCAGAAATATTCCATTAGAGTTTAATACTTCTTGGATTTAAGCAAAGTTTCAGCATAAAATTAAGAACTTAAATCATAAAGAAAATGTTCAATTGATGAACTTAAAAAATGCTAAGGACAATATTCTGTAAGCCACTTCCACGCTAGTGACTTTTCTCTCAAAGACACGCTCTGCTTTATCTTTGTAACTCTTCATTTCCTGTCCAAATAATTCCCTCGTCAATTCTCTTCCACCCATAAGCACAAAGCATATATTCTAAAAATCCTGCCATCTGATTGACCATATATTTGCATAGTTTGCATTATTTAAAATATTTGCCATTGAAGCACTTTATAAACTATTAAAAAAGAAGGTATTTCAGAAAACTAGCATATTATATCACCTGGCATATCAAAACAAGGTCTGTTAACCTGAAATCCCAGGACCAAGACAGTCACTGAGTGGATGGTTCAATACATGTTTGTTGAATGAATAAATTAATTTAGACAATGTTGCAATACTCTTTTTTATTTATACTTTGTATATATTTTAGATTCTTATTTCATATTTTAGATTTATTTGTATACCCAAATTAAATATGGAAACTGGCTGACCTAATCTCATTTAATAAAATTAGTCACATGTCCACATACAGTTTACCTGCTTCTGTCCTATCCCTAAGATTCTAATTTCAGGCTCAGGACTACCCTTAAGGACCTATCCTGGCTAGCTAAAGTTTCACATTTTGTTTACTAAAGAGGTTGCACAGCAACCCATGAGTCTACCCTGAAACGTCATTTATTGGAAAAGCATATTTTAGTCTCCCATTCTGTATATCCAACGAGTTTTTCTCGGTTAGCATTTTTTAATCAGCAAATAAACAAGCTCAAACCTAACTCTCTTATAAAGCCCAATGCAACCCAAACAACCTGCCAACTCTTATTTCTTTCACAGCCAGATTTCTTGAAAGGGTAGCCTCAGATTAATGCGTTGGCATCTTCACTCCACCCATCTTCCTACTCATCACAGTCTGACTTGCGGCTTCATCAGTCAAAAACAGCTGAGGAGCTCCTTGTTGTTATATACAATAAACACATGTTGGGGGTCCTTCTCATTTGTGGCCACTTTGTGGCATTTGGCTTGATAAGAAAACATTTTTGGCGAGTTTTTAAAGAGAACTCATTCTTTATTGAAAAAATCTTTTTAATCATCTCGTGTGGCATTATTCCTCCCTGATTGTTCTTATCTCTTTAGCTGCTCTTTTCTCAGTCCATTTGCTGGGGCTCCTCTTCTCCCTCTGCCCTTTAAACGTTGGTGTGCTCTCAAGTTCTACGCATTACCGTCTGCTTCTTTTATTCTACACACACTTCCTGAGAAATCTCATCCTCATACAGAGAGATGAATCTAATGATGATTTACAAATCTGCCTCCTCGTCCAAAGCCTACTGGTTTCCTCCGCGTGAATGTCTCATAGTTAGCTGTAACTTCACGTGTCCTGAGGGTGGGGTGGGAGGGTGGGGGGAAGGAATCTAAAAATCAGCTTCAACTTCTTTTGCTTCACCTTCCACATGTAATCCATCTTTACATTCTCTTGTCTGCCTCTTAAGTATCACTTGAATCTGCCCTTCTTCTTCCCCAAGAGTAGACACTTACGTCACGCTATTTCTCATCTGCATTACCATAATGCCTCTGAACGGGTCTCCTGGCTTCCCAACCCTAACGTATCTGCTGTCAGGCAAAGCTTTTATGATTTCAACATGGCCTGGGGCAGAGGTGGAGTTCCTTTACTAGACTAAAGAAGAGTAATTTATCCAGAAAAGTATACCCTAAGACAATCTATATCTTCTTCTCTAATTGTAGGATTATGAAGCAATATTTAGCTTTGTAATTTGATTTCCTGTGTGCACCTGCTTATATCAGGAGATGCAAGTTTTCCTAGGACCAAATCTCTGAAATGACAATCTGATTTTTTCTCTAATTTTAAAATAAATATTAAAAAGTTTTACTATATTTTCTCATTGACTAAGGTACAAAAAAGTCTGAGTTCTTCAATATGCCATTATAAGCCATCTACAATATGGTTTTATCTATCTTTCTAGAATCATCCTGACACTCTGCATCCCAGTCACACATCCTCTTATGTTTTAGCCATAGCAGATTACTCACTATTTCTCAATTCCCCTGTACAAGTTGTTGCCTCTGCTTGCTTGTTTGGCTTTTCCTTCTGTTCATTGCAAGCTCCCATTCAGCCTGCAAGGTCAAACTCAAATTCTGTTCTTTAGTCCCTCAACCCCCTCCCACCCCAAGGGCAGTCCATGGATTCTTCCTCTGAAGCCCATAGCAACTTATTTGTACTATTAATTCCTCAACCACAGCACATGAAACATGAGCATACTGTATTCTCAGTGACCTGATAATTAAATCATGGTTTGTTCTGCATTACTTCTGCAGGAAAGTACACGGAAATCTCATTTCTGTGAGATTTTTATATATTTTTAATGACTGGAGGCTTCCTAAAAGGAAATCAAGCTCTTTGTAAAAGGAAATTACTGAATACTTCCTTTGTGTTTGTGAGTTGATAAAGGAAAGCAGCCAACTCCCTGGGTAGCTGCCTCGGATTAACAAAAGGGTTAGCTAGTGTTTGCACGCTCCTCAGAGAACAGATGCCCAAATTCACTCAGACCGAGCATGTTTTAATTGGCAGGACTTTGGAGAAGAACGGGAATACATATACCTGAACATTCTGGGCAGTAAAAGTGATAGCAGCTAAGTGACCAAGTTTCATAGGGACGGATGACTTCTAAAGACTCCCTCGGCAAGAACAAGCAGCACTAGATTTGTCAGACAGGGCCTGTGGTGCAATGAGGAACGAAGGTAGTCATGGCTGACTAGTGTGCCTCACTGTTGGCCTGTGGAGTGCCTGGGGTCCTTCAGTAATCCAGGTAAACCCAAGAGTGTGATGACAAACTTCTTTCCAACAAGGCATCTGGGGTTTTCACTTAGTGTTTATTTAATTTGAAAAATGAAAAATGTGACACTTTATATCATTAAAGTACGAAACAGTTCAGACTCTTATTCTGCATACATTTTGGCATTTAGGGGGCCTTCTGTGGTATTTCTGTGGGGTTAATCTTCATTTTCCTTCACCAGGCTAATCTACAATACTGTCATCTCTTACAACAAACTTTGTCAACGAGTCTTTCGGTTTTCATTCTCCTACTCTTCCAATCCATTATCAATGCAGGAGCTCTCAGTTTATTTTTTTTTAATATATTTTTACTGATTTCAGGGAGAAAGGGAGAGGGAGAGAGAGATAGAAACATCAATGAAGAGAGAGAATCATTGATCGGCTGCCTCCTGTATGCCCCACATTGGGGATGGAGCCCACAACCTGGGCATGTGCCCTGACCAGAAATTGAACCATGACCTCCTGGTTCATAGGTCAACACTTAACCACTGAGCCACGCTGGTCGGGCCAGGAACACCGAGTTTAAAGCAAAATCCCAATCAGACCAGTCCTTTATTTAAAATTCATTAATGGCTTCTCATTTGTCTTTTGATAAAGACAGACACCCCTAGCTTTCCACCTGATATCAGTCCCCACCTGTCCTTTGAGCTTTCTCTTGTTCGACACCTGCACTTGTTCCCTGAGCTCCAGTCATTCCTGCCTTGTAATTCCTCCCAGGCACCAGGCTCTTTTCCACCCCAGGACCATGCACACGCTTGTTCTCTCCACATGGAGCATTCCCACCTGGGAGGTATTAAATCCATTCGTCCTCCAGATGGCAGCTCAAATGTGAAGGGTATTCTCCAAGAATCCTCTGTGATACCTCCACATCAGGCTCTATTTTGCATAATTAAAACTTAAAACTGGTATTAGGCGTAGCAAGGGGATGTAAAATGGGTGGAAGGAAGAAGACATTTTTATAGCGAAACCAAATTAGAGACAATGTAAGTCATGATGGAAGAGTTCTTCAGTGGGTTCTGAAAAGTATGAAACTATAACATGGATACTGGTCCTTACTGAGATGGGGTCAGAGAGGTGAAAGTTGTGGAGAATGACCTGTGGTTTTGAGAGATGAAACCCGGGAGACAGAAAGTCCCCAGGATCTCTGAAGCAGAAGAAAACAACTCCCAGGTCATAAAAGCAGAACTGCTTTTGGGATTCAGATGGGAGACCAGATGCAAGATTCAAACAACTGCGCATATAATTGATAATGAAGTAATAATAAATTAAAATGAACACTTAATTGAGACCATAGATGAAGATCCAAATAGTTCCCATTTGATAGTGCCTATAATTGGAAATTAATATTTCTGAGAACAGCATTCCATCATACCAATATAAACTGTATACTAAAGTATTTGTATTGCCTTTAGTGGAGTATTTTTTATTATTTTGTTTCCAAGAACAATTATTTATCAAACGTTTCATCTATTCTCTCCTGACTTAAATCCCATCCACCCTATGCTTTGTTTTAATTGGGTATTAAACTTTTTATTTTTATTTCATTTTTAAAATTTTTATTGAATTTATTGGGGTGACATTGGTTAATAAAATTATATAGGTTTCAGATGAATCAGGTCTCAACCTTTTTTATTGGGGGTTCTCTTCTATGTTCAGGAATAAAATGCCTGAAATTGTTGAATACAACAGCCTCTGCCCATGGTCTGTGCATTTCCCTTCCAGCCTTACCCTTGTTGTAGTTGTACTGGCCAATTGCCAGCTGTCAGCTTCTGTGCCTTCTTGCCTGAGGGCCTTCTCTGAGCGCAAGCTGCCCCTGCCTGGAAAGGCTGAAGTAATAGACAATTAACTCCTCCTTCAACCAATGGCTGGCTGATGGGAGGTGGTATATAAATACACCAGTGTCTTCCTTCTATGGTCAGGGCAACTCAGAGGTGCATGCTCTGCATCTGCACTGGCTTGAAGAATTGCCTAGTGGGAGTAAGTCCCAGTTATTCACAGTGGAAATCTGTTTGATCACTCACCCATTACTGGCTGCTTTTGCCATTCTTATCTCATTTCCCTACTCACCTACTGCTATTTCCTAGTATCACCTCCAAAATAAGCTACTTACATTCTCTTTTTTGTCTCTGGGTCTGCTCTTGGGGAAACCCAAACCAAGGCAGTGAAGAAATAAAGTGGGACCTCTTACAGCACTGTTCAAGTTATTGCTGGCTGGTGTTATAGATGCCTTTCTTCTGAATTTTAATTATTATGTAAAGAGACCATTTGCATCTCTAACACTCACATCAAGGATCCAAAGAAACCTCTACAATACTGTTTTAGAAAATCATTGAACTATAATACTGTTAATAGCTGACACTTTCATAGCACATTCATGTTAAACACCATTCTAAGAGCTTTTCATATATTAACTAACTTACTCCTTGCAACAAGCCTATGAGAAAATGCACTGACCCAAATAGAATCACATTCAATATAAGTTTTAGCCAACACAGAGAGCTTTACTAAGGACCAGTGAAATAAACAAGAAAGATGCCACTGTCACTGATACAGCGGCAATATCTGGAAGTCCCTGGATTATGGGATGGAGCTTCCTTCTTCTGGACTGAGACACACTGTGGTTTTGAATGAACAGATAATCACTCTGTGTGATGTACAAGTAAGCCCGCGGAAGCTGCCTATTTTTAGGATGTTCTCATTTTTATATCTCCTTAATCTCAATGTTAGTTACCAATTTCTATTCTCCAGGGGAACCGTGACTTATAAGTCAGTTTATGATAAGAAATCTACACAGATCAAGTGTATCCTCCTAAAAGCCTTCTTAGACAGAGAAAGAAAATACCATATGATTTCACTTATACTAGTATGTGGAATCTAAAGAACAATATAAACAAAACAGAATCAGATTCATAGATACAGAGAACAGACTGATGGTTGGTGAAGGGCAGGTTAGTTGGGAGACTGGGTGAAAAAGATGAAGAGATTGGGAAGTACAGATTAGTAGTTACAAAATAGTAATGGGGCAATAAAGTACAGCATAGGGAATATAGTCAATAATATTGTAATATCTATGGATGGAGCCAGGTGGGTACTGCAAATATTGGGAGGAACACTTTGTAAAGTATATGATTGCCTAACCACTATGTGGCACACCTCAAACGAATCTATAATAATAAAAGCATAATATGCAAATTGCCCAAACAGCAGAACGACCATCCAGACAACCTTCCGGACGACCACACTATGACACGCACTGGCACCAGGCCAGCCAAAGCGGGTGTGATGTGATTGGTCGGGGGGCCCAGCCATCACCCCACGATCACCCTGCAGAGGTAGGCCCAGGCCACCCTTTGCGGGGTAATCTATGGGGGCGCTCTGTGATCAATCGCCCCAAAGAAGGAGGCCCAGGCCACTGGCCAGCAACACTGTGGCAGGTGTGTGGGGCTAGCCAGCGATCACCCTGCAGACGGAGGCCCAGGCCAGCCAAAAAATCGCACCCCACACCTGTTGCCCCCAGAGGGAGGCAACTGGTGGTAGGGGAGTGGGGGCAGCGCCACACAGATGGCAAGCAGTAGCAGCATCGGGGGTGGGGCCAGCTGCTGGCAACCAGGGGAAGGAAAGCCCCGATAGGCCCTGACCACTGACCAAGCCTAGCGACCCTACCCAAGGGATCCCAGATTTTGAGAGGGCGCAGGCCAGGCTGAGGGACACCCCCCCACACACATACAAATTTTGTGCACCAGGCCTCTAGTCAAAATAATACTGAATGTTAACTGTAAGTGAAAACATTTTTCAAAATTAAAAAATAATTTAAAAAAATAAAAACCTTATCAAACAAGAACTTAAAAGAGGGTAATGCTATCAGCTTTTTTTCTTAGATGAAGTTCTCTAAAAGTTTTCTTGTAGCCACACCTGGGAAAGGTTTTTATAATCACTTGGTGGAAGATAGTTAATATCAGAATCACATTTACACAGTTTGTGTTTGATATATTTGATGTATGTACAGCATGTTAAGTTTATTTATTAAATTATGGGTAGTCCTTATTTTTTAAATGTTGCTTTAATTCTCATAATGAAATCATCTTTCATTTGTTTGATCTTGAATGTAAACATATTCATTCGGGTACTGGTTTTTATAAATTCTGAACTGCAAACAGCAATTTTAATAAACATTCTGTTGCCCAAAATTGTTCAACCATGTAAACAGTGCCCTTACAGTACCCTTTTTAAACAAATTGTATTCTTGGCTGGGTCCATAATGGGTCCCTGTAATGCCATTTCTACAGGAGGCACTCAGTGGATTTTTCTTGAAAGAAAGGATTGCCTCACTGATAATCTCTTTAGATTTACCCAACCAAACATGCTGTCCCAGAAAAATATATGATTTTAGGAAGAATCATCTTAATGGGAAATTGAACTAGTCACAGATGTCTCAATTATTTTTCTATTTTCACACACACACACACACACACACACCCCTCTACTGAAAATCAGAATTTTTATCCCTTTGCTATATAAGAAATGAAGGACTAAAAATTTACATTTGCCATCTCTCCTCCATGTCACCTTCTGGGGCTTTGATGTAATGCAACAGAATGACAGCTCCTATTTAATTAAACAGATATCTGGATTAGCTCCAGCTGTGGGCCATGCAATCAGTCCTTGTGAGCAAACAGGGGTGTAATCCCTGGCCCATAGATCATTTCTGCATGGAAATCTGTTCGCATTCAAAGCCATCCGCAGGCCACTGAAAATGATTTTTCCTGTATGAATTACTCAGACTGTCCAGCTGCCCCCTTTCCCCACCATCCTCACCTTATGAAAAGAACCAGGAAGACTAAGAGCTTGATTTGCCCTCTTCCTGTAAGTACTTTTTAATCAAAAGAGGCCCTGCCTGTTGATACACCCAGCATTTCTTTGTTTGCTGTAAGAAGCACAGTGGATGTGGCTTGCTGTCTCCTGCAGCTCTTTTATTCACATGCACTTCTCCCTATGGGTGTAATTTGATTCGCTGATACATAGTGAACAGATTTTTTTAGAAATAGCTTTTTTTTAGAGGCAGATTTTTTTTTATTGTTGCAATATGACTTCATGTTTCTTCCAAAAGAGGGTATCTTGATCTTTCTGAATGGGTTTAACACACAAAACCCACGCCTTTAATAAAAGGCAGTGAGAGCCTGTCTCTTGCAGATTTAGACCAAACACAGTCCACGGAGAGAGTTGGGATGTGTCTGTTGTGCTGGGCTTCAGGAGAGTGGACAGAGACTCCTCAGTCTGGGTAGTTTGTCTACAAGGAGGCATAAAACAAGCCCAGAGGAAGGAGCAGGTAAAGATGTACAAAGAGGGAAGCTCAATTATTCTGCACAGCTTAGAAGAGGCTGAACTGAGCTCACAGATGTCCTTATTGTTTCTAGGGTAGGAGAAAGGCAGCATTGCAGGGGGGGTGGGGGAGGGCAAAAAGGTTCCAAATATATCTGGATGTATACAGTTATTTTTGATGACACCTTTAAAAAAAACTGAAGTATCACACTTTCTCCGGCATGTTTCTGGTATACATCATCCTGCCATCCAAGTCAACATTCCCCTTATGCACGGAAGGTTCTGCAACTCAGTGTTCTGCAGCGCCAAGCACTGAGAGTACCAATGGTTTTGCTTTGCTACAAATAAATTAATTAATTAGAAATCCATGTAGCCTGGAATTTTCTCTGATTGATGAAGCTCACTTGCCAAAGCAACTTGGAATCTCAGAGTCCAGCACTTTAAGTGTAACCCAGAGTCGGTGTTGAGGTGGACTTCCCAATGGCCACACGACCATGGCGTCTGTGCCCTGGCATGGCAGTGAGAGGGAAGGTCTTGTCAAGCCCTTCTCCTAGGGCAGAGGTTCTGAGCCCTGAGTGCACACTAAGTCACATGCTGGAGCTTCAAAACAACAAGTACCTGGGCCTCAACTCCAGAGATTCTGATTTAAGGCATCTGAGTAGGGCCAGGCATCAGGAGTTTTTAGGGGAATCCCCATCTGACTCTAATGTACAATGAGATTTGGGCCCACAGTTGTAGATACACTTTTTTAAATATCTGACTCTGGATTTCTAGATTTATATTTTATTGCCATAACAGACATTCACTGCTCCAGCTATAGATTTTATGCCAATAGTGAACCGTAATTTAGACAAAGAAAACTCAAGTCTAGCTCATTGTGAGAAGCAATTATCCACTTGTTAGTTGGGACAAATAGCAATGTGAACCTTAGCTCTGATGTGAGCAGATCCTGAAGCTGTAAAATCCTTTATGAGATGATGGTACAAAGGGCCACCATGTAGCAGCTGCCATGGTAGCTCTACATACAGGGACTCCATGCCTGTGGGGACCAAGCAGCTGGGCCAAGCATACCTTAGTTGTCGTGCCAAGGACATGATTTAGGCTAGTACTTTCTTAAAGGGAGAGACATCTAGTGACATCCATATTATGAGGTAGAGGGTAAAAATTGGTTACTCAAGTCCCAAATAGAACCCTGACATTTGTCATTCACCTCACCTGGTAGTCTGTGAGTCTCACAATGGACTAGATCAACCAAAGGACACTTTAGGCCATGGTTGTGTCTCAGAAAAATGCCGATACATCAAGTCCTATGTCCTCATCAACTAAGACTGTCATTTCAGTGACAGTGTTTTGATCCGATGTTTTACAACGAAAAGAATACTGGTTTGAAAATCATTAAGCCAGATTCTTGTCCTAGTTCTATTACTCACTAGTGCCAGAGAAATTAAATAACAGTGATAAAAAACCAGTCATGGTAGTGACCAATTAGTGGTTATGTGTTAAGGGCTTTGTGTACCTTATCTCATTTAACTTTTACCAAAAAAATTATAAAATAAGTATTATTATTATTATTATCCCATTTTTAAGATGAAATTTGGAGATATTAGGTATCTTGTTCCAAGTCACCCAGCTCTTACTTGGCAGAACCAGGATCAAAATGTATGTCTTCTGACTATTAGGTAATGCTTAACATGTCCTTGGTCTATTTCAGCTAAAAAAAATATGAGTTATTTCTGAGTGCTCTTCAGCTGATAGTATTCTCTAATACTATTTTAAATGTCACCATGAGATCATTCATCAACCCTAAACTTTTGCTGAATAGCTAGTGCTATATAAATAACAGAAGTGTTTAGGTATTTCACATTTTTTCCCCATAAATGTTCGCTGAATGTCCTATCTAAGCAGAGATTAGGTGATAGAAATATAAAATAATGAGATCTTCCCACACCTCAGGGAGCATTCAGTTATAGGGAAAATAACTATAGGAAATAGTATATTGTATATTTACATTGTAAAGAAGGCCATAAAGTGGGACAATGGTTTGTAGAGCACAAACTTTTTGTTGTGAGTAGAGTCATACCTTCACCAAGTTCATAATTTTGTATATTTTTCTATACCAGTTGCTCTAGTCAATAAGTCTAACAAGGTTGTCTTGAATAAACATAACTCACACAATGATACTTGAATCATGCATTTCATCATGCCCTCCAGTTTCCTATTTGACTCACACATTTGGGGATTTGTTTCCTGCGGAAGGGTATTGGCAGGGCAAGTTCCGATGTCAGCAGCATTGGTGTCAGCCCCTTTGACAGGAATTGGAAGGAACCCAAATTCCTACCAGTGGACGCACTGCTTTGGGTTAAGGCTGATAAAACACAGTGTGATATATAAAGTACGATAAGTCAAATAGCCTATCAAGGCCATTTGAGAACATGCTTAGAGGACCTTTTACCCAGAGAATTCAGGAGTCCTAAGGAAATTAAACAAAAACACGATGGAGAAATTTCTGTAAGGTGTGAAGGAATTAGACAAAGAGTAGAGCTGGGAGATGACTAAGAACAGCAGGATATGAAGCCAAAATTCATGTTGGTTAAGGAATACAAATCTCATTTGATCACAGGTACTCCCAGTGAGGGTATAAAAGGAGATGGGGCACCCAGGACAGACTTCCTGTCTTCGTTTGGGTTCTCCCAAAAGCAGAGCCTCAGATAAAGTCTTGGGTATAAGTCGTTTATTGGAATTTGATCCCAGAAAATGGTAGTGAGGCAGTGGGGAAATAAGATAGAGAATGGGGGCGGGGGGGGGGAAGCCCATAAAGGCTGTGCTAATGAATGGGTTCTGTATTCAGGGCACCTGCAGCTCAATACCTGTGGGGACCCTCTGAGGAAACATAAAGAAGGTGCCTTGAGCTTGTCCCACTAAAGGACAGGAAGAATGGAGCATTCACCCACCTACTCCCATGCCTACTGTTTGCAGATTGCCACCAAGGCATTAACCTCACTTCTAGAGCTCACTGGTGATTAGCTTTGGAGAAAGGCCCAAGGATGCAGGGCAGAGACCAAGTGATTATGCTTGATATGGGTCCCTGTGCGTGAATCTGCCTGCCTGCCCCCACCCCCCCATGCTGAAGGGAGGCAGCCTGACAAGATCAGGCAGGGAGCTCAGCAAGCATGCCAGGTCTGCCCAGCGGACAGGTTTGTCCAGGACTAGACCTGAGTTTTTAATTCATATTAATAATCAGAAGCATCATGATGTTAGTAGACCCCATGGAAAATAGATTAATTATCTCTGTTTTGTGTTCCCTGGCTATGGACTCTAAATATAACCTTCTATTTCAAAACAGCCACTAAATAACAGGTAGACCAGCTAAGACTGTTCCTACAGAAGGCAATTTTTCTTTTTAACAATGTGGATAATAAAAATGGTTTCCTTTGCACCACCATTCCCTCACCCTGCAAATATCAGTAATTGAGACCATCTTCTTCTTGTCCAAAGATACTAAAGACAATTCACTGAAAGTTTCCACGTGTGGAAAGTATAGATCACGTCAAGATAGGACTCCTCCATCCAACTTAGAGGAAGGTTTTTGGTCCTACTTTCTAGCCCTATCTAGTCATCATGTTAAGATGATTTGCTTTTGAAAACTCATCTTTGATTTGTAACACAGGAGAGCCAGTTTTACTACCTAAAAAAACAACAAAACAAAACCATCGCTGCTGTTTCCAGCGGTTCATTTGAAATTCCATTGGAAAAACAGATATGTCTTGGTTTCTGCTTGGACATGGATTGAAAGGCTGGGGTTGGGATTAGAGGCATTGTGAAAGGACAAAATGGCCTTGCACAAAATGAGTGCAGTTACAATTGCACCAATATTCCTGTGATAAACTGATAATCCCCAAGCTCAGTGTGGTCAAGTTTAACATGCCTGAGCTGACATGCCAATCTGCCAGCAGTCAGATGGTTCTCATACGGCGACACTCCACAGATGCCAGCAGAATGTGAGAAGTTTCTGGCTCATTTCCTTTGATTTTCTTGAGTGCCATGTTGCCTGTATACACACGCACATTCACATTCACGTGCAAGCACACACACACACACACACACACACACACACACACACACATCTTTGTTATGTTATATTAGTACTGCTTACTCCACTCAATCCCAATAGGTCCATTAAAATGATCTTATCCCTGCCCAGGTAGAGATTCACAATAATTCATCAATTAACAAATAACATTGAGGTTTTTATTTTCAAAATTTCAAAATGAATGAGAATTTCCATATGAATCTACATATATTCTTTTGAACAAAAATATTTTTGACTGTTCAGATTAGGTCTTATTTTTTACTAGTCATTTTTTAAAAATATAGTTTTCCTGAAATGTAGCCAATATTTTCTACTGAAAACTATTTCAATGCATGATTGAAAGCATACAACTGCAAAAAAATAAACAATTTTGTCCTTTCCGTTTCAAATTGATATCCTTTTGTTTAAAGAATCTATTGTTTTAGCTATTGTGTAATATCATTACATAATGTCACATAATAAAAGTTAATTGTTTAAAAATGGATTAAATGTGCTTTCTCGTTAGATCTATTGACTCATTGAGTTCACACCATACATATTTCAATTAGTGCCCTCTTTTTAAATCAGCTCAATTTATATAGAAATTCCTTGTAATACTTTGCAAGTGAGACTGAGCAAAGTAAGAGAAAATGAAATCAAAGTAACACATTAAAATAGTTATCACAGCCGAAACCGGTTTGGCTCAGTGGATAGAGCGTCGGCCTGCGGACTGAAAGGTCCCCGGTTCGATTCCGGAAGAAGGCATGTACCTGGGTTGCGGGTGCGTCCCCGGTCGGGGGTGTGCAGGAGGCAGGCAGCTGATCGATGTTTCTCTCTCATCGATGTTTCTGACTATCTCTCTCCCTTCCTCTCTGTAAAAAATCAATAAAATATATTTTTAAAAAAATAGTTATCACAAATGCAACTGTGTACACAAAAGAACCATGCTTCCAGCCAAACTTTATCCTCCACCTCCAGCTTTGAGCAGCAAAGGCATGTCTGTTTCAACTGTATTTCTTTTATTCAAACCTTAATGGCACATAAATATTTGTAATTTAATGCATACAGTATTTACAAATATAAATACAATATGGTCTACCTTTATCTTCTAGACCCTTATATGGAGTGAGCTCTTTAGGCATACTGTATATAAAATGGATGGCAGATGGCAATTGGATAAAACTAATATACTGTCTGGCTCACAAATGAAGAAAAGTATCTAATGAGTACTATTTCCCATCCCCTCCCTAAGGATGTTGCCATTACAGAAGATATGGTTTCAATAAATATAATGAATTATTTTCATTATAAACACACCACTGCCAATGTTTTTCACAAAGCAATGTTTATATAAATATATCCCAAAAGCAAAGAGAGATACATTCAAATCTAAATTAAATTCATTCTGAAGCCTACAATCACAATGATCTTTTAGAAAACTTTCCCTCAATGTTTAATAAATGAACAACCACAAATTAGATTAAAATATCTACAATCTTTTGAGAGAGAAATATATATATATATATCCTTCTTTAGTTTTTTTGGTATTGACCATAATTTTGACAGAATATCAAGCTCTCTCCAATTTCTGAGAAACCCAGATTAAAATACAGCAATAACAAAACCATTGTCATAGAGTATTAAATTTTACATTTTAGAAAGAAGAGTTGAGATGTGTTTACATTTTCTTATTTTTCCTAAACAAGAGAAAGAAGGATGACATGGCTATCTACGCATCATTTTTAAGCTTGTCCTCTACCAAATGGCCAATTTATAAACACTGTCTTTTGAGAAATATTCTCCTCAGGCTGATTACAGTAAAGGATAAGGTGGTGATAATGACATTCAAGACAAGAGTTTTACAATCATTTAAATTTAATTTAGTTAAAAAATACTGAGTACTAGATGCCAAGCAACTGTTAGGTGTTGAAATACAAAGGTAAATAAACCACGAAGACCTTGTTCTCAAAGAAACTCACACCTATCCACTCACTTCTGAAATGGTTGATAAACAATGCTTGGATAAAGACTAGGAGGGGTGCAGAACAAAGGTGAACTCTGTGCTTCATATAAATTAAAACAGGTTCCTAATATCTTTAGTAGAAGAAACTATACTGCACAAGACTTTTAGAACATCCTTTTACTCATACACTCATTTGTCAATTACTATATTTTGGGTAGCATTTCATAAAGTCATTCTTAAAGAAGTCAAACTATTTGGAATTTTATGTGAAGTCTAAACTGAAATTAAACTTCTTTTAGCAAACTCTTCATGAATAGGTATTGTGAACTCTATAAACAAAATGATAATGGGGTTATTAACAAATTCTTAGAGACAAACTGATGTTAAGTACATAGGAAACATTTTACTTTCAGGCAATTAGTAAATTCAGTCCCAAAACATTCTTATCATTTAATGAAACAGGTGTCTTAAGAAAATCTATTATATGAGAAATCATTAGTCTGGATTTTGATGACTAGATAACATAATGGTGCGGACAAAAAAGGGCCAAATGCTAACCTGACAAGCTCAGGGAAGGCCTGCATGGTGGCTTTGCAAACTAAGTGAGCACAAAGTATGGTCTGAAATTAAAACATTTTAATTAAAAAGTAGTCTATGAAGGGTAGTCGTGTCATAGGCCAGTATCTTCCCTAATAAAGATCAACTTTGACCTTAATTGAGCTAATTGCCTTTTTGCATCCTTTCTTCCATGTCTTTTTTCATGCTTCTTCATATGTTTGGCATACTGAAATTTAAGACTCAGGTATTATTGCCAAATTATTCTTTACATTATATATCCTCTATTCCAGATCTATTTGTGGTAACTATATTCTACTTTCTAAACATATTTATGACATTTTTGGACTAATTAATATTTAAATGTTTTCAGTGCTATCAACCATGTTTTCCTGCCATGGTTTCCTGAAGTGTGACTCATATCTTGGTTGTAAGACTATATCTTAAAATATAGGTGATATATATTCTGAGCCCTTGAATATCTAAGCATGTCCCTAAGGTACTACTACTACTGACCAATCACAACAAGCTGAATATAGAATTCTTGGGCAATAGATATTTTACCTGAAATGTAGATATGTTATTTTTTACATGTCATTTTCTAGTTTTTAATAGTGCAGAATAGAATTCTGTGGTCAAGGAATCTTTATTTTTTTTTCAGGCATCTTTTTTTTGCTATGTTTATAACTAAATGTTATAATATAGTCTACATATTAGCCCTTGAATATATAGTCTGCAAATATTTTCTCCCATACCTTGCTTATCTTTTTATCCTCTTAATAGGATATGTCATAGAATACAGGTTTTTATTTTTGAAATCCAGTTGATCATTGTTTCCTTTTATGGATTGTGCATTGGTATTATTCTGCAAACTCTTTGTCTAGTTCTAAAGTGCAAAGATTTTCTCCCAAAAAATGATAAATGGACTTTATCAAGTAAAACCTTGTGATCTGTGAAGCATCTGTTAAGTTGATGAAAAAATAAGTAAAATATGGGAGAAAATATTCACAAACCACATATCGAACAAAGGACCAGTATCTACAATACACAAGGAACTCTCAAAACTCAAGAGTAAAAAAAAACACACAATCTAATTACAAAATAGGCAAAAGACATGAAGAGCTATTTTACCAAAGAGGATATACAGATGGAAAATTAGCTCATGAAAAGATACTGAAAATCATGTGCCACTAAGCAAACGCATATGAAAACCACAGTGAGATATTACTGCACAAGAAATAGGGACAATACCAAATGCTAGAAGTGATGTGGAGAACTGAAGAAACACTACTGGAGGGAATGTGAAAAGGCACAACAACTCTAGGAAACCACTGGCAATTTCTTTAAAAAAAAAAAAAAACACCAAAAAACACTTAATTGTAGCTACCATATGACCCAGCAATCATAATCCTGAATATCGCTCCCTCTCAAAAAAAAAATGAAGACTTATGTTCCCACAAAACCTATACATGAATATTTATAACAACTCCATTTCTAATAGCAAAAAAATGAAATATCCAGAAGCCCTTCAACAAGTAAATGGGTAAACAATAGTTTATCCACACCATGGAAGAAGACACACACTAAGCAACAAAAGAAGTGAACTATTGATACACACACAACCTGGATGAATCTCCAGAGCATTATGCTAGATGGTCTGTCAGAAAGCCATCGTCAGTTACAAATTGTGTGATTCAATTTACATAACATTAATCAAATGACAAAACTATAGACATCAGCAACAGATTAGTGGGTGAGCCTGTTAAGGAAAGGGTTAAAGGGAAATGGCTGTGGCTAAAATAGAGCTACAAGAGGGATCCTATGGTGACAGAATTGTTCTGTATCTTGACTGCATCAATGTCAATATCCTGGTTGTGATCTCTACTATAGTTTTGCAAGTGTTACCATCTGGGGAACTGTGTAGATAAAGTCATCTTAATCAACATTGCAATTATTGCACATTCCACCTGGACTTTGACATGTTATCTTCTCTTATAGCTAGCCTGATGCAGTTGTCAGTTTTTGTCTTTTTTGATATCTCCATGGGTATTTTAATCAGAGGTTGAACAGAAATGTTTTAGGCATGATTCCATTTTAACCTGAATGTCTATAAATACCATCATTACCCTTTATTTGCAGGATTCTGCCAGAGGATAGAAAAGTAATATGATAAATGAAATGCACAATTTAGAAGGAAAAACCATATACATTTGTATTTCAAAGGATAAAGATAATGCAAAGAAAAAAAAATTATGGTAGAAATAGAACCCGTTGCCTTATCCATTACATCTCATGAGAGAGTGGGAAAAAGCAAAACATAATATGCATCCAGAGGGGACTGTACCAAACACGTGCTAAGAATTCACCAAATAGTTCAATTTGAAAAGTGTGCATGGCCATAAATGGATTAATCCCACAAGTTTGTAACACATGCTAAGAATTCACCAAATATTTCAATTTGAAAAGTGTGCATGGCCATACATGGATTAAATCCCAACACTATATGTCTAACTTAGGTGGGGATTATATACCTCTATTTGCGGTGATTACAAACTACAATATGGCAGTTTTTGTCAATGGACAAAACTTTCTCTATAAGTGAGTAGAATACTCTAAGCACATAATTCAGTCTAGATCACTGGTTCTCAACCTTGGCTGCACACTAGAATCACCTGGGAATCTTTTTAAAATCCTGATTTCTGGACCTCATCCTCTGGAAATTCTGTTTTCTTTGTTATGGGGTGGGGCCACAACATTAGTAACAAAGAAACGGAATTTCTGGAGGATGAGGCCCAGAAATCAGGATTTTAAAAAGATTCCCAGGAGATTCTAATGTGCAGCCAAGGTTGAGAACCACTGGTCTAGGCAGAGGGATTCTAACGCCTCCCCACCCTGACTGGCAGTGCTAAAAGCCCTGAGATTCCCAGGGAACCACCTCTCTCCCCTGCTCCCCTCTCCACTGCCCCCACTTTGTCCCCTCAACTGTTCCATCACC
>NW_006294681.1:244484-275838 GCF_000327345.1 Myotis davidii | reverse complement strand
AACCGGTTTGGCTCAGTGGATGGAGCGTTGGCCTGCAGACTGAAGGGTCCCAGGTTCAATTCTAGTCAAGGGCATGTACCTTGGTTGCAGGCACATCCCCAGTTGGAGGTGTGCAGGAGGCAGCTGATCGATGTTTCTCTCTCATCAATGTTTCTAACTCGCTATCCTTATCCCTTCCTCTCTGTAAAAAAATCAATAAAATACATTTTAAAAAAAGAAATTCTAAGTGAGCTGGCTAAAATGCCAATGCAGATTTTAAAATATAATAGCAAAAACAACTTAGGATACATAAAAATATAAGATGTAGTCTTTACTTCATAAAAATTTTTAGATAACTGGGAAATTTTTATTGTGTATTAGATATTGACCGATACCTACATATATATAAAAGCCTAAGTTACCGGCCTGGCCAACCTGCTGACCAACCAGTAGCTATGACATGCAATGACCACCAGGGGGCAGACGCTCAATGCAAAAGCTGCCAATGGACAGCAACTTTGCAGAATTCCCTCTCCCACTCCGGGACCCCTCAGGAGATGTTGGACTGATGGTTTTGACCTGATCCCCACAGGCCAGAACAAGGGACCCCACCTGCCAGAAGGAACCTGCTCACTCTGCAGATGCCCTTCAAGTCCTGGGGCCACCCCAGGTGTGGACCACTGGGGAGGGACCACAGGAGGTTGGCTCCAGGGCGTGTCTGGCCCATCTCACCCAGTCCTGCCCCACTGGCCACCTTCTAATTAATTTCCTTTCAATGTGCACGAATCCGTGCACCGGGCCACTAGGTAGAGAATAATTGTTAATGTTATATGTTCATATAATAAATTTTCCAAATTTTCAAGAGATATACACCACAGTACAAAGAGATGAAATGACATGATGCCATTCAGATTTGTTTTAAAATACTTCAACAAGTAAAAACTAGAGAATGGATACATGACATGAGTGTGGTGAAATCTAAATTATTGCAGACAAGCAGTGGGTTGCACAGATGCAAATGCTGAGGTAGAGTTTGAGGACAGATGGTTCTTGGGAAAGATAAAGGGGGACAAGCAGAATTAGTAGGGAAACCCTTCAAGCCACGAGACACATCTGACATCTATGATACAATAGTCAGAAGGAGACAGAATTGAGCCAGAAAGTCTCAGACATTGATGCATATCTGACAATGTTGGCCAACCCAAGGGTGAGCTCCCCTCCAAGGGTCTCAAACAGGGCCCATTTTACGGTAAAAATACCAGCTACAACTGTCTGATCAGTTACTTTTCTATAAATACATAAATATAAATACATATACCAAATATTTTTGTTTTCTTTCCTTTCTCATCCTCTTATCATCTAACATATGTTAATAATCATTTACTTTATGTCACAGTGTTTAAACTATGAAATAGCAAAGTAAATTTACAAATATGACCCAAATACTTACCATCTTCCTCTAACAAGGATAAACAAGAAGTCAAATTATATCATCTTCCTCTAAATACAAATTACCACATTTTGGTTATACACAGGAAAGTTGTTAGGCAAAAGTATGACTTTGTTATTATCTTTATTTGGAGATTAAGTGTGACTTAAAGAGGTATGTATGGATGACAAGTTGATAAATTTTGAATATCATGTTTTAAATGTCAACTTGGCTAGGTTACAGTTGCCAGTCATTCAACTAAACACCAATCTGGGTGTTGCTGTGGAGGTATTTTATAAATGTGATTCAAGTATATAATCAGTTGTCTTTAAAAGGTCGATTACCTCTTGCCCAGCCAGCGTGGCTCAGTGGTTGAGCACTGACCTATGAGCCTGGGGGTCATGGTTCAATTCCTGGTCAGGGCATATGCCCTGGTCAGTGTGGGGTGTGCAGGAGGCAGCCGAACAATGATTCTCTCTCATCATCATTGATGTTTCTATCTCTCTCTCCCTCTCCCTTCCTCTCTGAATTCAATAAAAATATACTTTTAAAAATCAAAGTTCGATTATCCTAGACTATCTATGCAGGCCTGACTTAGTTGAAAGGCCTTGAGAGCAGAGACTCTCCTTCCCGGAAAAAGAAGGAATTCTGCCCACAACAGCAGCTACAGTCCAAAGCCAACACTCCAGCCTGCCTTCCTGACACAGCCTGCCCTCCAGGCTCAGGACTTGCCTAGCCAACTCTGCAAATGTCTTCACGTAAATCTCCTAAGAGTCTGTTTCTCTGGCTAAACTCTAAATGATACCCCTATCTTATTCCCAGTATCAAAGCAGTAAGCTTCAGGTTCAACATATATTACAGGAACTTCAAACGCTACTTTATTTAAATAGCTTTCTCTTATATTTCATTTTAAAAATTCAATAAAAGTTTTTAAATTATTTTATCTTTATAACCCACTACCGAGGCACTGTGCTTGGTGAATTAATGAGCATTTAATAAATGTTTATTGAAAAGCAAATAAGGGAATGAATTAATAAATTATGATTACAGCTGTAGAAATTTATAAACAGTATATTGTGGCAGAGAATTTTTACAAATTACCACATTTTGTAGTTTTGAAACAATTAAACAGATGCTAGCATTTAGTTAACTGCAGTTTCACTTTGTTTATCCCAAAATGGTGCTCTTAAGAACTATAATGAACTGACTTGGGGCTGAGGATAATTCGCTCCTTAATAAACATCTCTGTGAAAGGGTAGGCTATTACTTTTTTGCGTATTACACAACCTCCCTCTGACTCTTGACTCACAGGGTTAGGAGAGTTTGTTCCAGAGAGCACCAGTCCAGCCATTTGCTTCCTCAATACCTCCCTAGTTTCACACAAATAAATGAGAGGCATCATGGGGAGAACTCCCTACTGCAAATCAGCCCAGGCTTTAGGTGGCACATATTTTAATGGGGGGGGGGGGAGGTGTAGGATATGTGATGTGTAATCATTGTTGTTTTTACAATACAGGGGAGGGAGACAAGAAAAAAGGGAAGATATAAAGAGAGAGAAGCAAAAGCAGTGCCTTGAAAAAAAGAGATTAGGATATGGGCACTCACAGGGGGCCAACCATGTGAGGACACAGTGAGAGGAGGCGGTCATGTACAAGCCAAAGAGAAGAGGTTTCAGAACACACTGACCCTGATGGCATGCTGATCTCAGACTTTCAGCCTCCAGAACTATAAGGAACTGTATCTCTGCTGTTCAAGCTGCTCAGGCTGCGATATTTGTTCTGACAGTCCCGGCACAGGAGTGATGGATACATTCACTATCTTGATTGTGGTACCAGTTTCACAGGTGTGTACATATGTCAAACTTTATAGCTTTACGTATAAAGCTATACAAAGTGTAAAAAAAAAAAAAGGAGAAAGTTGGGGGATATTGATGATGATGCAATAAAAAATATGTATCTAAGATAATAAAAAAGAGGACAGGACATTAAAGTTCTAGCAACTACTTTCTCTGGAAAAATACTATCATTAGAAGAGCCCTCATAATAAAGAGACAGAAAATATAGATTAGTGCAATACAATTAGATCAGGAAGTGACGAGGGTAGACATTACTGAATTTCACTGCCCAAATCAGGCAAAATTTTGAAAATTAATGGAAGAACATTTAAGAGCTCATTAGAACTCAGAGGATTGTGAAATCTCCCTCTAAAGGTTATAGACTTGGAGGCGCCTACTTTCAGAACAGCTATAAAGTAGTCCCAGTGTTCCCTTTTGAGTGGGAAAAGAGTTGCAGTGGATACATGCAGTCCAAAGTCTCATATTTGCATCTAAAGGCCTGGAAGAATGCAGAACTGTTATTTTGTTAAGGACTACAAATTATCTGTCATTGCTGCCATTAAGAGATGGGAGTCCAGGTCCCTTTCCTTTGAACCTGAGCAGAGTTGTGAACACCACCTTCGGGTGATTCCTACCTACAGCCAGTCCTCAGAGAGCAGTCCAGCCATCATGATATCATGGGGCAGAGGGAAGCCAGCCCCTGACCAATGGAGCATAATAAAATGGTTGTTTCATACCACTAAGTTGGGGGAAGTTTGTTACCCAACATAGGGAACTGAAATCCAGAAAACAACCTCTACCCATTTTCAGGTGTATCTACTTCTGCTGGAATGGTTTCTCTACCAGATTTGGGATAATATATTTTTAAAATTTTAAGATAAAAATATTGTCTTAGTAGGTGTTTCCAACCTTGAGAAGGTTTAGCAATAAATAGTCGATGACATAAACCAACCCGTATATTAAAATTCTGCTTTAAATTCAACATTAATCCAGTCAAAATTGACAGGACTTTTGCATATTGAGATTCTGAGAGATTTGCCTTTTAATTCCATTTTAAAATCAGTAAATATTCGGTTTCAAATATGTAATTTTAAATGTTTTAGGACATTGAAGTAACTAAGTTGTAAACTGTACTCTGTTTAATTGTACTCTGCTTAATATCAAAATTTTAATTCATTGTTGAATTTTTTTGTCTTCATTTATATAATACCAAAACAAAGACCTTCAAGAAGGTAGAAAAACATACAACAGAAACGTTCCTACAACCCACTATAAATAGGTCAGAGTGACCTACTTATTAAAATCTCATTTTGTTATTAAAATCTGAATATTAATTGTATAAACCCTAAATATTCATTTGAAATTCAAGCAATTCTAAGTGATTTTTGCATGCATGAAAATATACCCTTCTCATGGACCTTAAAAATGCACATTGATAAAGATATTGAGGGAAAATGGCATTAAAAAGTGGAAAGAGAAATTGAAAAAGGGTGGAGGCCTAAAATTTTTCCCACAGCACCAGAGTTGGAGCAGCAGGGAAAGACCAGTTTTTTGCAACACACAAGAGATTTTCAGCGTGAGGAGGACCACATTGATTCCTTCCAGAAAGAGGATGACCACACTCTCATACCGAACAAACTTAACCGCTGGTAATTCCAAATTGTATAAAACCAAAATATTTTAGGCTGCACTTTGGAGCAATTTCCTCTTATCTATTTATGAGTGCAAACTAAAAACATCTGGTGATCAGCCTTTTCTAGATGTAAAACATTTGAGTCATTACTCATTCACTTATTTATGTAAGCCACATACTTTGTATACAAGACAAATTATAATATTAGATATTTATACACCAGTGTTACATAAATAATGATGGAGGAACAAGAGTTTTAGAAATAGGGATTGTTAAGATAATAGTTCTAATGGGAATTCCAAGGAGAATTTCTCCAAAATCATATTAATTTCTTTGAGAGTGGAGACCAAAATATGAGACACAATGAATTAAACAAATCTTTAGTATATCTTTTTTTAAAATATTTTTTTATTGATTTCAGAGAGGAAAGCAGAGACAGAAGCATCAATGATGACAGAGATTCATTGATCAGCTGCCTCCTGCATACCCCACTACTGGGTGGGGATCAAGCCCACAACCAGGGCATGTACCCTGACTGGGAATCAAACCATGACCTCCTGGTTCATAGGTCGATGCTCAACCACTGAGCACACCGGCCAGGCTTTAGAATAGCTTTTACTATCTTTTGATGAAATTATCTCACTTCCTACACTTTTTCAGTATAGTTCTTACTTCCCACCCTATAATCATTATCATTATTTTTCTGGATTAAAATTCTCCAAATTCATCTTACATTGTGGAGCCCTAACCTGAATACTACTGAGCAATCAGCAAAATTATAAACTTTCCTGTAGTAGTTAAATTAAGAAAAATACATGTTTTTAAAGGAAGAAACAGAACAAAGTGACATAAAAACTCCATTCTGCAATTATACGCATCTATAAAACCCAAATGTCCATTAAGGAGGTAAAAAATTAGAACCATCATAGAAATCTTAAGGTAATAGAAAGCAAAATTGTGAGTGTAATTTTAAGCTATTGTTTCTCTTGTTGAGATAATACAAGCTAGTTGTGAAAAAAGAAAGAAAGAAAAGAGAAAAGAAACTAATGCTGGAAAGAAACTAATGCTGAAAAGCATAATGGAGAAAAATGTCCCTAACTGCCCAGAGATGAACATGAAATATCTTAACAACTCTAAGCTCACTACACGCACAAGCAACATGGAGGCAGATGTTACCCAGATGTGCACCTCCCCTTGCTGCTGCTCACTCAGCCTCCCACACTCACAGCCATTAAAGTGCAGACCTTGGTCTGAGATTGCATTAATTTTTACTTGTTGGATAATTTAAAAGATGTGGTGTGTAGAGGAAACGACTGAATAACACACTATCCAGTATGTGACCCCTTTGACTCCAAATTCCCCTGATGTTTTCTCTCCAGAGTCCCTCCCAGCCCTCTCCCCCTCCAGCCCTTTTTCATCCTTTCCTCCCATTGTGCCCAATTTCACTATCACCCATTTCCTTGCATTGCCATCCCCCACAATTTAACTGGGAAGAGCAGATCAGTCCTGTGATCATATCTACCCCTGAGTTACTACTGGAAAGTAAGCCCCAGGATAGAGAACTGGATAGGTTTTGTTTTTGTTGTATCTTCAGCACCAAGGCTTTGTTCCTAACAATATCTGATGTGGGTCAGAGCTTCATTGCCCTGAGGGCTTCATGCTTAAGGGAGTGGTCATGCAAGGCTTGTATGGGAGTCATCTGAGGCTACCCTCCAGTCCCCTTGTTCCTCCTCTAAGGGGGTCTACACATGACTAGTGACATCCTAGGAGAGGAAGCGTCAGGGAAGGAAACAGCAGGGGAGGGCCTGAACCACATGACCAGCGATTCGAAAGATCAGGGGGTCTAAGTCTATGATCAGGAGAAACGGTCGTCCTAGAGGCAAGGTCTCTGAGCTCCCAGCTTTACCTGCTGCCTGGGGCTGTCTGCCCTGGTGACATCCCATACTGGGCTAATTGTAGCGACTCTGCTCATGCCTGTCAAAATGCCTACCACAAGTTCACAGGACTGCTATGGTGGTAACCAGGATGATGCACATGAAGGATTTAGCACGGTGCCTGATACATAATTTCCACTAACTTGAAAAGATAAAAATGGAAAAGAACAATCACCGTCATGCTAGATGATCAGGTTAGTTTTTCTGTTTTCCCAAAATTGCCTGTATTGTCAAATTATTTTAATAAAATTTTAAAATAAATATGCTTATGTGTTTCACTTCCGAGGGAGCATGCCCCTAAGGCACTGAGGTTCCCTTCAGAAGAGCAGATGGATTAATTCAGAGAGGAGAGGGTAATGATTGTGGTGATGGAGGAATGAGTTATGAGAAATGATTAAAGATAAAGATTATGTCTGGTGTTGCTAAGTAATGGCTGAGGGGGGACCAATAATTGACTACAAAAATCTGACAGAAGAAATACTGAACAGGCAGGAGGAATTATTTAATCAGGTTTAGGATAACTGGAAAAGAATAAAGAAAGAAAGAAAAACTTACTCTGAATGAGAGAGAAAACTTTCTAACAGTAAAAATTATTAAGAGAAATCCTTGGGGGATGGGAACAGCCGGGGAGAATCAATGAGGGAGAGGGGAAAGGAGACATATGTAATACTTTAAACAGTAAAGCATTCAAATTTTTTAAAAAAAGAAAAATCTTCAAGAAAAGGAAAGACAAAGCATCCCTAAGGATATTTAAGATGAGGCTGGAGAGAAACCAAGCGAGTGGTTATGACAGGAAACCACAGCGCTTTGATTCAGTGTTAGCTTCCATCCCTGATTTATAGCGGCCTTGGGGGAAAAAATAGGTCACTCAGTCACGGTGGATGATGAAGCCGTAGCTCAGGCAACTGAGTGTTTGAACAATACTGAGAAGTCCTGCTTCCATGCCAGGCACAAACCTAACTCGGGCCAACGTCTGTGCCTTTAACATGACCTGCTCTATGTGACTGGGAACGCTACTAGGGTATGGCTATCGTGTATGTGATGGGGCTGGGCTGTCAGCAAATTACCTCTTGCTGAGCCAAAATTTGGATGCCAATCAACAGCTCCTGAATCACAGAATACTACAGCTCAGAGAGAACTGATGTCACCATTTCCTTTAAAGATAATGAAGAGCCCTATTTATTGAGTTGTGCCATGTACCAAACACTGTGTCAAAGGTTTTATCAACATAATTTCAGTGGATTCTCCAAGCAACCCCAGTGGGTAGCTATTGATATCCACATTTTGAAAAGGAGGAAACAGAGGCTCAAGGAGGTTGAGTCCTTGTCCCAACGTCACGTGGCTAGTAGGAGCTGAAATGAAGATTCCAATCAGGTATATGTATTTCTCAAGGCTGTGCTTTCTCTCTACTTGCTACTATCTCAATACATAAAAGGGCAAATGACTTGCACAAGACCTATTTACAGCCCAGACCAGAACTTGGAATCCTTGTTCTTGGTCTCTGTCCTTGACCCAATTAAGTTACCCATCTTCTTGGGCCCCTGCCCCACCCTCTTACCCTCTCCTCACGATCCAGAGCAGAGGAAGAAAGAAAAGTGTATTTGTGATGTTATAAACTGGAGACTGGAAGGAGGAATATACATGTACAAATTCAGCCTTTTGATTCTTGAGGGATTTTATTTTCTGTTCCAAAATGTATTGTATTATTTAACTGGTTAGTTTAAGATTCTACTTTTTAAAATAGTTTAATCCTTTTATAATAAAGTAAGACTCCTATATGTAGCTCAGATGTGTATTTTGCAGTCTAATAATCTAAAATAAGTTGAGTAATTAAAATAGGAATAATAATGTGTCTGTGAGATGCCTCACTATTGCATTTTCTTACTTATGCTTATAATATTGCTTCCTTACTATTTGCAAGAGGGAATTTGTAAGAACAAAAATTTATAACATACCATACAAGCTATGAATTTATTGCCATTAACTACTTTTAATACTTATCTTAATAGGTTATGCTCCTTCTAATGCATATTCATCACTCCAGTAAAGTTGTTAATAAAGAAACATGGCGGGGCTCAGTTGGCTGAGCAAGTGGTCCCAGGTTCCATTCCTGGTCAGGGCACATGCCCAGGTTGCGGGCTCGATCCCCAGTAGAGAGCATCAGGAGGAAGCTGATCGATGTTTCTTTCTCATCAGTGTTTCTCTCTCTATCCCTCTCCCTTCTTTTCTCTCTTAAAAAAAAAGTCAATAAAACATATTTTTTAAATTTTAAAAGAAACATTCTAAAATGAATGTATTAAGTAACTCTGAGCTCTCCTCAGCTCATTAGAAACATCTCATCACATATTATTCAAACTTTTCTTTTTTTGTACCATCCTCCTATATATGAAGTTAATTGTATCTGGAAGAGGTAATCTATATGCCTTACAGGCTTCAGGCATCCATTCCTCCAAATCCCAAGAAACGATGGATAAAGCAAAATCTTGTTAAGCGAGTTAGTTTCTAGTAGTGTTTCATGTGTTGAAATAAAAATGGGGTGAGGTTGGAGAGAATCAGGTTTGGAGAATATATTGTTGTTAGCCTCTTTATGCTGCTGTATTGCTTGGTTCATCCTGGAGACAAACAGAATGGCCATCTGGATGATGTGCACACGGAAGGAGTGTCTGCTAGAGGAAGCGCCGTTATTGTACAAAGAGGTATTTTTTCTCTGCCATACTGTATGAGCTACATATGACTCAACGGTCCCCGTTTGCGTTGGCCACTGGAAGAAAGTGTAAAAACAGTTATACCCTATTCAGAAGAGCTGAATATGGTACAGACCTAAACATTTAAGATATGAGCACTTTGCTGTTGCTGTTTTTCTGGCAGCCTTTTACAACTGTCAGATGCGTCTAGAGATGGGCCATGGAGCCACAACGCACACATGAAAAATGCTTGGAGGCCAGGCACTTCCCTAAGTCTCTGGGTCTGTTGGGCAGGAAATGCCTAGCAGAGAAAAAATACTTTCTAAAAATTGAGTGAGGTGTTGAGTTCTAGACCCATAGCATCCTTTCCATGTCTGTATATTCTCACTTTTCTCACGACTTACAAAACACACAAGGAGGCTACTTTAGTAATACATACTAAAAACTACAAAATTTAATAGCTACTCTTTATTTAGACTTTACTAGGTGCCAGACACTTTGTTAGCATTTTACATGCATTATTTCATTTAATCATCACCAATCCCATGTAGCTGATAGATACTAGAATTATCACCAATTAATACATTTTTAAAAACCCTGAGGTTTAAGCAGGTTGTTACAGAAGGCCACATGGTTTGTAAGTAGTAAAGGCAAGAAAAGTTAGCCAGGTGCCGGGTCACAGGAATGCAAAGATCCTGGAAAGGACATCTGGATGATTTTCCATAGGGTGATAGGAAGGCACTGGAGGTTTCTGAGCAAAATAATATGACCTGATCCCTTTTTGTGTATGAATGGTTAAAATTAACATAATATAAAATGCTTTGTTTTAATCATTTTGAGTGTACAATTCAATGGCATTGAGAATATTCACCATGTTATTCAACCACCACCATTATCCATCTCCATCTTCCCAAATTAAAGCTTGGTGCCCATTAAACACTAATTCCCCATTCTCCTCTCCCCACAGCTTCTGGTAACCACTATCCTACTCTTTGTCTTTATGAATTTGGTGACTCTAGGTACCTCATATAATTGGAATCATACAATATTTTTTCTTTGTGACTGGCTTATTTCATTTAGCATAATGTTTTCAAGGGTCATTCATGTTATAGCATGTATTAGAATTCCATTCCTTTTATGACTGAATAATATGCCATTGTTTGAATATTCTACATTTTATGTATCCAGTGGCTTAAATAAAACCTATTATCAAAATAAAAATCTATTATCAAAGTTAACTTCTTTTGTTCCTTTTTAACAATATGGCCCTTAGAAGACAAGAATAACACATGTAGCTCACATTTGTGGCTTCCATTATGTCTCACGGACAGTGCAGTTTTAGTCTCCACTCCATGAGAAGTTTTCACTTATGGAGAACTCTAGAAAAAATTCCTTAAGAATGTTTTATGTGTCATGGGGACTGGAGGAAAGCAGGTTGTTGCTGACTATAATAACCACAAGAGAACTATGTCCTATACCTGACCCAAGTGCCCCCCCCCAAAAAAAGCTTTTTTTTAGTGGAGGATAAATGATTTTATGGCCAAGGAAAGCATTTGTTATAGTGGATTGTTAAACATAGAGAATTCATAGAAATCAAATCAACGGTTCATTCATTATAGAAGGTGGAGGTATCTAGTGGGAAACAGAAACCATTAGCTCACTGCTAGCCTGGTGAAGATCTGTTTTTTGTTTGTTTGCTTTAGTTTTTTCCAGAAAGGCATGATGCATATTTCATTTATACATTCATACATTCAATCCTTCAACAAACAAAACAAAACAGTTTCAAGAAACACATGAGAAGAGCTAAATTTAAAAGATGAAATCTCCCTTCCCTCAAGAAAATTGCATTGCTATAGAGAGAAGTGATATGCAGATGGCCAATAAATTTTTTTTATTCATGAAAAGAAAGGTCATTACAAGGTAAAACAGGAAAATGAAGAACATCTTGATGAAGATACAACCCCCCCCCCCCGATAAAATGTATGGTAACCAGGCTTCACTCCAGAGGTAATACTTCCCCTGGGTCTTTGATGATGTTTTAAAGGTTGACTACAAGTTCGACAGCCAAACTAACCAAGAAGATATTGATTTAGAGGACAAGATATGTGAATAAAACCAGAAGCATGAAGTGACATAGCATGTTAACGGAACTAAATACTATTTCAAACTTTGGTTAGAGGAGGGGTCTGAAAACCACACGGCATTGGCCTAATCCAGACCACCATAGCCTGGTGTAGATTTAAATGGACGTCAAGATATCAGTAGAACAAAATATGGATACACTCCATAAAATGTTTATGGACCTTTCTAAGCAAGACTTCATGATATAACAAAAACCTTTCACAGTGAGTTTTGTTTTTTTTAAGTCACAAATCTGGTTTTAAAAAGTCATGAAAGCTGAATAAAGCGCACCAGCAGTGTGGGCAGTATTTGATGCTGTGTATCAGCCTCACTCGCCATCTCTTGTTCAGATGTGCATGGACAGAAAAAATGCAGACATTGAGCGTTCCAGCTGGAATCTGATCCAAAAATGCAGTAGCATCCAAAACCCGATTTTAAGTTAGTTTGTGCTTATACAGTGACATCCTCCACATGCAAAATGGTCTTCATTTCTTTGTTTCAAAATCAATACAGCTATGTCTGAGTTTTTTTGTGGCTTTGTTTTTTTAACCAGTAGTGATAAAACTGTGTGGTGAGCCATCCATGCTCTCATTTGGCATAAGACAGCACAGTCCTCTTGAAAGGAAGACCAAACATCCTGGTGGATGGGGTGTGTGTGTGTGTGTGTGTGTGTGTGTGTGTGACATTAACACTCATTCATTGTTGTATATGGCCAGCCCATCTCAAGCCAATTGCATGTTTTGGAGATCTGAGCTGTCAGTAAAATCATATATGAGTATGGTTTTAATTTTCTATGGAACCTCTTCTTTCAGCAGTGTATCTATTTTTCCAAAAAAGTAAAAGGCAATAACTGGAAATTATTTAAAAATAAAAATATTTTTAAAATAAAAATTACTTAGTCCATCTTGGAATAGCTGTCATGGTGACCGCCAACCATCCTCCTATGGTTGTTGGGGAATGCCAGAGGCTGGGGGAGCCTAAAGACTTGAACACTCTCTCGCCTAGCACATGCATCTACACAGCGTATAAAGAAAAAACCCTGTTGACAGGCGTAAGTTTTCAAATTCCCACCAGAAACCTTTCCTAGGCAATTTACTATTTAGGAATGATAGGACACAAAAAGAGTAATGATATATGGTGATGCATATGATCAGGTGACATTCCATGCCAGAGAGGGCTAGAACAATCACCTGAATTTAGGCCAAGCTCTGATTACTAAATTTCATGCTAGATGCATGTCTCTGAGCATTCATGTTCCAATGTAAACTCCCTTAACCGTCTGGCCCCTGCTGAATTTTCCTATACAATCTTTGCCCTTAAGGACAGGTTACACCCATTTGCCTTTCTGAAGCATTATTCCTTATAGCAACTGAAGTGTGGAGCCAGGAGAAAAGTCAGCTGCCACAGAAAGACAGAGATGACCCGTCCTGCCACCCCTCCTTGTGGCCATATTGATGAACTTGTCTATTACACAGCCTGTCATTCCAGAGAGCCAAAGGCCAGGAGGGAGGAGAACACAGCAGGGTCTCCTGTGACGGGGCTGCATGCTCCCACCAGCCCGCACGGCTGGGCCCTGCTGTTCCGCAAAAGCTATTAGTGATAGCGACGCAAAACCTGCTCACCAGAGAGCCAGACGGAGGGGAGAAGGGGCAGGCAGAGCACAGCATCCATAAAAATGTTTGATGCCTACTTCCCCTTCATGAAGAGTTATTTCTCAGCTGCTAGCACAGCCTGCACTTAGGTGTTCTGTAGATATTTCCTCCTGAATAAGTTTAGTCCTCAGCTCCTAAGAGACCACACCTAACTGCTCCGTAACAAGTCAACTACACTTACGTGCCCTGTGAAAGGCAGTCCCTGTCCAAAGCTCTGGCTATTCCTGTTACTCAGAATGTGTGCACACAGATTAGGAATGAAGCCCTTTAGTTGTATTTACGAGTCTCTAGAGCAGGACATTAGCCTCCAGAGTAAAGACTTTATGCAAATCCAGGACCCACTAGTATGATATTTCTCAGCTGTCAAACAAAGCATTTACAACGTGGAGGATAAAGACAGGGGCAGGAGAGGGATTTGGATTTTCAATAAAGCAAGTCTGCACAAGCAGAAGTGGACAGTTTCCAACGGGAAAATCAGGAAGTTGGAATTTTGAGGTCTCCTCACAGGCTTGTCGTGTAAAACACCAGTGTCTGAGAACAGGTATTGGGTACTGGGAGAAACACAAGGTTGGGGAAGTCGACTTTGCCTTGAAATGTACATTTCCTAGTGCTTAGGAGGAAGAACAACAGTGGAACTCTGCCAAGGGAGGAGGCAGAAGGAGGGGGAGAGTCCTTTCATTAAGATCCGTCATCTTTGACCTGAAATAAGTGCCCTTGCCTCTCAAAAGACGGTAGTATATTCTTGTTCCTCCTTTGAGTAACTTTCACTCATTTCCCTCTAGTTTTAAGAGCAGTTGGAGGGTTTTTTTTTGGGGGGGGGGCAAAAATGGAAATTTGTCCAAACATGCTGACCCCTACACATTGTATGTAAAATATTTAGGACAAAATAACATATCTGTATTTCATTGACATTATGTCCAAGGCTTCAAGTTCACAGGAACCCATATGTAATAATAGGCATAGAAATGGAAACATATCTGATCTATCATCAAGGTAGCAGCCTGCTGTTAAAACACATAGTACTGACAACACTAAGAATTCCTCCCTTCCTCCCTCCCTCTTCAACCATTTGTTTATTCTACACACATTGATTGGACACCTAATACCCTTTTCGCATCCATTGCCAGCTGATCTTTTCCGGCCAGGCCGGCATGTGCATTCCATTTTCAGATCCAAAAATCTGCCTAAAGTTGAGCGAACTCGGGCTGAAGACCCAGGGTCCACTCTCTGCGCTTGGGTGTCCCAGCACCTGCCAGCCGCACGTCCCCGGAATTGAGGACATCGTGTTTTCAATTTCCTTCAATAAAGCATGAATCTGGCAATTTGCTGGCCTGCTTCAGCTACACAGAAAGGACAATTTGAGAAAGATCATAGTTCAGGCCCAGTCAGACGGAAACGATTGAAAACAGAGAGCTGGCCGCGATGTTTCCCCAATGCAGCTTGCTGTCGCCGTTTGACTGACAAACTGACTTTTTTGAGGTGCTCATGCCCATTCCAGTCAGAGTTTATTGAAGGTGATTTTGATCTTCTCCATGAGGCCACAGCAGTGGCCGTGCCATCTGTCACCTTGATTGCATCGTGGATTCTCTGGAGAGAGCGCCGTGGCTCCTGATCATTTACAGATTGTGCAGCTCTCCCCTCCATAAGGACCACATGCGCAGAGCCAGATGGTGAACATGCACGCTTATTATAAGTCTTTATCTCCGTGCAGGAAGGAGAGGAACCATTAGGTCTCCCTCAGGAGCCCCGCTCCTCTCTACCCTCATGCTGCTCCTCAGCAAATACAGTCTTCTTCAGCTGTCATCGGCCTACCTCTGAAAATTAAAAAAATAAACAATAATTCCATCAGCCCAGGCCCGGAAACCAAGACGGAGCGGCGCAGCAATCCCCTGGCCTGGCCTTCCTTTCTTTTCTCTAACCCTCCCCTCGCCTGGCTGTCAGCACGAAGTAAAAACAAGTGTGTTTGTAAATGCATCATTGATGTGTTGATTTTTTTTTTAAGAAATCAGGCGGGGCCACTGTTTGGAAATAAAACAATGTGATCCTAGTTCCTGTGTTGGGGGATGATGGTTTCCACTGTATTGGCCTCATTTTTTTTTCTCATTTAAGGATTTTTGATTTATTTTACATTATTTTTAAATTCTACAGTTTTCTGCAGTAATCCCAGGAAGGGGTCCACCTGTGTGTCAATAAAGATCCAGGAAGGCATTTAGGTGTGGTTGACTGTGAGCAAGAATGGGAAATCCCAAGTAGAGTGGCATTCTAGAAAATTCCTCTCAGTAAACTCTCCACTGGGAAAGAGACAGTGTGCAGGGCTGCGAACAGGTCTGGAGAACTGAGCAAACACAACTCAGTGAACCATCTGAGCAGATCAAGGGATACCTGGTAAAAATGTGTATTTTCTCCTAAACCACCATTGTCACTTACTATCAGGGACTCAGAGGTTCTAAAGGAATCCTAAAGAAAACCATAACATGTGCAAAACTCAATACTGACAAAATGAATACACATTCATTGTAAAGAAAGTAATTCTCAACTTTTTTATTTCATAGGTATCATATATGTGAATATCACATACATATTAGATGTACATTTTGTTTTCTTATGTATAAACTAGAGGCCTGGTGCACAAAATTCATGCATTTGGGGCGGGGGGGTCTTTCAGCCCAGCCTGAGCCTTCGTGCAGTCCAGGAGCCCTCAGGGAACGAGAGCCTTCGTGCAGTCCAGGAGCCCTCAGGGAATGACTGGCTAAGCAGTGCTCCCCCTGTGGGAGCGCATTGATCACCAGGAGGCAGCTGCTGCATTAAGCATCTGCCCCCTGGTAGTTAGTGTGTGTCATAGCGACCGGTCGTTCTGCCGTTTGGTCTATTTGCATATTAGCGTTTTATTATATAGGATACTCCACCCAGGCCAAGATATAGGACATTTCCATAACTCCAGCAAACTTGGGGTAAATACATAAACAAATGCTCATAAGCCGAAGCCCACCTATCTTGCCTCCACTGCCTTACAATACACCCAAGCATAGAAGTCCAAGCCCTGCTCTCTCTCTCTCTCTCTCTCTCTCTCTCTCTCTCTCTCTCTCTCTCACATGTTTGTATTGCTGAGTGTGTGTGTGTTAGAGAGAGAGAGGGAGAGGGAGAGAGACAGACAGAGAGAGAGAGAGAGAGAGAGCGAGCAGGGCTTGGACCGTGCCACCAAGAACTCCTGCTATGTGGGAAAGCCCCACCAGTGAGCAGCTGGATGCAGAAACCAGGAAAAGGTTTCCAGTGACCCATGACCTTGAAATCTCACCTATGTGAGTCATTCATTTAAAATAACTGCCATGTTAACCCAATGGCTGCAATTACCAAACTCCAATATCTTTGCTCAGACACTAAATCTAAGTGATCCAGGTGCCTGCTCACACAGTCGCACAATCCCTTATGGTTTAGGTTAAAATGGCATGGGATTTCTCTATCCATGAAGTGCTGTCTTACACATAATCTCTTTTACACAATTTCTCAAGGGCCTGGCTCTTTCGGAAAGATCAGCCTTTGTTGGGACTGCAGAATAAGCTACAATGTAGTCATGGGGGGAAAAATGACTATGAGAGATCCCACTGGGAAAACACACACACACACAAGCTGTTTGCATATCCATGTTTCCCAAAAGGCAATCAAGTCCAACTCACTTCCTAAATACAAGTCTAAGAGTTATTCTACATGTTTAGTTTACACAGTAAGGACCTTTCCAGTGGATATTTAAATAGAAGACAATAATGCCTTGAACAGGCCAACTTCATTTTTTATTCTTTTTGTAAACCTGATTCAACCTATCAACTTCCATGATGGTAATGCTTTGTTTACATTTTCTGTGAAACAAAACAACTGCTCTTGATGAAATAAAGTCACTACCTAGAAATTTTTAGAGGTAGACATTTAGTGTGGTTTTAATCCAACACAAATGTGTTTTGAGAGGTTGATGATAAGATCCTAGTCTTAACTCACTCATTTTTTTTTTAACTTTGGGGTATCAGGGAATGTGTGTCTCTAATGCTGTGTGAAGGTGTGGGTGTGTGCAGAAAATCTATGTATTTTATAGGCTTGTATGCTCACCCTACTTGAGATATATTGCAAATGATATTTAAAGGCACAAACAGAAGAAAAAAAATAGCCAGGCCTACCTAAAATAATTCCTAGTCCCGGAACATTAGCTTCAAATAGATTGTACCTAAGCACACGGATTTTTGAAATATCGGCATTCTCCTCAGTGTATTACATTTTCCTACCCAGCACAGATAGGAATAAGTTTGGGATTAGCTGTACCTACTTACACAAATGAGCCTGACCTTTATAACATCACATTTTTCTGTGCTTTTGGAACAAACATCATTTACAAACACCCTTTATGGGAATGCACACAGAAAGCCAAGTCACCAAACACAACTCACAGTCTCCAAAAGGAAGGAAGATAATCAGAAATAACACAGTGCATTTGATTACAAAAAAAACAAAACGTGGTTTTAAAAAGTGAAGAAGATTAGTAAGGCCCAGGAAAAGGAAGGGGAAACTGGGTTTGATTACTTAATGTTAGTGACATGTGCTAAGATACAGGAAGGTTTCCTGGCCCGCACGTGGGGAGAAGACAAGGCTGCAAATCTGAATTTGTTAAACGTTTTTATTTCCGGTTCTGGTTATGTCACTTCTAGTGAAGCTAGGGTCACAAGCTCCATGCAGTGTCCCCTGGCCATGACCTCGTGTTCAGGGCCAGGGAAAGGCCAGAGAGCATGGATTCAGGCTGGGGTTGAATTGCAGCCTTTTTACTTGGCCTCGTACTTTCATAGGTTGCTTGCTTTCTCCCAGCCTAATATTCTCTCTCTGCCAATGAGCAAAACAATTCCAATCTCCCCAGTGAGGATTAACTGCGACGAATGGGAAAACATCTCCCATGTATCTGGCAGGTACTAAGCCCAGAAAGCATGCTACAACTGAAACTAAACCAGAGCAAACGTCGCCACTTGTGCTAAAGACTGTGCTGCAAAAGCATGGATAATGCATCATTAAGATTACTAGGGGCCCATGAAGGAATCAAATTTTGTAAAGCAGCCAGGGAAGTGGGAATGGTGGTGAAGAATAGAGGCCTGAGGTGACCTTGTGCATGTTACTTAAATTCTCTGTGTTTCAGTTTCTGTCACTTGAAGAAGGGAGTGACAATAAGGAACCCACTTCAGGATTAGATGGGATAATATAGGTCATATGATAAGCATTATAAAAGTTGGCCAGCATTCTGAATGTTCGTATAGCTGTGAAATAATAGCTCGTGATTTCATCCTTTACTAACTTTGGGGTGTGGTATAGCAATAAAATCTTACTGCTGCTCAAAAGCCCAGGAAACTGACCAAAATTCATTGTTCACTTTTATTTGCTGTTTTTGATATTCAGTGTTTGCTAACTTGGCACTATTATTTATTTTATTTCATTGCTGCAAACCATACGTATAAACTTTGTAAGCTGTGTCCTCTCTCCCTCTCTCTCTCTCTCTTTCTCTCTCTCTCTCTCTCTCTCTCTCTCTCTCTCTCTCACACACACACACACACACACACACCATTCCTCATGCAGGGTGGGTGTCCCTGAAACTATCCAAACCCACAGCTATTCCTGAGAAAACACCCCCTAAGAATAGCAGTATAAGGAGAGGCATTATTTTAGTCTCAAAATTAAAAGACTTGGATATTGGTCCTAATTCCATCACTTAACCTTGGGTAAAACACTTATTCTTTCTATATTTGTAAAATAGATATTAGATTGCCCTTTCATTTCACAGGGTTGCTGTGAAAGGCCTTGGAAAAATATGAAACACTAGCCAAGCTTCAATATCAGTATCAGTATTATGTATTAAAGACAGCATCATTACCAAACAATAAATATTATAAACAGATGAATGAAGATTTTATGATAAATGTGTAACTGTCAGAATAACTCAGACTCTAGCTGGAAAGCAAGAGAATCAAAATCCATTGTACTCTGAACCACCATGCCAGTCTGGAGACAGAGCTAAATTCTGTTCCCAGGGGTCTCCGGAGTTCCTGGATCAAGTGATTCTGATTAATAGTGGACGAATAGGGCTCACATTTTAATTTTGCTTCTTCCTATCTTTGAGAATATTTCCAATATTAAAATGTTTATCCCCCAAATAACATAAGACCCAAATGAAAGTAAATCCAACAAAATCTGCTTAACTCGGGCTGCTTTAAAATAAGAGTTCATACAATGGGACAGTTGGTCCCAATCCTGGTTTAATATGTCTGCAGTACAAAGGGTCTTTGCTGCCTCCTGTTTCTGCAGGGGGAAAAGGAGCTTATTAAAATAAATGTAGAATAGAATTTAAGCTCCTAATCTGAATGGAAAAGCAATAATTAATGTAATAATAAAAACAATACATTTATTTTAGGATATTTCTTATTCTTACACCATAATTTAGTAATGTTCAAATTTCAAGGGTTATTTCATAGGAATATAAAATATGAAAATAATGATTTCTTTAAAGTTCCAGGGAGTCTTTTAAAGAACGGTATGACAATAAAAAGGCATTTTTAAAAATAAACTAAAATAAACTAAAATAACTAAAATAAAGTAATTCGAATCTAAATAGCATTAGGAAGCATATAGGCACATAGCCTTTTTTCTCTGTCAATAAAGCCGGCATTAGAAGGGAATTGATCATAATTACAAAATAGGCACTTTAATATTTTTAAATAATAATATAATGGAAGATAAAAATTAATGTGTGTTTGTGCATGTGCGCATATGTATGCATACGTGTGTGTGTGTGTGTGTGTTTGCTCAAGCCAAATTCAACCAGCACGCAGTGATCACACATCTCATCTTGTGAATGGCATTAGATATCTTGTTCAAAAAAAATCTCTGATTAATCTGATTAAGCTGGTGAGTGAATAATCCTTTAATCCTCTCAAGAATACAGTTTACGTCTGCTGAGTGTCAAATTTAAGGCTGACAAGCGGTAAATACTGAAATTTAAGTGAAAGGAAGGAGGAAAAGGCAGCCACCCAAAGTCAAATTCTGTTGCCTCTTTTCCGGAATCTGCCTTTTGTGGGTGACCTTCTCGCTGAAATGAGAATGAGAAACATTAGAAAAAATAATAAATCATCCTCCAGCGGTGGCTATGTGGCAGCGAGCGTATCAGTCACCGAGGACCAATCTGCTAGCATGTGCTTCCCTTTTCCCAACCAGTTTAATTATAAATTAATGGGCACTGCCTTTTGCTTCTCATTTCATTCTGGAGCAGAAATGTTTAAAACCAGATATTGACTTTATAGCTGGAAAACTATCTCAGAAGCTGAAAACTGCTAAATATTTTTGCATAATCACAAAATCAGGAAAATGAACATCCTTCCATGAAAATCTCAATCAGAGGGGACTACACGTCAGAGACTGTTGTTGCATGTAGAATAACAGAGCTTTGTCTAAGGCCAAATGAATGGAAGTGCCTGATGCCGCTTTATCGCTGAGCACCAAATTTCAATAATAATGATGAGGCAAGATAGCGTGGGGAGGAGGGGAGAGGAGGATGGGGGTAATTAGTTTGCTGCCCAAGGAAAATAGAAAGTTTAAAAAATATATTTTAAACTGACTGGCTTGCTTGCTTAGGGCATTTAACCATCTACTTTTTAAAAGATTGGCTGCCTCCTGCACATCCCCTACTGAGGAGGATGGAGGCCATGACCCAGGCATGTGCCCTTGGCCGAAATTAAACCTGGGACCCTTTAGTCCGCAGGCTGAGGCTCTACCCACTGAGCCAAACTGGCTAGGGCTAACCATCTACTTTTGACACTATAGACAGATCATCCCAATCAGACGTTTATGATCTTTGTAGCCCAAAATGTGCTGTGAATTTGTTAGCCTAAAATATTTGTCAGTTATTTATGAAAATCATCCCCATCCTCTGAAAGCCTTGACTAGTATCTGCTAAAAGGGCAAAACAGCTGGAAGAGATTAATCTGCCATTCAACTACTTTTTCATTTACTAATTTAACAGGAATCAAGGGGATCTGGTCTAATTAAAGTATTAGCCAGCCCTTAAAGGCAGAAAGTCTGTATCAGCTCTTAATTCCTTGTGATATGAGGAAATGAGGCAAAGGCAGAACAGCCCTCCCAGCCCTGAGTGTAGCTCTACACCAAGCACCACAGTCTGGGAAGCGAGTTTGAGACAAGATTCACCCACTCTGTCCTTTGCTCTTCCAACTGTGGTGTAGCCTCCACTTTTCCAAATGAAGCCTGGGGAAATGAGGCCCATCAACCAGACAATGGAGGAAAGCCTATGGGGAAACCCTGTCCTGACTTTCTCTGTTTTTGCCTGGCTGGAGATGCTACATTTCTAGGTTTGCCCCACACACACGGGGATAAGATGAAGGGTGAGGAGCTTTTGACCCCAATACAACTAGCCACACCCTCAGCCGACTGTGCCCTCCAACCCAGAATCTGCCAAGCTCTGCGACTAAGGCTTTCAACATGCTAACTTCAGCATCTTCCTTCAATGTCACACACTTGGCACAATCTAGTATTTTTGGTCCTTTGTTTCTAAGAAGGTAGGCAAATATCTCACATCTCTGGCATGTGTGTTCGGCTCCAGCTCTTTCTTCCTGCCTACTCAACAGTAATGGCTTATGTAATTGACCTGCTACGTGATCTGTTATCGCCATGGATATTTAGTCTCGTATTATTTTTAAGCTCATCCACTTTGACAGTGAACTTTCCCCAGCATGAAGTGATGAACTGAGGCCTGATGTTGAAAGGCAGAACCAATGATCGGGCCCTGTGGACCACAGATCTCCTTACAGCTTCTGGACTGATAGTGACCCAAAGCCCAAAAGGGCAGGGCTTCCTGCAGACTCTCCTCTATGGCTTTACAGAACTGACTGGGGAACTGAGAAGAGTCTGCAGTCGCCTCCAGGAATGAATGGTGGGGCTGAGGGGTAAATGCCTAGAGTTGAATCCCATGTTGGTAACTAACTGTGAGAGGACCTCCTTGTGCTTTTGTTCAAGAAGTAAGAGCTATCTTAAACCCCCACCCCCCAAAAATGTGTTTACCAACTATGTAAGACAATTTCTGAAATTATTTTAGAATAAACCTAATTATAAATAAACATCTAAGAGAATAAGGGTACAAGTCGTGCCATTTGTAATGTTTTTTTTCTTATTGTATATATCCTCTAATTTGTCATGTTTAGATCCTGTTCTCACCTTCTCATAATCACTAATGTTACAAAATAACACATACACTTTTGCCATTCATTTACTCCTTCATTCATTTGATAAACACTGAAAGTTTGTTAAGTGCATGGACATAAATATGCTATTATTTTAAATGCTGTGGGATTCCCTTGGTAGAGTTCATAAAAAAAAAAAACCCACAGAATCATAGATGTTTCATATGATGAGGCCTTGCCAAAGAGCCATGTGAAATCACTCAGGCTCTGTCCAGCCCACTCCTTGAGATTCAAAAGGCCATAACAAAAGTCCTTGGTAAAGACAATGTATGCAGGTCACCAGCACCCCACTTTCCTCTTGCTATGGTGGTGCCCATTCACCTGGTTTCAGATTCACCTCTTCTTTTTGAGTTTTTATTGACTCTAAGAAAAGCCCATATATGCTGATATAATCTGGAGAGGCCTAGATAAGAAAAGGGAGTTTAGAAAGAGGCAAAAGTATGTGACTGACCTTTAGGAAATCTAAGATACTGAATTTTATTCCCAATGAATTCCAGAGCCAAATCGATAAATAAATGAATAAATAAATAAATACAACATTCCAAGGACCAAAAAGAAGACGCTTAGAATATTAATCAGTCTGTCTCCTCCAGCCCCTCAGCTCTACGCAACAAGAGTTTAGACCACCAGGTTTAGCCCCGTCCAGGCTCTGAGCTGCTCTGGTCAAGAGAGAATCTCTATTATTAAGGTCAGCTCTTCCAGCCAGTGATGTCTAGTTTGGTTGCATTTTCTCGTTCATAAATCTGGGATCTAGGATGAGCTCTCAGTCCTCAAAGGGTCATTGAGTCCCAGCTCTTCTCTAAGACCATCTACATTTACTCAGAGTAAATAACCAAGCTTGACCTCAATTCTAGTGGCCAGGTGCTCTGAGCCCTAGTCCAATTGAATAGGCCCTAAAATTGCCTAGCTCTGGCCAGTTCTTTTTTAGATGATGCTGGACCTTATTTTTCATATCTTTGTTCAATGATTAGGCCTTCCTTCAAACAGAGAAATTGCCCAAGAGACCATCATCCACATACCTTCTGGAATAGCCGTCATTGGAGGATTCCTACCATGCCTCAGCCACCAGATTAGACTTGAATATCTACACTGACTTACTAGTAGTTTTAGTTCACAGTGACCCATTGCACGATGTTGTTTAGGTGTTGGCCACTCTTCCAGTTCCCAAGAGACAGCTTAATATTTAGGTCAATTCCCTTAGCGCATCTGGTTTCCAAATCCTACTTTTCTCTTTTGACTCACGTTACCAATGTGTTCATGGACGATCTTTCTTGAGTTTTGCTACTAGGACTTATTGGGGGAAGATTTCTAAAGAATGTAAGAAAGCACAAGTTGGTTAGAGACATTGTATTGGTCTTGAGTTTCCTTTAGAATTGACTGATTCCACTTCTCCAAGACCAGCGCAGACCAAAAAAACTATTAAACAAAGATTGCTTTCCTCCACCTTATAAACTGAAATGCAGATGTGGCTAGTGGCCCAACACATCCTGAATATATTTACTTGTATCAGCATATTTCACTCTCTTGCCTGTTTCACTCTCTAAAATATGACACTAGTGACTTTATTGCCTCTGGTTCTATAATAACTATCATGTAAATAAATGTTTTCTAAAAAATAGAAAATTGGACTTTTGCATCTCAATTATATGCTTTTACCATGCACAATAACATAAAAATAACTTCAAGAAACTCATTAGATTAATTAAAATTGGAAAGCTGGATAATACCATTATTGTTGAGCATATGGGTATATCGAAATCTTCATATGTCTGCTGATTTAAACATAGACTGGTGCAGACATTCTGGAAAGAGCCCGGTGGTAGTTAGTTAAATTAAATATTCCCTATGACATAGCAGTTCTGTTCCTGGATATAATTCTCAAAAGTATTCTCACACCCTGGGGGACATCCTCCATGATGTTTACCACAGTGTTGCTTGCAATTGTAGGAAGTAGAATGCAATCATGGCTTCCATGAAAGGGCTGGATTTGCACAGCTTCATTGATAGGTCTTAGAAACTATAGACCATAATGATTTAAAAAATAGAATAAGCTATTTAGTATAATGACACTTGTATAAATTAGAATACTTGAATAAATGTTTAACATGAACACATGAAAACAGAGAGATATCATCAAACACATTAATATGACTGCTTATGGTAGGAGAATGAAAATGGCAGTGAGAAATTGAGAAATGGAGATCAAATGAGATGCATGAATAAAATGAACAGATGGAGAGAGAATGAGAGAAAGAGAGATGACTTACGAGTGAGCCAGTCAGTTGGCCAAGAGAGAAGCCGGTGCAAACCAATACTATGGTGTCACGAACTAAGTTTAATCAACGAATTTCTGTATTTGAAGTCCAAAAATAAAATAAAACTGTCCAAGAGAGCTGGTAAGTGTCTAGGGCATTAGACAGTATTAATATGGCACACTTAAATTGAGATTAAAAACTAAAGACTGAGTTGTGGTATTGCTCAACCTTCACTCAACCTGTGAGACTTAAATTTGCCATAAAATTTTGCCATGGGCTCCTTAAGACATTTTGCCACTTAACAGCCAACAGTGAGAACCTAGAATGAGACCAGTCCCCTATGATTGAGGACCTATGTGCAGCTACCTATAAGACAGGCTTAAGTGAGATAGTTACTAGCAAAGGGGGATGAACACCCTGTAAAGACATCTTAAAGTACCATCCAATAGTCCAATAGCACAGCAGGCCCATACAACACGGCAAACAGCACTGCCTGGTAGCACAACCTGGTAAATGTAGCAACAGGACAAGTAACTGCTCTGGAAAAGTTAGCCTCGGGCTAACCCCAGGGCAGCCTTCACATCTATCAATAGAAAGCAGGCTTCCTTCCTCTGCTTTTGGCCATTCACCATTCACATGTGTACACAGCTTCAAGCCCCAAGGTCACAATAAAAATAATATCATTGCCTTTGAAATAATTCATCCTTCAAAAGAGTCCCTCTTAAAAAACTCATATGTGAAGGGAGGATTAACAGTCCAGGCCCACGTTTTCCAATAGGGCAGCCACTAGCCACATGTGGCTATTGAAATTTGAAATGTAGCTAATTTAAATTGAAACGTGAAGACCTAGTATAATTTTTTAAATGTCCAATATCTCCTTAATAATTTTATATTAATTAAATGCTGAAATGACATTTTAAAAATATTGGGTTAAATAAAACACATTTTTAAAGTATTTTCACCTGTTTTCCTTTACTTTTTTTTTAAGTAAATAGGAAAAAAGTTTAATTACATCTGTGGTTCACCTTCCATTTCTATTAGACAATGCTGGTCTGGGGACTTATATGTTGATTTACAGCTTCTCTTTCAGTTAATGATGTGAAATTAAAGCCTGACTATTTTTCTACAAAAGTAGAATATTTTGTCTTCTAGATGTTATTGTTCAATAGAAGACTCAAAATCATATTCGGTCCCCTAGCATGTCATGGTAATTCACACTAGAAATTTCTGACTTTTTATTTTCAACTCCACCTTTCAGTCTATACAGAGCATGATCAAATCACAATAGAACAAGAGGTCCATGTAGGTTGAGGACAGCCTGCAAACACCCCAATGATAATCTGAATCACATTAAAATTGCTCAAGTCTTTTGTGCCAGGACATCTTGTAGCTTCCAGGTCTTGTCTGGGCTTCTACTTACAATCCTGGCATGAACTCTCACTACAATAGAGGATGGGAAAGAAATGAAAACAACTTATACCCAAATGTGTCACTTTCCACAGTTAAGGTAGTAAAAAAAATGGAAAACTCACAGTCAGTGTAATAAGAATTCAAGAGTTTTAAAGAACAATCTACTTTTTTAAACTTAGGGGGGAAGCTGGTATAATTTAAACACTAAAATGTCACCAATGACCTTTATTAACTTGGGAATTAAGGTACGTATTCTAGTTTTATTATTACCATGAAAATATATCACAGCTCTTTTTAAATTCCTCCCTCCCCCCTTGGTTTGAGCCTGATCCCTAGCTAATTGTCAGGGGATTTGTAATGGTCATTAGTGTTTCATAATTATCTTGAATCAACACAATCAGTTCCATATTCCACTGTTTCCTTCCTAAGGCAACTGTAAATAGTTTTCCACAATTTCGGCAAATAGATTGTGGTAAAGTGGACAACCCTGTCTTGTTCCCAATCTCAAGGGAACGGCTTTTAGTTTTTCCCACTGAGGATGATGTTGGCATATATGGCCTTTATTACATTGAGGTATGTTCCCTTTATCCCCACTTTGCTGAGAGTTTTAATCATAAATGGGTGCTAGATTTTATCAAATGCTTTTTCTGCATCTATTGATATGTTCATGTGATTTGGTTTATGGGGTGTATCCCATTTACTGATTTGTGGATATTATACCAACCTTGCATTCCCAGAATAAATCCCACGTGATCATGGTGTATGATTTTTTTCATGCATTTGCTGGATCTGGTTTGCTAATATTTTGTTGAGGATTTTAGCATCTATGTTCATCAGGGATATTGACCTATAATTTTCTTTTTTGTAGTGTCTTTATCTGGTTTGGGAATTAAGATAATGCTGGCCTTGTAAAATAAGTCTTGCTTCCTCTTGAATTTTTTTTTAAATAATTTGAGAAGGATAGGTGCTAGTTCTTTGAATGTTTGGTTAAATTCACCTGTGAAGCCATCTGGTCCAGGACTTCACTTCCAAATGGCCCTTTTTATGGTTTCTATGTCCTTTTTCATGCTGTTGTAATTTCACTATGTTCCTTGAGCATCCTTATTATTATATTTTGAACTCTGTATTTGATAAATTGCTTGCCACTAGTTCATTTAACTTTTTTTTTTGTAGATTTCTCATGTTCTTTCATTTGAAGCATGTTTCTTTGACTTCCCATTTTGGCTGCCTCTTTCTGTTTGTTTCTATGTATTAGGTAGATTGGCTATGACTTCCTGACTTGCTAGGGTGGTCTTATGTAGTAGGTGTCCTGTGGGACCCAGTGGTGCAATCTCCTTGGTCACCTGAGCTGACCACTGGATGTGTTGCTGGTGGGGCCTCTTGGGAGGGACTCTGTAGCCAGCCATCGTCAGATGCTGTATGTAGTAGGTGTCCTGTGGGACCCAGTGGTGCAATCTCCTTGGTCACCTGAGCTGAGTGCTCCAGGAATGTTCCTTGTGTGGGTTATGTGGGCCCTCCTGATGTAATTGAGTCTTGATTGCTATTGGCCCACTCATGTGTGGGGTCAACCCTCTGGCCAGCTGACTTAGGATCGACCCTGACCACAGCGTATGAGCTGCTACTCAGGTGCTGACCACACGAAGCAGAGTCTGCCTCGGGAGGGTCTGGTGCCGGCCGAGATCTCCCTTTGGATATGCCACTTATTAAGCTAACTGGATCCTGCTCTGTTGTCTGAAGCTGACCACTGGATGTGTTGCTGGTGGGGCCTCTTGGGAGGGACTCTGTAGCCAGCCATCGTCAGATGCTGCCTGGGAAACCTGTTTGGAGCTACAAGATGATCCACAGTTTGTGGGCTGCCTCTGCTGGTCCTGGATGTGCTCAGGAAGGACCAAGCTGCGCACCAAGGCCAGCTTTTACCAGCACTGGGATCAGGGGCAGGTCATCAATAGTTCTAAGGAGATGCTGGGTTCCCTCCCCCTTCTGCCTGCCTCCACCTGCCTAATGCCTGTTAAGCTCAGTCGCTGAGAGAACCTTTGGCAGTATTCAAGTTGCATGAGAGAGATTCTCAGTGATTCATAAAGTGGGAGTGAGTGGAGTTCACCAGATTGATACAGGTTCAAACTTAGTGCCAGTGCTGGGTCTCAGGCCACTCAGCAATGGTCCCAGGGTATACCAAGTCTAGCTGCCACCCTCTGGGCCAAGATGGCTATTATAAATGTGCCTTACAGATCCCTCCAAGAATATAAGAAAACATTCTTCAAGATGCCAGCTAAGAAATTTTCTTTCCATTATTAATCACAGTTCCCCAATTTAGAATGTCTTTGGTCACAGTTTTAACACGGTTAAATCAACCTAACGCCTGAAGGGCATTTAATTTTAAAAAGAATGTACTATAGATGATTGAGTGATTTCATTTTATTCTCCTGGATTATTTTTATTCATGCCACAAAAAATGGATTGAATACCAGTTATGTACAGGACAACAAAGGTGATGGTCTCAAATTTTTCATGTGTTTCAGAATCACCTAGCTTCTACCTTAGCAATTCTGATTTAAGTGACTTAAAAGTATATTCTAGAAATGTGCACTTGTAATGACTACCCAACATAACTCTGAAATGGGACTCAAAGTCCCCACTTTCGAGAAATACTGAGATAGAGCTTCAGATTCTGTTTCTTAATCTTAAGAGAAGATTGGAATGTACACCTTGACCCTTAAAAGAAGAGGTGGTCAAATGTCCCACATAATTCGAGTAAAATTTAAATGATCCAAATGCAGGGGTCCTCACCCACCTGCAGCCTGGAAAGCATGTTTAAGAAGGAGATAGAGAGTTGGGTGTCATTTATAGGAAGTCTACTTTGAATTCCTAAGAAGGCTTTCTTCAAAAATTACTCCTATCCTAGTCAGCTTGGCTCAGTGGAAAGAACGTTGATCTGCAGCCTAAAGGGTCCGAGGTTTGATTGTGGTCAAGGGCATGTACCTTGGTTGCAAGCTCAATCCCCAGCCCTGGTCAGGGCACATGTAGGAGGCAACCAATCAATGTCTCTCTCTCACACTGATGTTTCTCTCTCTGTGTCTCTCCCACTATCTTCCACTCTCTCTAGAAATCAATGGGAAAATTCCTTGGGTGAGGATTAACAACAAAAATAAATTACTCCTAAAATAGTATTTTCCAATAGATTCTTCAGAAATAGGCAAGTCCTCTATTGAGTGGTAAAAATCTGCAGACAGAAACCAAGCATAGAAAATACAGTCTCTTCAGGCCACTAACCAGAAACCACTGAGGGCCATCTGGAAGGGGTGGCTACCGAGACAGGGCCGTTAAACACGTTATTGTGTTGTGCTCTGCCCAAGTCCTGAGTCCCTTCACATATGCCAGATACTTGTTTTGTTTTGTCTTGTCTTGTTTTGTTGTGTTGCTTTCCCCTAGAACGAGGCCTGACAAATTTTTTTTAATATATTTTATTGATTTTTTACAGAGAGGAAGGAAGAGGAATAGAGAGTTAGAAACATCGATGAGAGAGAAACATTGATCAGCTGCCTCCTGCACACGCCCCCCACTGGGGATGTGCCCGCAACCAAGGTACAAGGCCTTGACTGGAATCGAACCTGGGACCCTTCAGTCCGGAGGCCGACGCTCTATCCACAATTTAATACAGGATGATGACAGGCTGACAAGCAAGGTTACCTGGTGATCTGAGGCCTGGAGATATAGGTGGTGCTGCCTGCTGTGAGTTATGGACATAGAGGGGAAGAGATGATACTTCCTCTCCCAGAAATGAGGGCAAAGGGTGGGGCATTGAAGGCTCATCACTGTGACATCACATTTTGGACTGAGAGCCCTATATCTGTCGTCCCTAGTTTTATTAGGATCCTAGCCAGAGAGAGAGGTGATAAATCAAAGTATATCAGTACATCAATAAAATATCTAAGTATATCAGTCTCAATAATGGGGTACCACTAAGTATTGTACGCCAATAAAGTGTATCAATAAAACTCAAAAGACTAAAATTGGCAAGCCCTTTCCCTTGCCATAACAAAGAACACCAATCCTCTCAAGAATAGAAATCAGCAGCCTCCGCCTATCGGGATGCATGTCCTGCAGTGGCTATAGCACCCTGTTTTAAATTCTGGTATTCTTTAATTTCTCCCAAATTAATATCCAGTAGCAAAAGGTAATTTCCCTATCCACACTTGGCAATCACAAGAACAATTTAGCCACTTGAAAATATCTAAGTATATCAGTCTCAATAATGGGGTACCACTAAGTATTGTACGCCAATAAAGTGTATCAATAAAACTCAAAAGACTAAAATTGGCAAGCCCTTCCCTTGCCATAACAAAGAACACCAATCCTAGCTCAAGAATAGAAATCAGCAGCCTCAGCCTATCGGGATGCATGTCCTACAGTGGCTATAGCACCCTGTTTTAAGTTCTGGTATTCTCTAATTTCTCCCAAATTAATATCCAGTAGCAAAAGGTAATTTCCCTATCCACACTTGGCAATCATAAGAACAATTTAGCCACTCTAAAGTCAGGTAGTGGTACACTAAGGAAAAGACACGAGGTAGTTAAAAATCTGAAGAATATGTCAATTGGTAAAATTAGATAAAAAGTTACGCTGTGTTCTGCCCTACATTTGGACTATCACAAGTGAGGCAAACTTTTCCAGGCAAACTGCTGAGGACTGCCAATTTAACAAGCTGTTCCATGCTGCAAGGGACATATTTATGGACATACTTTCAACAAGACGTACCTAGTGCTACCAAGCTGTGCTGTACTAAAGAGCAGAAAGACTCAGAATGATAGATTTAAAAAAGTAAAGCATTTCACACATGGGTCCTATTAAAATCAGATCAAGTATTCTGAAATTTACAGGCAAAAATATTTAAAATGATGACAAGGTTGTTGCACGCTCTAAGAAGAAAACACCCGGGAAATGTAAAAGATAAGATTGACACAGCATGTTTAGCCCAGGCTGTTGTACAACAAGGCTCTTGAAGGGAGGAAGGCACAGCCAAACTGCATTGTGAATATTCTCATTTTAATCAGTTGGGTCAACATGACTCTAGTGCTATTTAAAACTGAGGCTTACCTCGCGAATCTTTTTTAGTACAAAGATGATCTGTTCACAAAAGTCTTTCCAGCAGGGCTG
>NW_006294681.1:235441-244175 GCF_000327345.1 Myotis davidii | reverse complement strand
ACTGGTTCCACGTCTCTTCATTTTTTGATGGTCCAAATGTCACCTGAAGTCACTACAGATACTAGTATTTATTTAATTTCAGGAGCCATTGGCTGTCCCCGATGAAAGCACTTCCATCCTTGAGAGTGTTTTTGGAATACTGGGGAGTCAGAACTGTTCGCTATTTCAAACTTGCTACCCATTTCTATTTCGGGGTCAGGAAGATGAACTCTAAGTTGATTCTAAGCTGCTAGTACCTTTCTTTTGCTGCCTCTAGCCCACATCACCTGCCCAGTGCTGCTGGCACCTACTGACTACCTATGCATCTCAGGCTGCTTCTTACTCAGTTTGGAACAAAGTAGAAAATATCTTAGGAGAGAATCAGGAGCGCACCCAACCAGGACAGACACAATTTCATGGGAACAGTGCCATGCTGTGGAGCCTTGGGCAGGTTACTTACCTTCTCTGGGCCTCAATCCCTTATCTGTAGGGTAATGATAGTACCTACTTCAAGGAAATGCAACATGGATCAACTGACTTAAAATCAGAAAGTGCTCAAAGCAATGCCTGCTATACTATACTACAAGCACTAATCAGATATAAGAAGTCTTGGGCTGGGATCAGAAAGAGAAATCTGGTCTGACTACTAAAAGTGTGACCAAGAAAAATTCATGTAACCTCTCAGGCTTCTGTTTCTCCTCTGTCCATAGGAGACAGCGATATCTTTCCCAACTGCTGTAGATGAGAAAGGATAGTGCTTTATGAAGTACTGGTCAGATTGTAACTATCTTGGTAAATTACCTTCTGTGCATGCAACTCATACCACACAGTGAAGGTTATCATTCACCCTATCTCCAGCTGTCAAAATTCTATGCATGCAGAGTATTCCAATAATGGCTACCATTTATGGAGTCCTCACTCTGTGCTATACATGATCTCACTTAATCTCCATGGAAATGCTGTAAGGACAACAAGCCCAGCTTCACAGATAACGAATCTAAAATGTGTCCCATGCCAGCAGCCAGCAACTAGTGAGGCTGATTCAGCCCAGAATCCTATGATGCCAAGACCACAGCTCTCACCAGCCACTCCCCATGCTCCTTCCCCCAAAAAGAATCTCTCCCTACTCTGAAACAATGGGGTACTTGGTTCTTCTTCTTTTCATACAGATACAATTTTACCTTGAATTATAATTCTCTGTACATACCACAACCCTCTGCTGGTTTACCGGCTTCACAAAAACAGAGGAAGGCCTTGCGCCTCTGTGAACATACCCTAGTTGCCACCCAAGTGCCTGGAAATGGAGAGAAGCAGGATGATGGACAGGGAAGGGCAAAGTCACAACTTGCCCTGAGCTTCAACTGCCTTATCTGACAATGATGGTGAGAATCCCTTCCTCACAGGGCTGCTAAATTGTTATAGTTTAGTAACAAGTTTGATGTCCTTTATTCAAGGGAGAAATAATCCATGGATTGGGGGTACAGAGCCTCACAAGCTGCAGAACCCTTGCCTGGAGAGATTTGGGGCAAGAGTGAGAAACAGGCATGATTGGCTGGGAGGTGGGGGCTGCCCTCCTAAGGCCAGAGGTCCTGTTTGCTCTGATAAGTGAGCTGGCTGATACCTGAGTTGGAGGATAGAGATGGGTGAGTGTTAAGTTTCCTTGACAATGAGGCATTTTCTGTGAGTGCCCTCAAATTAGGTTTCAATTTCTGACATGGGCCGGGCCTTGGGTGGGCCCCAATGTATGAATTACCTTTATTGGAATCAATTTAAAAAATAAAGTGTAAATCACTGAAAATGACAGAGTACCACCAATGTGGCTACAATTCGAGGTTATTAAGTTGTCCTGAAATCTGAGGGATCCATGGGATAAATTGGCTCTTAACCAAAAAGAGAGTCCGAGGGGACCAAGCCTGGACTACCTGCTGAATTTCCCTGGAGGGTGGAATTTTAAGAAAAATAATTAGTAAATAGGTTATAGTGACTAAAAAGGAAAATGTACAAAAGGAAAATGGAGACATGCCAAGAGGGGTGACACATACTCAGTCCTGTACCTGAAACCCTAACAGGGCAGCAGATTGCCCCAACTGCCCTTGCCCGCACTGTGTGCTGGCCCCGAGATCTGGTGCCCGCTTTCCTGCCAGGATCTGGTGGGGGCAAGTTTGGCAGTTCATGAGGAAGGGCTTAAGAACCAGAAGGTGCTATACAGGTGTGAGGCATTTGTGATGTTCTTCCCCAGAACATCACAGATGCAAAGTGGCCCCCAGTGAAAGCCCTGCTCAGATCAGCCCCTTTGCCCAGGCCTTGCAGAAACCCAAGGGCATTGACCGGAGCTGGAACGTTCGATCAGGGATTCACAGTGTAGCTCTCCAAACGACTCCAGGTGAGTCCTGTGAGAGACCGACTCCATTCATCAATTCTTAATAAAGTTTCCACTGAGTTTACCAAGAGAGCCTGACATGGGGAGAGCAGCTTGTTTCCTTGACAGCAGAAAATCGACAGGGTGTTGTGGGTTGTTGTTTTTTAGCCCTTTGTTTTCTGTCAAGAATCCCATAGAAATAATAGATGCCTAAAAGCACAAGGAACATGCGTTTCCCCCCAGGTTCAGGGGTTTGCTCCCAAGGAGACTGACAAGAGGGGGAAGGAGGCTTTCTGAAATGTGAGCGGTGAGCAACAAAGACTCTCAGCACCCAGGGGAGACGAGCTACAACTCGAAACTTGCCTCTCCCCAAGAGTCAAGGCAGCATTTGCAGCCTCAGGACCAGCAGGCGGCTTGGGAAGCATGAAGGCAACATTTCAAAACAAAAACAAACAACAAACAAACACTGCAGAAAGGGGCAACTCCTCTGTTTGCCCAGCCAACTGGGGCCCAGGCAGAGCTGCTCAAGGCCAGGCCTGGTTGCCTCTGGTCTTTGGACATCCGTGCTTCCCCCAGAGCCTCGCCCCCACCCCGCGCTGGCAATCCGCCCAGGGGTTCCCGTCAGGTTGGAGGTTCCTCAAGCAAGGGGTCTGGGGCTACTGAACCCAGCGTTCACCCAGCCCGCAGATTGTTAAGGAGACTTCTTTACAAAAGGACTTAGGGGGCAGTCTGCTATTGACATGCTACTCTACAGAGAAAAGAGAGGATGGGGTGGAGGGGGAAGGGGGGACACTGGGGAAGGTGGCCAAAGGCAGCTTTCAAGTTCAAAGGGTTTATTTTGCATGAGAAAACGCATGGGAGCTTGGGGACTGGTGTAGGCACCCCCTGCCCCCATCTTTAATATCTGCTCAACAAAAAGTCAGGATTAAAACCATCCCATAGGCCTCTGGGACAGCTTTAAAAAATCCCTTTCTTCTGTGTCCTTATGTACAAGGGTAAAGACCAGCTTTCTGGGTCCAAGTTGCAAGTGCTGAAGGGAGGGCAAGCAGTGGGGTGCCCAGCCGGAGCCTCTGTCCTCTGCCTGTTCCCGATTCCATGGCCTGAGGCGATGGTTTGCATTTTTAGGACAACAGCCGGCTATCTGCAAGCAGGAGACCTCTCGTCAGGCTTCATTACTGTACACAAAATGACACGAGCGAGCCTGTGGTCACAACTGTGCTCGCGGAGAGCTGGGAAGTCATTGCCTCTCCCTGCAAACCCAACCCCCCCTGCCAGCCCACTCACCCACACTCCCCCAAACCTGAGCTGGGCTCCTGTGTGCAGTGCCCTACCTGGGGACGCATTGCTCCTGCCGGAAGTCAGGCCTCCCACCTTGCTTGCTTTGGGGTTTATACATTCCCGAGACACAGAGAAGAGCTGTATTTGCCAACTGAGCTCTGTAGTTCAGAATCACCCTTTCTCTTCCTTCTCTGAAACGCTTCCTGAGGCTGAGTCTCCACTGCACCATCTGATCTAGCCGGGAAGACCAACCTGGCATTGGAAACACAGAACCTGGCAAAGAAAACACAGGGAGCTGGGAATACAGACCTCTCTCCTTACAAGGGCATTTAAACCTTCTTAGTCATCTCCCTAACTGCAACAGTCTTATGTGTCAAGCCGAAATCATACCTGTCCTCTTAAAAAGAAATCCCGCAGCCAACAGCTGCAGATAACACCGTCAAATCCTATCAACTAAGAACTGGTGTCACTCAATGAACCATTTGAAACAAAGATAAAACTAGTTGCCTCCGCCAGAAGTTGGGTCATGATCGCTTGGTCAATGCTGATATGCCAAACCCCCCCTGCCAGCCCACTCACCCACACTCCCCCAAACCTGAGCTGGGCTCCTGTGTGCAGTGCCCTACCTGGGGACGCATTGCTCCTGCCGGAAGTCAGGCCTCCCACCTTGCTTGCTTTGGGGTTTATACATTCCCGAGACACAGAAGAGCTGTATTTGCCAACTGAGCTCTGTAGTTCAGAATCACCCTTTCTCTTCCTTCTCTGAAACGCTTCCCGAGGCTGAGTCTCCACTGCACCATCTGATCTAGCCGGGAAGACCAACCTGGCATTGGAAACACAGGGAGCTGGGAATACAGACCCCTCTCCTTACAAGGGCATTTAAACCTTCTTAGTCATCTCCCTAACTGCAACAGTCTTATGTGTCAAGCCTAAATCATACCTGTCCTCTTAAAAAGAAATCCCGCAGCCAACAGCTGCAGATAACACCGTCAAATCCTATCAACTAAGAACTGGTGTCACTCAATGAACCATTTGAAACAAAGATAAAACTAGTTGCCTCCGCCAGAAGTTGGGTCATGATCGCTTGGTCAATGCTGATATGCCAAGCATTCTAACCCAATATATCAGAATAAGGATGTATAAGTGCAAGATTATCTATATATATAAAAGCCTCAATGATGGTTACAACTGAACGACTAGAACAACTGGAAAACAACTGGAACAACCGGCCAATAGCTATGATGCGCACTAACCCAGACCTTGCTGCTGGGGTCCTGACAGTCCCAAATCTGGTTCGCCCACACCCCGGACCCAGACAGGGGGGAAAAGGGAGCCCGATTCCACATGGAATCAGCCAATGGTTAGCTTGCTGCTGGCACCCTGACAGCCCCGCACCCTGGACCCAGACAGGAGGGAGGAGGGAGCCCGATTCCTTGAGGAATCAGCCGTTGGTGACGGGATTATTTCAATGGAAAATACTTAAGTGTAATTAGCCATGTAGATTGAATTTGACCTTGGAGCTCCAGTAACCTTTCTGAAGGCTCTAGGGCTCACTTATGTGGAAGACTATTAGACAAATCCAACATCTGACTCTTTAAAGAGTGCCACCAAGACAGATGTGAGACACGACACTCAAATCAAACCACAGACCACTGGCTAACAGTGTGGTGTGGAAAGGGAGAACCATGTATTACATACCAGCATCAGTTAGGGTATGGGCTCAGCAGCTGTGAATTCCCCACATATGGAGGCTTACAAATGACAGAAGCTTATTGTTCCTTTGCTTGAAAGTCCTGAGGTGAGCAGGCCAAATTGTTTGTTGTTATTGTTGTTGAAACATTAAAAACATGAAAACCATTCTTAGCTCATCTATATAATAAAAGCCTAAGCGACCGTTACGGTAGAACGACCAGAATGACCGGTCACTATGATGAGCACTGACCACAGGGGGCAAATGCTCAATGCAGGAGCTGCCCCCTGGTGGTCAGTGCACTCCCAGGGGGGAGGCTCATGGTTGGTGAGTGCAGCAGTGGTGGCAGGAGCCTCTCCTGCCTCCGTGGCAGTAGTAAGGAGCAGTGAGCAAGCGGGAGGTAATAAGCAAGAGGTCTGGAACTGCGAGAGAGCGGGGGCCAGGCTGAGGGACCCCCTCCACAGTGCACAAATTTCATGGGCCTCTGGTTTCCTGATGATGTCATGTAAGCTGTTACACCACTATATTAAAGTAGTACAGTGTCAGAGAACACTAGAAGCTAAGTCTGATAAGCTTGATCAGGTTTAGGCTAAACATATTTTGACAAGAATACTTCAAAGTGTTATTGTATATGTTGCTTCACATCAGAAGCTACTCTTTTTTTTTTTTTTATAGTCTTTTTTTTTAATATATTTTTTATTGATTAAGAAATTACATATGTGTCCTTGTCCCCACGTTCCCCTCTACCCCCCCCCCGCTCTTGCCCTTTTTTTTTTACCGCCCGGCCAGCCCACGCAGGCCTGGGGTCAGCAAAATTATCTTATATAATAAAAGCCAAATATGCAAATTGACTGAACAGCAGAATGACCGGTCACTATGATGAGCACTGACCACAGGGGGCAAATGCTCAATGCAGGAGCTGCCCCCTGGTGGTCAGTGCACTCCCACAGGGGGAGCGCCACTCAGCCAGAAGCCAGGCTTATGGCGGTGAGCACAGAAGCAGTGCCGGGAGCCTCTCTCACCTCTGCGGCAGTGCTATGGAGCAGGGAGCCGAGTGGTAAGGAGCAGCGAGCAGGTGGGCAGTAAGGAGTGAGGGGGATTTCTGCCTGCCAGCTTAGGGGAGCAGGCCTATGCCAGCAGGCAGACATCCCCTGAGGGGTCCGAGACTGCAAGAGGGTGCAGGCCGGGCTGAGGGACACCACCACCCCCGCCGCCCAGTGCACGAATTTCATGCACCAGGCCTCTAGTTGCTATAGAAAGTCAGACTGCCTAGTGGTTTTGGTCCATGGGCCATAGTTTGTCAGTCCTTGCTTTATGGCACCAGAATCAACTGGAGGGCTATCTGCGACCACCCCAGAGTTTCTACTTCAGGAAGTCAGGGTGGGACCCAAGAATCTGCATTTCTAACAAGTTCTCATGTGATGTTAATGCCAGTGGTTTTGAGACTTCACATTGAGCATCATAAACCTACAGTATTGCCTTTGCCAACAGGGTCAAAGCTGAATCTCCTGCAAATGTATGTTCCAGCACAAAAGAGAAGGAAAAAATAGTCAAGAAAAAGGATCTTTAAGTATATGGCCAAGAAATGTACATATCACTTTCACTCACATCCTATTGGCCTGATCTTAGCCATATGGTCATGACTGGCTGCAAAGGATTTGAAATGCAAAATAGAGGGGGGGAAGAGTCCCTGGTTTCATGCTAAAGAAAAGGCTGAATGGCCCTAGCCTGTTTGGCTCAGTGGATAGAGCATCGGCCTACAGACTGAAGGGTTCCAAGTTCGATTCCGGTCAAGGGCACATGCCCAGGTTGTGGGCTTAATCCCCAGTGTGGGGCTTGTAGGAGACAGCCAATCAATGATTCTCTCTCATCATTGATGTTTCTAGCTCTCTCTTCTTCTCTAAAATCAATAAAAATATATTTTTAAAAAAGAAAAAAAAGGCTGAAGGGAGTCCAATGTACATGTTAAGTTGTTTTTGTAGTTACTAAATATATGATGCAAATGTCCCAGAGGCTAGTAAGCTGCTAACAATAATGACTACCATTTCTTATGCATTTACGATGTACTAGTCACATGCTAAGAATTTGGACTGTATTCATTTGTTTAATCATAGGTAAAGGGTTCTATTGATCCCCTGTATTCAGAGAGAAGGGCAACCTGTACCCCTGGACATTCAGCTATTTATATCTCCACTTTACCCCCTTGCTGTTGGGCAAAAAGCAAGTGAGGCGATTCATGAGCAAGACCAAGGGGATCACTGGTCAACCAGGACTCAGATCAAATCCCTCAAATGTGGTCTGGGCACTGATCTCAAATCAACCAGCTAGTTTTACCATTGCACAGCAGTAATCAAAACCTTGCAGTTTAGGTTCCCAGGAGCCAGAGAGACGTTCTTTATTTGTTGTGGAGTCTACCACAAAAATAGAAGAGGCCCTTACCGCACACTTTCCCCCTGAATGACTGAAAACAACAGTTGCTCTTACAGATGCATGGAAAGAGCAAAGATATTTGAGTGGCTTGAGGACAAGCTAAAAATTACCAGCTCCTCCTAGGAATTACTCATTCTGCTAGAGAAAAATTGAAGGTTAGCTCTTCCCAAAATCTATCTTTGCAAATTGAGGTTAATCTTTGTTTAACAGCCGTGGGCAAGTCTTGTAATGTCACAGACCTTAGTTGTCACCTTTGTAAAACGAACTTTTGTTACCTTCCCTAACCAGAGGCTGATCAGAGTGATCTCTTGTTCCTCTCAAACTGAGGGCATGTGACACTGAAACAGATTCCCTCAGCCAGCTATTTTATTAGTCAAAAATGTTAAAAGGGAAGTCAAAGGATGTATCTATAACTGATTCAATAAATGAGTAAAGCTTTTGGAAAGAGATTAATCTAGAGAAACGTTGGACTGATAGAAATCCTTACAGGGGATTTTCTTTTAATTAACTCCACACGGGTCTAGTGTTGTGTTCTCAGCTGACCTTCCAGTAGAATTCCACAGTCCAGGGACAGAAAGGCAAGTTCCCTCCTCTCCATGAGGGCAAGAGAACCAAAAATACTTGCCCTTTGACAGACTGAACACAGAGATTCACTTATTGGAAGGTCACTTTTATCGCTTTTAGTCGATCTAAAGATTTTCCATCTGAGAAAGTACAGCACTGACATCTATTTGTTCTTCCACACAGACTAGCCTTTGCCCATGATTTTCCAATATTTAAACAGCCAAAACAAAGCTGCGTGTCAGCGTTCACCTCATGAACTTGAAAGCCTGCACCTGTACAATTACTGATAAACATATTCAGTAACAAAGCTGGTAAGGTAACATGTGACATTCACACCTCTTAATTGGTGCCATTAGCGGTCCTTTTGTTATCAACCACAGCTTTCCTCAAGTATAAAATGCCACAGGTTAGGGGACATTGGCAAATGAATGCAG
>NW_006294681.1:202394-235407 GCF_000327345.1 Myotis davidii | reverse complement strand
AAGAGTGAAAAAAGTTTATAAAATAAATTGGACTGATTTCAGAAGGAAGAGCAAACATGGTCACTGCAAGAAACTGGCTAAAACTACCAAATGAGTAGGAACTCAGTGACTGTATCTCTTATTCTTTATTGCTGATGTAAATCTTAACGTTTAAAAAATCTGTTCTTGCAATATGGATGTGAAAATCTGAATCAATGTTTTTTTAAAAAAAAGGATTGTATTCCAGGGAGATTTTGCTTTCCTAACAATACACTGTGAGATTTACTATGAGATTCTTGATGACAGATATCCCTGGGTTTTTAAAGCAGAGCCTCTAAAAAAAAAGCAATAGCAGACTTCTTCCCAGCCCATTGAGTAACTTTCTTATGTATCCAGTGTTGCAAACTCATCATCAATTAGCAACAAACCTTTACATTTGGGGTTCCTAGAAGGCATGGCCCTATATTCACATCACTTAAGTTTTCAGATTTTAGCTTCCAGGCCTAACTTTTCTTTTTTAAATATATTTTTATTGATTTCAGAGAGGAAGGGGGAGGGAGAGAGAGATAGAAACATCACTGATGAGACAGAATCCTTGATTGGCTGCCCCCAACCCCCGGCTCCCCAGGAATCAATCCTGCAAGCTAGACAGGAATTGATTCCCTGCCTGGGAATCAAACTGAGGCCTCCTGATTCTTCAGTTGATGCTCAACCACTGAGCCATGCTGGCTGGGCCAGGCCTGGCTTTTCTATAACTTCTTGATATGTTTGTCTTATTTCCTTGAAGATGTGGTTTCCTACTGACCATGCAGAAATATTACTATTTTTCTACAAAGTAGAGGTTCCAATATTTGTTCATAATTTGAGGGGTTACTACATTGTCATTCTAGGACAAAAATTAAGTGTAATATGTTTATAAGTTCCATGAGGATAGGATTGTGTCCTCCAACTATAAATCACCAATTTCTAGGCCATATGGGCACTCAATGAATAAATATTACTTATAGAATGTGAATGCTGATGTCAATAAGGTTTTTCTCCCCCAAGTTTCTGTTTCACATTATACTACTTGGGGTTTTACGCAGTTCTTCTGGAGTGGGAATGGCAAGATAATTTGCAATTCTAGTTGAATTCTCCCTTTTCCTGAGATCCTTGTCTTTCTTTTGGAAGCATTCTGCTTTAAGTTAACATACTTTCCTTTTAGACAGTTTTCCTACTTTCATTTTATGCTTTTGGCTCCCTACCTGTCTTTTCAATTCAGCTTCAGAGTTTTCCTGGTCATTTTGAATCCTTTAGTCTTATCTTACCCCTTGTTTATCTTCCATCCACATTTCCTTGCATTGTATTCTTCCTTTAACCTACTTTCTCAGTTATCTCTCTATGCGAAACCTTAGGGGCTTAAGATACTTATTTTATCTTGCTCACAATTTTGTGGTTCAGGAGTGTGAGAAGGACTTGGCTGGACAATTTAGCTCAATCCACATGGCCTCAGCTGGGGTGTGTGGTCTGAAGCATCCATTTCTAACATGGCTGCTTCATACACATGGTCCCTCACTCCCCACACAGGGTCTCTTCCACTAGGACCTCTGCATATTGCTAGGGCTTTTGACATCATGGTCGCACAGGACAGCCATGTTTCTTACAGAGCAGCTGGTTTCCCTCAGGTGAGCCTCCCAAGAGCAAGCATGCCAAAGGCTATGTAGATTCTGCAATGTATTCATAGCCTTAAGAGAGGATAAGGAGCCACTTTATAATCTATTTTTTAACCATATGACATTCTTGGTATCAGTGGTGATAGTCAGAAGCTCTGTATTGTAATATATTCCTCATTGCTCTAGAAAACAAACCAAGACTCAGTCCATGGCCCGGAGCCTCTCCTGAGTGTGGGGGCAATGTTTTGGGAAAGGACACCCATTTATAAAAGCCCACTGCTTTAGTTGAGGATTCAGTATCACTTTCAGTTTTCTTTTCCTTTCCCTTCCATAAAGACTCACCAACCCAATCTGTACCCACCTAACACCTGCCAGAATTAACTCTTTAAAAATAACCGGTCAGGGTACATGCCTGGATTGCAGGCTCTATCCCCAGGGTGGGGCATGCAGGAGGCAGCCAATCAATGATTCTCCCTCATCATTGATGTTTCTATCTCCCTCTCCCTTCCTCTCTTAAATCAATAATAAAAACATATATTAAAAAATGATCATGTCATTGCATGGCATAGAAACTTTTGTTGACTCCTTGTCGCCTCTAGCTTGGCATAAAATGGCATTTCTCGGTCTTATCTTCCATATACTTTCCCAGTCCTTGACCCCATTTGCTCTCTATTAAAACATGATGACATTTCCACCTTTTCCCCAAACTGCTATTCCTTTCACACCTCTGCATTTGGAACAAACTAGTCTCGGCCTGAAATGCTCCCCCAACCCTCAAATTTGCTCTTCAGAACCCTCGGGATGCATCTCACTGGCCAAAAGGCCTCTGCTCAAAAATGCCTTTGTCCAACTACCACTGAGGTTAATCACTTCTTCCCTTGTGCATATTCTGCATTTATTTCTGTCCTTGTCACAACAATTACCAGGGGATGTCACAATTGATTTTGTCCTCAAGCCTGATTCCTCCCCATGTGTGAGATGCTGGTGCTCTCCCTAATACTCAGTCCAGTGTCCATAACAGACTGGGAACTTGCTTTGTCTTGCAGAATGGGCTAAACTCACGACTGAGACAGAGTCATCCAACCACTAAGGAATTTGTTTCTAACTGTATTTTTGGGTTATGTGATCAGGGGGAAAAATTAGGCAAATTATAGGATTTAGACACTTTCAACTCTTTAGAAGAAATATTCATAACAATATACAAAAACACACACAGTTATCTTTCAAGCTTAATTTTCCTGGAATTAAAGTTATAGAATCATAAAAATATAGAGTCAAAAAGGACATTACAAATTATTGACTCCGTAATTTATAAATGAGAAAACTAAGGCTCAGAGAGATTAAAAGATTTGTCAAAGGACACCTAGCTAGTTAGTGTCAATCAAATCTAAAATCCTGGTCTCTTGACTCGAGCATTCTTCAAATATTTCAGTCATAAGTCCCTAGTTAGAGGCAGTCAGTATCTGTGAAACACACAAACTTTAATTTCAAATTAAATCAGAGCTAAAGCATAGATAAATCCAAGGGTTTCGGCTACAAATTAAACAGGAGAGAAAAGATAAGTCATATTGTTTAATGAAAATTTTAAAATCATACATTGTTAGAGTTTTAAAAGTCCAAGATCCTATTTTTCATAATGAAAATTAGAAAGAAGTGAAATGACCTTCTCCACCTGAGCCAAAACTAGAACTTTGAATAAATGCAATTATGGAATGGATTCCACAAAAATCCTGTGGGTAAAATAAGATGCCACATAGAAAAGTAGTCCTCTCCTTTGAAGCAATTAGAGCCTACAGTTGCTCAATTAATTTAAAAGTTGGGTAAATGGGAAACTTTTTAAAAACATACATACATATCACAAAAATTTAATTTTAAATATAAATGTATACTTATTCTCTTTGTGTGGATGGACAAAGTCTTTTTTAAAAATATGCATATCTGTTTCCTATTACAGCTATAAAAAGTTACCACAAGCATAGTGGCTTGAAACAATACAATATTATCTTAAAATTCTGGAGTTCAGAAGTCCAAGATGAATCTCACTGGGCTAAAGTCAAGGTGTCAGCAAGGCTGTAGGGCAACCTCCGCTGGAGGCTTTAGGACAGAATCTGTTCCCTAGCATTTTCCTTCTTCTAGAAGACACTCACATTCCTTGACTCCTAGCCTTTCCCCTCTTCAAAGCCAGCAATCACCTCTTCGATCTCTGCTTCTGCCATCATTTCTTCGTCTCTGACTCTGATACCTCTGTCTTTCATATAGAAGAACTCTTGGGATTACATTAGGTCCAACTAGGTAAACCAGTGTAATCTCCCCATCTCAAGATCCTTAACTTAAACACATCTGTAGGGTCCCTTTGGCCTCAGGAGGTAATATTCATAGGTTCTGAAGATTAGGATATGGACATCTGTGGGGATGGAGGTGGGGGCATTGTAGCATAGCATGACAGCTGATTGGAGATGAGTTTTTCCCTTCATAAATCATAAAGTGTATTGTCTGTGATTTCTAGCATTATTTTATTTTAACATTATTATTTTAAAGTAAAATAGTAATTTAAAGACATTACAAAAGCAACCTGGGTAGAATTCTTCCAGATGTTTCTCAGTTATTTTAATGATGTCTGTCGCACAACCAATTTTAGATAAATTTTTGACATGATTTGCCTTTAATGGTCCTTCTGAAGTATTGATTTAGATTTTATAGATACAGTTCTCCTTCTTTTTGTACTCCTATGCCACTGTTTTATATAATATTTACTTAAATTACACAACTATAATAACAAGTACTCCTGACTGAGACAGTTATGAGGACAAACAGAACTTGGTAGAAATTGCTTCAGTGTGAGGCACAAAGATGAGAAGGTTGCTGGGGAGGGACTTCTAGCCCCTGGTCCTCCATGTGCCAAGGAATAAATGGAAAGTTTCTTTCATATAGTAGATTGCTTATGTGTAGCTAGTTTAGGAGGGCTTCCATTATATATATAAAGTGGCTTGTGTACTATAAGGTATTCTAGAGATATAAGATGTCACTAATCTTTATGCTTATAGTTCAAGATCTGGTGTTAAGAATTATACAAAGAGACATTTATCATCCTATATATAAAAGAGAAACCTGTAAATTGACCATCCCTCTGCTATGCTCACCTGCCAATCAGGAGTGAGTATGCAAATTAACCCACCAAAGATGGCGGGTTAATTTGCATACACAGGAGCTGGGTGGAGAGCAGAGTGGGAGAGCCAGAGGAGAGTGAAGCGGCTTGGAGAAACTGGCTCCCCAAGCTGCCAAATAGAGAGCAGAGAGGGAGAGCTGGCGGCTTGGAGGACTTGGCAGAGTGGGAGGCCATGGGACAGAGACAGAGCAGGAAGGGAAAACCAAGATCGTGGGGAGCACCAGGAATTCTGGGAAGAGTAATTTTGGTGGCAGCCCCAGGATAGGAAGCGGAAGCCCAGAGCACGGGGAGCAACAGGAATGCTGGGAATCGTAGTTCTGGTGGCAGACAGATCTCCTAGAGCAGCTGTTCTCAACCTGTGGGTCGTGACCCCTTTAGGGGTCGAACAACCCTTTTTTGTGATTAATCACTACGCTTTAATTATGTTCAATATGTAAAAATGAAAATACATCCTGCATATCAGAACTGAGTTGGGGTCTCAGACAATTCACTCATATGATTGCAAATACAGACAGAAACTCTTGGATTGGAGAGGGCTCCCCTGAGCGCTCCCAGATTGGAGAGGGTGCAGGTCGGGCTGAGGGACCCCCCACACCCCCCAGTGCACAAATGTTGTGCACCAGACCTCTAGTCCTATATAATAAAAGCATAATATGCAAATAGACCGAATGGCAGAACAACCAGTTGGCAGGGGGCAGGGCCGGAGAGCAGGTGGTGCTAGGCCAGCCAAGATGGGTGCCAGTGGGCAGAGGGAGGGACGGTGACCAGCAGTGGCGGAGGGGCGATTGGGAAACAAATTCAGCCGCTTGCTGGCCCCCAATTGCCTGCCACTCACCTCCTGCAGGGGGAGGCCAGACTGCAGCTTAGGGAGCGGGCGTAAGCCATCAGTTGGACTTCTCCCAAGGGCTCCCGGACTGTGAGAGGGTTGAGGGACCCCCCCCACCGAGTGCACAAATTTTCATGCACTGGGCCTCAAGTTAGATATAAATGAAGATAGGTAGAAATAAAGCAGTCTAGAAACTAGTCTAGGGAAAGTCAGAAAAGTAAAAAGCAAACAAATAAAAAAAAACACCATTCTGCTCAAGCCAGGATAAAATCTATAATTAAATTGTTCGTTAATAATATAAGTTCTAATTTATAAAGTCCTTAATTATAGTTAGGGTTTATTTCCTTTATTAACCTGCTTTTGAGTTCACTGTCTCTCTAAAAATTTAGGTTTAGTTGTCTCACTAAAGAGTTGTTTTCAAAAATATTCAGTTGGCTGGAAAAAGTGTATTGAACCCTTCTTTCAAATGACCTATCTTTAGGACCAAGCAATTTGGATCATGAAACTATAAATGTATCTGGGCCGTCTTGTGAAAGCATATTAATCAAGCTGAGTAGTGCACTTAGAAAGACACTTGTTAATGTCCTGAGATTGTAAAACAGACTGTAAAATATGACAGCACACGCAAGAGGAAAACAATGAATCTAGAGCTAAAGAGTCTTCCCGTGGGTTCTTAGCCTTTGAATTCTACGTTTTTTGACCGCAAAGTCAAGAACTGTCTCCACCTACTAAGTTGTTAAAGGAGGCAAAAATATTCTAAACGACCCAAAAACATTAGTTGTACCTGCCAGGCAAAGGCATGGAAAGGCTTCTCTACTCTTACCCACAGTGCTAACGAAGGACCCCTTCTGGATCAGTTGCCAAGTCTCCATGACAAAAATCACACACTTGGTGGCTTCAACAATAGAAAGTTATTAGAATGCTGAGACCAAGGGTTGGCCGGGCCATGGCCCTTCTGAAAGTTCGAGGGAAAGCCTCTCTCCTAGCTCTTGGTATTTCCTTGATTGTGACAGCATAACTCCAATCTTTTCATGACATTCTCCCTGTGTGCCTATGTTTCCAAATTTTCTCTTTTTGTAAAGACATCAATCACATTGTATTAAGGACCCACCCTACTAGTTATATGACCTCATCTTAACTAATTGCATCTGCAAACATCGTATTTCCAAATAAATTCTCAATGTGAGGAACAGGGTTTAGAATTTCAGCATGTGGAATTTTGATGGATACAGTTCAACTCATAACATTCCCTGCGGAGGCATCGTCTTCCTATGCCTCATATTAATTCTCCAAATAATGTTTAATTCTAATAACCAGGACACAGTCTAATGTAACTAGATACTTCAGTAATAATCACAATAAAAAAAAACACATTATTCTGCATGCTGGAAGAAACAATAAGCAAAGAAACAAATTTACAAAATAAAAATTGGTAAATAAAAATTAGTCAAAATTGGTTACGTTCATTATTAACTATGGTTAGGAGCAGCATCACCAATAAGAAAGAAGAAACTAACTGTGAACATGGCAATATGAGGAGTAGAGAAAAATAATTGTTTTAAAATCAGAGGAAATAGTTCAAGTACAAGGAGCACACACATTCCCCCATAGGAAAGCATACTTATCAGGTGAGAAGAAACTGTCCGAGAGTGGAACCTGGGATAAACAGATGGCTCACTATTATATCTCAAACATCTGAGCACCCGTTATCTTTCCTTTTAGTGCCAGGGATGAACCTAATGATTTGTTTCCCTATGGTGGTTATGATTTAGGAAGTTAGGTACGGAAAACAAAGTCCATTTACCCAGTAAGGTACAAAGTAGTAAGTATGTCTCTTTTACAGTAAGCATTTAAGTAAAGTACACGTACAAAGTTTCATTCAATGACAACAGATGTCAGGAAACACTGAACTAAATTGTTGAATGCATTTCCCCCATGCATGGAGTAAATGGTAAACAAGAAGAAAATGTGTCATAAAGGAAGGCAGGGGAGTGGGGGGTAAGAGATTCACCAAAGGACTTGTATGCATGCATATAACCAGAACCCATGGACACAGACAGTACGGGGGTGCGGGCATGCGCTGAGGGGTGGGAGTGGGAATGGCCAGGGAAAGGTCAATGGGGGAAAAGGAAACATAGGTAATACTTTAAACAATAAAGAATTTTTTTAAAGCTTCTGTTGTCTTTTTCTTGCTTAAGAATCATTAATCAATAAAGAAATTAAAGATTGGAAAAAAAGAATCATTAAAACTTGTCATTTTTCTACAAGGTCTCACTTATCCAGTGTTTTTAAATAATTTTATGGATAGATGAAGTGCTCAAAGTTTTTAATTTCCCTTTTTATAGCAACATCCCCCAGATGTATAATATACAGTTCCATGTGTTAGAAAACGAAATTTGCTGAACTTAGGGTCATCTGTGTTATAGAGGCAGATGGTTTGGGACATCAAGTTGACTGTATTAAATACTGGTAAGCATCCATAATATACCCTAAAGTGAATTCTGTTCATTTATCTTTTTTCCTATAAAAAAGGACTTTTAGAACATGGGGGTGCAGTCTTCTATACCATGTGATTACAAAATGATTTTTAAATAGAAGGCATAAATTTTATCTTAGTTTGTTATTTTGCCTTCAGTAAAAGGGTTATCAGCTCTAACCCACTTCATAAGTCGCTAGCTTTAAATTTATTTTAAAAATCATCTGATCAACCTTTATAATATTGCTACTAAAAATCTTGAATATACAATCATATTGAACTATATTTTCATCCTCCCGTAACCACAAGAGAATTTCACATCACTCGTATTTTTGTTTTCAACATCTGATATATTAGTTGGGGTTTTGGGTTTCAAGTAACAGAAACCAAACACAAAGTAACTTAAATTTTAAAAGAGAAATGATTACCCTGGCTGGTTTGACTCAGTGGATAGGGCGTCGTCCTGCGGACTGAAGGATCCTATGTTCGATTCTGGCCAAGGGCACATGCCTGGGTTGCGGGCTCAATCCCCAGTGGGTGCCGGGCAGGAGACAGCCGATCAGTGGTTCTCATTGATGTTTCTATCTCTCTCTCTCTCTCCCTTCCTATTTTAAGTCAATAAAGATATATATTTATAAAAAGAAAGAAAGAAATTATTGATTCATAAATTTGAAAAGTCTGAAGTTGCATATAGCAAGGCTGAATCTAAGAATTCAAATGATGTTATCAGGTCTCTGTCTCTCCATCTCACAAATTGTCTTCTTTTGCTCATTGCCTATCCTCTCCTGCCAGACAAATCGCACACCAGCTGAACCTCAAAAATGCCCAGTACTCAGAAGTGGACAATCATTCTATTTTTGTTTTTCTGTCTTTGTCTTTGACTTTCCCAAGGCTTTTTCCTCTAAAAATTGCATCTTATTATGTTACTATTGAACATCTAAGCCAGATATTACTCAAACAAAAGATTGTTAAATAATTACAAATAAGTATACTGTTTACAGTCACCTTTGTTTGTTATATGGGATTTTTTATGGCTATAATTTTATGTTACAAAACATCTGAAAGAAAAGCAAAAACAAAAAAAATCAAACAGCAATAACAAAAACCACAGCAGTCTCAGTATCTCCAAATGCCTAGGCTATGAAACTAAAATATCAATTTGTTGATTGAATTTGAATTTTTCTGAAGATATTTCAAGTAGGAAAAACTCAAAATGCACTTATAAAAAACAGGCAAATAACTGTGTGTAAAGAAGAGTTGGCTTAATGATCATTGGGAACCTACCAAAAAAACACAAACTCAACCCAGTAACAAATATCCTATATAATAAAAGGGTAATATGCAAATTGTCCCCTCAACTGAGAGTTCGGCCGGAATTTGACCAGGGGGCGGGGCTGTCTCACCAACCACCTGGGGCGTCACCCCCTGGCTGGTCCCACCCTGACCAGCCCACTCCCCTGATTGGGGGTGGGCCGGCTGGCCAACCTTCCACGTCCCTCCCCCTGGCCAGTCCGGCCTGATTGGCCCCCATCTGGGCAGGCTGGCCAGACCCACCTGTGCACAAATTTATGCACCGGGCCTCTAGTTTAATAATAAACAGAGATCTTGAGTTATATTTTTAAGATGCCAAAAAATCATGGAAATATTTATTAATGTAATTCAGTCTCCAAGCAGTGTTTTATTATTTGATAGTTTTCTTAAAACCCTGAATGAGTTAAGTAATATATTATATTACATAAACTATTTTAGAGGAAAACAAGAAATTGATGCAGCAAGAGTAACACAATCCTAAATCCTAGATGTTAGTGAGATGAGAATTTTTTCATATTGGATGATTAATCTGAAATGAAAACACTATAGATGTTCATCTATATGCTATAAAAAATACCTGAATTTTTTAGTCTATTGCCATAGACATAACATTTTTACTAAACAATACTTTAATCTCAACTCAGTAGAATAGAATTTGAGTTTCTATACCAACTTGAAGCCTGAAAGTATATTCAGTAAGTCAAAATATTCATTTCTACTCTGTTATTTGAATATATAAACCTTAGGACTTTGGTATTTAAAAACAAATATTTGTGATATATCTCAACATTAAGTCTCATTTACAAAACAAGCACTATAATAACACTGTTTTATTCACTTTTTAAAAAATTCTCACCCAAGAATATGTTTTTATTGAGGGGTGTTTTTTGGGGGGTGTGGGGGTGTGGGGGGGTTGTGTGTGTGATTTTTTTTGAGAGGGAGAAAGAGAGAGAATCATTGATGTAAGAGAGAAACATCATTGTTTGCCTCCTGTTAGCACCCTGACCTGGGATTGAACCCACAACCTTTTGGTGTACTGGGCTCACTCGCTATTGAATCATCATACTGAAAAGAGTAATAATAGAAAAGAAACAGAATAAAAAGTCATCTATTCTTGTGAATGCAAGTGACAAAGAAATCTGCTTTGATCTTTTGTGATATTCAAATTTTACATGAGAAAAATCACAAAGAAATAGCAGTGGACTACAAAGCCTGTTTACAACACATAGCATGAACATTCATAATCACATATACGAGCTTGATTTTGCCATTGTAAATGCTAAAGAGAGTAAAATGAGCAATTATTTGGTTCTAGGAATATGGTCTTTGAAATCACAAAATAGCTTTAGCTCTATGTTTAAATAAACATTAATTAGAGAGAAGTATAAAGAAAAAACACTAGTGATGAAGTTATCCCAAGGTCTCTTTTATAATGTTCTTAACTTTACACTATCTGAGCTAGTTTGCTTCTCTAGTCATACTGCAATGGAATATAGTCTACCTTGGACTTATCCTAATATTTCTCTTCTACCGCTGGAGACCCAATTGTATCACATACTTGGACAGACTAATGGATAAGTAGTTAAAGATAACCTCATGAGGCTCAGTCCCCTGATCATGCTTTTAGCATCCTATACTTCTTATAGTAAGTATCACAGTTGTAATCATATACCTATGCATTTCTTATTTACTTAATGTGTTCCCTATAACAACACCATAAATTTCCTAAAACCAGAGACTGTATCTGATAATACTCTGTATCTAGTCACTATGCCTAGCATAATAAATGTAAAATAAATATTTGTTGAATAAGTAAATGAAGGAGGAAATTCCAAGCGACACCTTCCCAGTTCTGCATAAGTTCATGTGACTTTTACAGTAGATAAGTGGAAGGCGTAGGGTAAGTCAATGTTTCCCTAAGTTGTCTGTGAAAATATAGATTATCAGACCCTCCCCATTGAGATATTGATTCAGAAGGGTTGGGATGGAACCCCAGCACCAATGTTTTAAACAAGGCTCCCTCAGGTGGTACTCATACCAGGGCAAATTTGAGAGATACCATATTAAGGTTTTATACCACCTCAGATCCCTAATTCTAGAATGCTTCTCTCTGTTCAGTTATCCCAGGACCTCTGGAATCCTCATAATTCCTGTGCTTTTTCAAAAGAAATGTGGATATCCTTATACAATTCTTTGTTCTTCTGCCCACTTGGAATTTCCTGATTTAACATTGTAATTTTGACCACTTATTTGTGAAATTGAAGATCTCTGGGTAGCCCTTTGTCTCAGATATGAAATTTAATCTTATGAGCTATGTGCTTGGTCTCTGAGAAGGAATTTTCAGCTAGTGGGTGAGTCTGGTTGGCCACTCAATACCACAGATAACACAATTTGACGATTTTTGCATTACATGTTCTTTTATTCTAAGAAATTGTGTTTTAAAGGTATGTACAAACATAGAGACTTACTAGTGGACATTTGTTGTTTTATTTGTTCCAGCATCCCTTGACTCTCCTGGTAACAGAACCCAAATTTGCTTTGGAAGAACTATTTTAATGGCATGGTATAATATAATTAACCTCAACCTCAAATATTAAAGTGAAGGCTTATTGGCTTAAGCCTACTGGTGAATTCCATCGCTCTAGCCAAATAATTGGCTGAGGACAGGCCAGAACCTTAAACAGAACCAATAAAGCAGAGGAAATGTTTGCTGAGGCTTCTGGGAATGAACAATGTCTCTTTGCAATGGAGGCTACCTAAAGAAACCTTCTCTTTCCTTACTAATGAGGTGACAAGATCCAAGGTGGAGCACTGCTGGGGCCGTTTTGAGACCTTGAGGCAACTGAGGGCTAGCCAATGCCTTGTGTGTAGCCTGAGAATGAAGTCAACACAAAGGACAGAGAAACTGAGATTAAATCAGTCCTTGACAATATTATTCAAGTTTCCAAGGTAAGCGTCAATTACAGCCAGCCCTGGCTTGCCTTTTCAAGTATGTGTCCTAACAAATCTCCTCTGTTGTTTATGTCAGTTTGAACTGGGGTGTCTGTTGCTTGAAACTTAAAGATTCCTTACAGTTATATAAGATCCAGGACTGTACGAGAATGTAAACTTCAATGACCCTCAGTGAGGAGATAGAGAGGTTGGGAAGTCATCCAGTGGCATTAAAGGTGGATACAGATGCTACCACACCTTCCTGAAACAGCATGGTTTTCATGTACGAAGTAAAAATGGCATCCCTTTATAAGGAGCACCGGTGGCCTCTCCAGTAACCACATTTTCCAAACTAGAAATCCATAAACATAACCTAGCAAAATATATTTTTCTGATATGCCAATTCATTATATGAAATCTCAAAATAATGTAAAAATTGAAATTACATTCCATTATGTATTCCACTAACTGGCTTTATTGGAGTGGAAACAAAATTACATGAAATCAGGATTATCCCAGAAAATTCAGGGCATATGGTGGCCATATCTAGGGAACATCCACCTTGTCTTATTGGAATAAATTATTCTTAAAATGAACACACTGCTAGAAATGCTGTTACCAGTCTGCAGGTCATAAAGATGAAAAGAGCTAAACCAACCTCTCAGTGCTGAATTGGCAAGTGAAACTAGGCATTCTGCACACAATAGGTATGCAGTGAATATAGTTGACTGACAAGAACCCTGCTAGGACTAGCAGTGAGCTATTTAAGCCCTGCTGTTTCTTGTGGACTTTGCCAGCGTTGGCTGCAGAGTGAGGATTCTGTAGTCATTAACAAGAGCCTCAAGCTACAGCTCCTCTTCCTCCATTTCAAACTTTCATGAACCCTACTGTCAGGGGCTGGTCTCCCATCAGTGACTAATAGGTACACAGGGACTGAAAAAACATCTTTGTCCTGAATTACATGTTAAGAATAATAAGTTTATTGTGCCCGTGTCGACTGTCAACAGGCTTGTTGCTATCGTATTTGTAAATATAGTCACTAAACTGAAAAATGATAGTCTCATACTGAAATTGACCTGCTTTCAACCTGTATGTTTTAGGCATCTGGTATCTAAAAATTCTGCTGTGTAACACAAATCAAAGTAGATGAAACCATGGGAGGGATAGGAGGACCTATGTAATACTTTCACCAATAAAGATTTTTTAAGAAAAATGTAGATGAAACCAGTTAGCTGAAAATAAAAATGAAGACAAAGGCAATCAAGTCTTTCAATTTCTGGAAGAGACTAAGAGAAACAAAATAAAGACCACCTTTGAAAATCCAAATTACAGAAGCTTTTTAAAGTATTATAAAACATATGTGCTTATTTATTTACATATATACTTATACATATATAGCTATATAAATATATAGATATGGCCACATACACATATTTCCAACTGATCTCAAGCATTAATCAACAAAAGGTAGCAAAACTTAGCTTTCATGACATAAACCTGTTCTGTCTGGTAGAAAAGCAATTCTATTTCCAGGAATAGAACCATGTGCTGTGGTTTTATAGAGTATTTGCAGAAGAATCACCATCATCTGATGACAAATGATCGTATTTTCTGGAATAACCAAATGTAACATCTCACATATCCACCTGCCCTCAAAAAAACTCAGTGCCCTATCCCATAAACTGTCCTTGGCATTTCTCAGCATTTCCCTGAAAAAATAAAGCGTTTTCTCATTTGTTCCCTATAGACCTTTTGACAGTAATAGGGGTAACTATCATTTATTGAGCATTTATTATGTACTAAGCAGTGTGCTAGGTGATTTACATATACTCTCTCACATCATCCTAACAACAATAAGGTAAGTGCCCTTTTTAGTCATTTTACAAATAGGGAAACAGAGGGTTAAGTTTGTAAGCTAACAAATGGCAGAGTCAGAACCCCAGTTGAATTTTCACCCAGACTTCCCAAGCCCGTGTTCTAAACCATTACATAACTGATTATTAACTATAACCTTTGGATTTCTTTAAAGAATTTTAAAATTTCCTCAATAATTGTAAGGTAATATATCCCACCAATATCATCTGGTTTGACATAGTTATACTGAAATTCTTCTGATAAACCACTTCAATTTAAAGGAAAAGGTAAAATGCAACTAAGAATATGCGGATGACTTGTGGCTTTTAGTACTGATCAATTATAATTAGACAGAATCTGGTGGTTCAATCCAAGAGAACACAATGAACTTGTACTTTGCCCGTTTTAGTAATGATCCACCAGGCTTTATATTCCATTCCATCTGAAACTCAGCAGCGCTATATTCAGGACATTTCTTTTCCTTTATCTGCCAATTCCATTTCATGTTCTCACTTTGTGCTTTTTCTGTACAAATATTAATGATTTTGGAAGACAGAGACTCTGATGGCGGCCTTCTGAATATTTGTGTAACAGTATTACTTCAGACTGTTCCTAGGCTCTTCTCTCTACATTTCCAGTTTTTTTCTTTTGCCCTTTCTCATCCTTCTCTTATTTTCTCCTCCTTATCCCATAAATTTATCATACCATCCATTCTTCTTATGGTCCCAGGTTCATTTGACTTTTGTTCTTATGGTTAGATGCATGGTCATGGTATAAAAGATCTAGAAACCATACTTTGGTTAACTTCGGAAGAGATAGAGATAGAAAGAGATATTTTCTCACTGACTTTAAGACATAATTTTTTCACATTTTAGTATTCATGAGATTGGGTCTGACACAATTGGTGGTGCCTTTGATTTGATGAAGTACAACAAATACAATCACTTTCATAATAGTGGTATGTTTTCAACTAACTCGATCACTTTTTTGTAAATCTCTCTTTCAAACACAGATACACAACTTAATATCTGTTTTTAAAATTCTCAGACACCTTTCCTTGTTTGTCCTTTTCATACTCCAGGAGAAGAGATATGAGATCTGAGTTCTATAATTGTGGAGGTTCTTTCTCCTATATTCTTTTTTTTTAAATATATTTTATTGATTTTTTACAGAGAGGAGGGGAGAGAGATAGAAAGTTAGAAACATCGATGAGAGAGAAACATCGATCAGCTGCCTCCTGCACATCCCCCACAACCCAGGTACATGCCCTTGACCGGAATCGAACCCGGGACCCCTCAGTCTGCAAGCCGACGCTCTATCCACTGAGCCAAACCGGTTTCGGCCTATATTCTAATTCAATAATTTTTTAGAAATATATGTCAACCCTCCTTTTCAAGTCCAACTCCAAAATGTGTTGTTGATTCTTTTCAGGCATTTTCAAATATGCTCAGCTCTCTTTTCCTTCCTCCGCCCATCCCTTCACCCTCTGGTATGTGACAAGGTGCTACATACAGCAAGTCTAGGTCGCTGGAGCGGCACTAGCGGGCTCTAGCGTCAGCCTGTGCACTAGATGTACATATTTAATTATTACCTTGCCTCCACAGCCAAGGCTGTCAGAGGAAACATGGCATATTTTACAGCTTTCTGCTAAGTGTCAGGCTTTGCACTTCAGAAATATTTGATAAGTGGAGCGTAAGTTGCAGGAGCACATCCATGCAAAAGGCAGATATACAATATAACTTTAACTCTCCCGTTAACTTTTTCCTTTCCCTGCAGAAGTTGTTTCTGTCCATATTTTTACTTCAGCTGGGCTGAGTGGGAGAAAGAACTCCAAGGGAGGTCGAAGCAGATGGTTGTCACAAACTGCATACGGCAATTGAGAATTAGTGTGCAAGCATATGCAACCTGGTACAGTATGAAACATTCCAGCATATGAGTGCTGAAATAAATCAAGCCTGGAGAAGATTGGGATGATAAAGAGATGAGCGCTTCTTTCCCTGTTACATATATATATTTAGGCCTTCTGAATTCATTAGGATATGTTCTCTGTTTTCAGTAGGCAAGTTAACACCTAAATTGAGCAGATTTGTCTAGATTCTGGTATCTCGCCTTTTTCTCTTATCCACAGTGTGCTTTCTGAAAAGAAATATTTCTGAACATATATACCAGTATATCCTTTGGCTATAAAGATGATTGGAGATTATGATATCAAGTTGCCTGGACAAATGAAATCATCATCATAATTACTAATCAGATATAACAACTTACATCTCATCCCTAATTTATTAACAAAAACCGTTTACATGTACAGTTTCTGACTCCTCGTGACCTTTCTGGTGACCAATTTGTTGAGAGCAATTCATTCACAAACACGCACTCTAAGTGTTTTTCCAGTAAGAATGGTGATAAAGAGAAATATACCAACAGTAGTTAAACAAGAAAGTAATGCCAAAGTCACCACCTGGAAGTGCTTACAGTGGCAATAGTAAGGAGATGTCTCTCTGCCACGGTGCTTTTTATAACTATAAATCATTGGTCATCATCCTCATTGTGATGAGGATGAATGCCAGTAAGGCAGGGGGAAATAAGTCCCACCTCCCTTTTACAAATGAAGAAATAGAGGAGGAGAGCTGAGTTGTCAATCACCCCTTTCTCAGAAGAGCAAAGGCCAGTTCTACAGTGGGCCTTGGCCCTGTGGGCCCATCGATTGCTCCGCCCCAGTGGACATGGATTTTCGTGGCTGCACCTAAGGCCCCGCCTGGTAAGGAGACCCCCACGAGCTGCCGCAGCTCCTGCAGTCTGCCCCTCCTCCACCTTTCCCTAAACTAGCTCCCCGATGAGTTTGAAAGAAGCTACAGTTGTTTTCAACAAGGCCCTTCTTGCCACTGCCTTTTTGCTTTGTACACCTTCCCATCTGTCCTTCTTTGTGAGAAATGGAAGACACAAAAGAAAGAGAAAAGGGAGAGAAAGTGATAGATATTGGCTTAAGAATAGATTTGGAATTACATATTGATAGACCCAAACACAAATCAACTCCGAACTACAGGAGTCCACCAACATGCACATAAATCATTTATAACGATAATCCAAGACTAGGTCCAAATCTCATTAAAGTATATGAATCCTTAATCTATTTTGGCAAAAAAGCGCCAATACACATTTTTTCTTTTTATCATAAATTACAGTTCTGTGGCACTGTGCAAATATTACCAAGCTGTAAGACAGCTGTGCTCCATTAAAATGTGTAATGGTCGCTGATTTCTTACAGCACATGGTCATCAGGCTGAATCTACAGCCAGTAATTAGGAAGATGAAATGTTTAATTGTGCTTTAATTTTGATAAAATTTATCTGTCACACATCCCGCAGCCGAGCATTATGCTCACAAATCAATGTCATCGGGGCCGAGCAGGAACTCAAGCACCAGACTCTTGTCCCTGACAGATTCATTTGAATATGTAACTGTTCACCATGAGCGACCAGCTTGAGGAAGACAGTGAAACTTTCTCTGTTGACAGACATGGTTCTGGTGAGGTATGTCCTGTTAGTTCCCTTAAGGAAAAGTAAGGCTAAAAAATAATTCCACTCTTACCTCTTAACAGCCATGTCCTCCTTTATCTCTGATCATGGAAAGAAAGACAACCCTTCAGGGTATACTTTTTTTTTTCAACCTTAAAATCTATTAATGCAGGAAGAGGGTGGAGAGAAGAGAAGGAGGTGAAAGATAGAAAAGAGTATTGAGTAATGTCCTTTTTAGTCCTATCTCCTAATATTGCTATTTTGGGATAGATCAATGAGGGAGGCAAGAGTCATCACTTTGAACTGAGTACCTAAACATTCATGGATTCATAGAGTGTTAGGATGTTAGAAACGAAACACCTGGTTTTCTGCAAGAGAAGTGGGAAGACCAGGGAGGTTGCCCAAGGACTCGAGTACCATCCAAAGACTTGAGCTTATCACTGTGCATGCAGTCACAGTTGAGATAACCTACATTTTACAAAAAAAAAAAAACTTGATAATCATTATAAGCGTTGTTTACAAATCATAGTGTTGAATTCATTTGTCAAATGAAACATTATTTTAGGCACAAGGATGTGTGAGTACGAATACCTGCCAATGCTGAAAATTAATCTGTGTCATGTTTTCCCCACAAAATGAATCAGTGATCATTTTTCTCACCCACAGTAGCGATGGCTCATTATCCAAGAGAACTTAAAGAGCATATGTAGGCATGTACTTTACATTTTTATTTTGCACACCCCTGAAAATTAAAATCATTGAGGGAGGTCATGGCAAAGATTGTGAAAAAGGGGTGGAAGACAGGTGGCAGGGGGAAAAGGCAGCAACTTGAGATCAATATGAACTGTCAGAGAGAGACTACAAAATAGCCCAGACCCCTGGAAAATGATGAGTGTCTAAATGGAGGGTCAATTTTCTCAGGCCAAAAAAGTTAAGATTCCCAGTGTGGTTTTTAATAGGCCAAAATTTTGGCACAGAATGCCAGTAAGTTTTCTCAGGTCACCCTTCCTCACCAGGCAATTAATGAACCAGCTGAAGACTCAGAGCATGCCAGCTTACTTTAAAGTAAAATAAGTCTCAAAATCAGGAATAATTTTAGAAGAGTCTTCGGGGAGAGCCAAATGGCATTAAGCTATAGCCTGCTAACAAGAAGACTCATTAAAATACATTTCTAAACTTAGCCATGGAAATAAGTCCAAGCTAAAGATATCATATTCCCCATTTCCTTTGGATTTATTTTCATGGGCAGATACTTGGGGATTAAATAAAAGGGTGATAGTCTAGTAAGATAGTTGTATTTCATCCTACTAGCACACAACATAGGCTAAACAGAAGTAGGAATAGCAGGGAGGGACAAATGGTATGGAGAATACTATGAAATAACTCTACATGACCAACTGTTTTCACATCCATTATCTTGTTTGGAGCTTAGAGAGGTTAAATTTGTTCCATGATCATCTAAGATTAAAACCAATATGTTGGATCCTGGGGACTGGCTCACTTACCAGTCATTCTAATCCCTTCTAGTGGGCCTCCCTCTTATTCTAAAAACACCATTTCTCAGACTCCTTTGAAAGGGGGATTCTGCATATGATTTAGGTACTGCTGTTCAAATGTACTTATGTAAGACTTTCATTGAGATCCAAGGTTTGTGAAGAGAGAGAAGAGGGTACAGGGTTTCCATTTGGGGGACATCAGATTGTGACAGACGCATCAAGATTTTGGAGCCAGCAGTCATGATCACAACTTCCTGATTTCCTATGTGTTTTTCTAATTCAGCAAATTCCTGTTCAGGGTTCAGGTGGCTTCCTGGTTCTGCAGCCCCTTATCCATGGCAGAGGCAGCAGCTGTCCTACAGGTGCCATTCTGCGATGTTTTGGGGACTTCCTCTCTTCCTGCCTCCGTTAGCTAGAGTGAATTTTATGGGGGCAACAAAGAACCTCTACCATGATGCCCAAGTTGTGTGATCCCAATCTTTTTACTGCCTCTTACCACAAGGTGGAGGAAAATGTAAATTATATATCTGGCTTAGAATTTTGGAAGACAATGACTTTTGAAAACTATGTTTAAATTAGTTTATTATGGCATAGTAGAGATAGCAATAGACTAATTAGGCAGGAGGACTGGATTCTAGTCCCAAGTGTAACTCTATTATTTGTGGCAAATCAATATCTCCATAAGCATATGTGTTCTCATCTTAAAAATAACACGGTAAATACCAACAGCATATTTCAAAGACCTAGAACAAACTCTCCAAAAATTCATCTGGAATAAAAAAAAGACCCCGATAGCCACAGCAATCTTGAGAAAGAAGAACAAAGTTAGAGGGATCACAATACCAGATATCAAGCTATATTACAAAGCCACGGTCTCAAAATTGCCTGGTACTGGCACAAGAACAGACATGTAGACCAGTGGAACAGAACAGAGAACCCACAAATCAACCCAAGCCATTATACTCAATTAATATTTGACAAAGGAGGCAAGAGCATACAATGGAGTCAAGACAGTCTCTTCAATAAATGGTGTTGGGAAAGTTGGACAGATACATGCAAAAAATGAAACTAGACCACCAACTTACACCATACACAAAAATAAATTCAAAATGGATAAAGGACTTATACAGAACGTGCATGTGTCAAAAGTTGCAATGTTAGAAAAATTAGTGAAATTAGTAAACTCAATGATAAGTGAAACTATTCAATCAGCACACAATTATTAAAAGAGCCTTTACTTATTTGCATACATTTACTGAACACCTGCTCTATGCTGGGCAGAATTCAGGTATTATAATCTGAAAGACCCAGTCTCCACCCTATGGAGCTCACAACCAAGAGGAAAGGAGAGACCAACAAAATAAAGCTGTGATTTCGGTTGATGAGTGGTATGATAACTACAGGGCAGGATCTGTTGAGGTCAAGTGGGAAGGACTTGCAGAGACTTCTCTGAGACAGCGATGGCCAGATTATGCTCTGAAGACTAAGAAAATGCTACCAGTGAAGGAAAGAGTTGATAGAGTTCTTCAAAGAGTCAAAGCCAGCCTATGAAAGACGTAGATGGACATGTTAGAGAGCGTGGCATATTGAGAACAATGCGTCTATAAGCGGGAATGTAAAATTGAGTAAATACATTTTTTTGTTTCAGCATTCTCATCTTCCACAAATAAATAAGCTAACAGAAGGGGAGAAGTGTCAGAAGAATGAAATAAATAATATCAATTTCGGTTGCTGTTTTCTGGGGTGTGAAGTGTACACTTACCAAACTAACTGCCTCTCTAACCCTTTGACTTTTCACAATCTCCCGTAATACCACTACTAAGAAACAGATGCAGGATACTGGAAATGACAACTTGATAAAAATTTGTATTTTCTGTGAAAACATAAGATAGCATGTTTTCATTTAAATTATTTAATTCTTTACAACACAACGTAGTGAATCACATCAATGAAAATAAATGTTTTGGTATATGTTTTAAGACTTTTGTTATTATTCAGTACAGAAATGTAATTAATATGGAAGAGTGAGGTGGGCTGGATAATAGTCCCTCAACATATTTAGGTGCTAATTCCTGGAACCTGTGAATGTTACCTTACATGGCAAAATAGATTTGGCACATGTGGCTAAATTTTAAGGATTCTTTTTATATTGATTACACAGAACCAGAGTATCACATCTGTAGTGCTATAAGCCAACATTACACTCCATTCTAATACTACAACTGATGAGTTACAATAGTGTAATGAAGAGTGCTTTGGTATTAATATGTGGCTAAAGTTTTTAATTAGAACTTTCTGCTTTTTCCTCAGAAACCTAGCAGACCATTAGGGGAATGTTTGGTTGATATAAAAGATTTAATGCATCTTCCATATGCCTTTTTGTATTTCCTCAGAGCCTTATGGCTCCTAGTTCAGCTCTTGGTGGGGTTGATTTTCCTGTATATCACTTCAATCATAAAAAAAGAGTTTGCTGTAAAACAGTATTCTGTGTCATGCCTAAATAGCTTTGTACATCTGCTTGCCATGTCTCTTGATTGCATCATTTCTCCTGTGCTTGATTTAATCTTGTTTGTTTTGTTCATTATGACCCCTACGCATAGAAAACCCGCTGCTAATGTTGACAGTGAGAGGTTGAGTGATTGACCTTGCCCTTGGGGTGCTCCTTCAGGTTTCCTCTCTCACCTATGCCCAGGCTTGGCTCTCCCAGAAGAGTGGTAAAGTAAGGATCTTGAGATGGGGACATTATCCTGGATTACCTGAGTGAGCTGTAAATGTAACCACAAGGTTTCTTGTAAGAGGAGGAAGATTTGACTACCGAGGAAGGAGGCAATGAGATGACAGAGGCAAGGTGCTGGCTGAAGAAAGGAGGCCAGGAGCCAAGGAATGTAGGCTATAGAAGCTGGAAGAGGCAAGGAATGGATTCTCTCCTGGACACACCAGAAGGAACCGCCTTGTGTCACCTGGACTTTAGCCCAGTGAAACTAATTTCAGATTTTTAATCTCCAGAGCCGGAGATTAATGAGAATAAATTTGTGCTGTTTTACGTCACTAAGTTTGTAGTAATTTGTTATAGTGTCAACATCAAACCAATACACAGAGCAAATGAATACTATATAAAATTTCCAAACATGAGAACTGGCACAAATATATTACAGGAAAATCATTATAGGCTAGGATTCTTAGATGAACTACATGCTTTATGTACTTTAGGATTCCAATTTTAACTGTGCTCTAACATTTTTTCTTACAAAAATTAACAAAATATTTAATTTTGTGGAAAAGCATAACAAAATCAGAGCACAAAGTTCCAAAACAAAGACAGAGAACCAGGGATGGGAAATGAAAGTTGAATAGCATAATTTATTCAACAGGCTTGTCTCATTCACTAAATCTGTTGAGAAATTACTTTAAAAGCTAGCAGTAAGGTACTGTTTAAATATTTAAAATTATTTGCCTAGTAAGAAGACTTCTTTTAATGTGATTCATTGAATAAACACTGGTTGAGTTAGTCTTTGGGGATAAAGCAGTGATCCAAACAGTCATGAGCTTCTTGAAGGAGTTCATATTTGGTAAAACTAAACAAAAAAAAAAATCAATAAATTTTAATGTCATGAATGCCATGTAGAGGTATATACAGTGAGAATAGAAGAGGAATCTAGAATAATGGAGTGTTTGCATTATACTCAGATCTTCATGATTTAACTCCATGTTATAATAAAGAATTTTGATGGAAAATTGATCCACTCATTCAAAATAGCACTTTTTAAATAAAATAATTTAACCAGTGATATAACTACATTAGTGTCACATCATCTTCCTCCTTGCAAATATGCACAACAGTTTGGAAAATGGCATATAAAAAATGATAAAGAAGTGTCTTGATGTTAATTATTTATGTATACAAAAACCATGAATAAAAATGTTTTAGAGAAAATAATCTTTTAAATCTTGAGATTTATGACTATTACTTGAAACTAGGAAAATTTGAGGTGTGACTAAACCAGCCGTAGGCAAACTACGGCCCGCGGGCCAGATCGGCCCGTTTGAAAAGAAAAAAACTAAAAAAAAAAAAAAAAAAAAGAAGACCATACCTTTTTAAGTAATGATGTTTACTTTGAATTTATATTAGTTCGCACAAACACTCTATCCATGCTTTTGTTCCGGCCCTCCGGTCCAGTTTAAGAACCCATTGTGGCCCTCGAGTCAAAAAGTTTGCCCACCCCTGGACTAAACACTAAGATGTACCTGAAATATATGACATGATCCACCTGGAATAGTGTTCAATAAATATTGTCCCACTTTTCCCTGGAGAATAACTATCAAGGATAGAACATGATAGCAAATATTACATAAAATAATCTGAATTCATAAACCAAAAAAATCCAATACTAAATATTAATCAACAAATATTTGTTGATTGAAAAATAAATAAAGAATTTTTCATTTTCATGGACATTTTTTACATCCTCCAGTTGTCATTTTCTCTACTCATTTAATTAATGAAGGGTGATAATTTCTTGAGGGAAAGTTCTAAATGAATTGTCTATATATTATAAAGACAAGGAATTTATCAATCTACCCTGGGTAGTAAAACAACTACTCCTCAGTGAAGATGGGTACTTAATTAATAATCAACAGATTTCACCAACACTGGTACACATACATAGAAATAATGTATGATGTAATAAAGACATGTTTGTTTGCTTTTAGCTGGAGTTAGAGAAAAATTAAATTTAACATACACATAAAGGTAAAAAAAAATGAGTGAAAGAATACTATGAAATAAAATAGAAATAAGTCTATTTCTATATCCATGAGCTCTGAAATAGAAATAAGTCTATTTCTATTTCAGAGCTCATGGATATGTCTTCAAACATATCAATCAGAGAAAAAAAATACAAGTAAATTCCTATTCCACGGGTCATCCTGATTATATCCTCTTAATAAAGTTTTGTTATTGCAGACATGCTGTCAGAATTCACACTCTCACTTAGTGGGTTTTTTGTTCATACAACAAAGCCTCTTTCTTCTCATGTTCATAGAATTGTTAGCAAGTGGAAAATGACTCAAAATTAATAAGAGAAAGACAGTGTTGGAAACTCTTCAGCCCTGTCCTTTCCCTCCTCCTTGCTCTAGGATCTCATTATGTAACTAAATGTCAGTCACAAGTTGGAGTGCTCTGAGGGTGCTGATGCCATGGCTGGGATGTTTGAGGCAGGTCAGACATGACATCCAACAAAATGAGCTGAAATTCAGGGAAGTTCCAATCTCAACAGGGGGAATTGAGATCTAACCAGATGATTTGGAGTGGTGAACACACAGTGCAATATACAGAGGATGTATTACCTGAAACCTATATAATTTTATTGTACACCTGAAACTATATAATTTTATTAACCAATGTCACCCCAATAAATTCAATAAAAACTATTTTAAGGATAAAAAATTAATCAGAGAGCCAAGGTAGAGATTCAATCAAACTTTACAAACCAACACAATGGGGAATAATAGAAGAATTGGATTAGGAAGGCATAGGTACTTAGTATACCCAAGGACACCGGCTACTGACTTTCTGAAAGCAGAGAAACGTGGTGGTTAAGGCATGAGCTTTGGAGTTGGAGAGACATCTTGGCTAATCCTGGCTCCACTGCCTACCAGCTAGGCAGCCTGGGTTTTTTTCATCTGTAAAACAGAAATTATGTACTTAAATAGAAAAGCACTTTGCACCTAGCCCTGTAGAGGCTCAGTGAATGAGAGCTATTATTATTCCAGCATCTAGTTGAGAGGCTGCTAAGAGATTGCCTGCTTTGGTGAGAATCTGTGAGTGTTTCTGAGTTGATAGAATGAAGACATTCCTGTCTGATGCTGAGAGAGCATGAGGAAAGCAAGGACCAACCGATTCCTCTTCACGTGAAAACATATCACAGTGAAGTGTGATGTAGAGGAAAGGGGAGCTTTGAAGCACAACAACCAGGGTTCAAATCATGTCCCTTGTTCTTCCATTTACTGGATATATGAGCAAAATACTTTATCTTTCCAAGCAGCAACACTTTTTATTGTAACACAGAGATAACACTTATCTCACAGGGTTGATATAAATGAGATAATGACATTTTAAAGTGCTTAAAGTATAGTAGATATTTAAATATAGTTTTCTTCACTTTCCACTGATCATTAATATATGGACAAAAAAAATCACACTTTCAGATTTTTCAATGCTTGGAAAATATACCACCTTGTCTGCAAAGTTATTCTTCATAAAGTACATGTCACTGAAAGATGACTGGAGGAAGTCAAAAATGAGGATTTAACAGAATAGGCCATAAATACTAACACAGGACCAAAGAAACACTCATCACTAATGGGATAGTAATTATTACAAACTAGAGGCGAAGTGCATGAATTCGTGCACGCGTGGGGTCCCTCAGCCTGGCCGGAGATCAGGGCCGATCTGAGCCATCTCACCCAGTTCCAATTGGGGCTGATCAGGGCCGGCCAGCGGCTGTGGGGAGGAACTGCGGGGAGGTTAGCCAGCTGCGGGAGGTTGGCTGTGGGAGCGCACTAACCACCAGGGGGCAGCTCCTGCATTGAATGTCTGCCCCCTGGTGGTCAGAGTGTGTCATAGAGACCGGTTGACTGGTTGTTTGGTCAACCGGTCGTAACAGTCACTTAGGCTTTTATAGATAGATAGATAGATAGATAGATAGATAGATAGATAGATAGATAGATAATGTCAGGAAAATGTTTATATTAGAGCCCAGAACTAGAATATAAAGTTGCTAAAATTAGATGCTTAATCAAATGTATGGAATTTTCTAATTACTGATTGTTTAAAAATGGGAGGAAAGGACATTCCAGGGAAAGAAGAGGAAAAGTAAAAATCCCAAATGCCTCATCACCCCAAAAGGAATCAAAGATCAGAGTGTTGGGAGAATTAGTATTAGTTAAGGAACACTTCCCCACTTTTGGAGATAAGATCAAAGTGACAGAAACTGCACCCCTTTAGACTGGGCACTTTGATCACTTCTGACATACATATGAACCCATGAAACCAGACTACATACATCTCCATCCCAAAAAGTTTCCTTGTGCCTCTCTGTAATTCATTCCTATCTCCACCCCATTCCAAATATTTACCTTCTTTCTGTCGCAATAGATTAATTTGCATTTTTTCTTTTTTAACTTACTCCTTTCGCTTAGTAAAATTACTGAGATGCATCCATGTTTTATGCATATCAATTGTCCCTTTCACTAAGTAGTATTCCAATGTGTGTCTATGCCACAATTTCTCCATTCACCTTCATTTTTTTTACTTTTCTACAATTTTTTGCCTATAACAAATCAAGCTGTTACTAATGTTTATGTACAAGCCTTGGTATGGATATATGCTTTTGTTTCTCTTTTGAAATACTAAGAAGGGCTGGGTCATAGATTAGGCATCTTTTACTTTTTAAAAAATATATTTTTAATTTCAAGGAGGAAGGGAGAGGGAGAGGGAGATAGAAACATCAATGATGAGAGGAAATCATTGATCAGCTGCCTCTTGCACGGTCCCCTACTGGAGGCTGAGCCCAAATCTGTGCATGTGCCCTGACAGGGAATCAAACTGTGACCTTCTATTTCATAGGTCAATGCTCAACTATTGAGCAATACCAGCTGGACTTGAAAACTTTTTAAATAACAAGAATAGAATTAAGGAAGGAATTGCTGCCTATGAAATTATCACAGAATTTTAAAAAAGACATCTAACTGGCAGAGCAAAAGATGAAAAATTTTTAAATGCATGCAAGACAGATAATATACCACTTAGGAATCTGGAGAAAAAAACACTGTGGAGGACAGACACACTGGAGAAAAGCAGTTTTGCCTACATAGTAATAGAAGTAACATGCACCAGCAGTGGTCTCTAAGCATAAATATGGAAGGCCACTAAAGCTGACTAAACACATAACAGAAACTAGCAGAGTAAAACAGAAAGACCAAAATTTAAACAAATAGAAAAAAATTAGATATTGGAGGAAATAGAAGTAAACCAGGGAAGAGAAGTTATTCCATCTGTAAAAACCAGTTGCAGTGAAACAGGAATAAAGAACAAGGAAAATAAGGTTTCTGAAATAAAAATTGTAATATATGGATCAGAATAAAATGGAAACAAAACTTTTCCTTGAGTATAAAACAAGAAAATATAAGAAAAATGACTACTAAAAGCTTAATCCAGGAGTTCCAATACTAGAACATCCAATAGCAGAAGATTGAGAAATAGAGAACAGAGCAGAGAAGAGGTGGTTTCCTAAAACTTAAGAGCAGGAGTCTTCAGGAAAAATGAAAGTACTGCTCAGCTCTGAGTGGAAAAAGTTCCATGCATCCTCATAACATTTTTAAACACTGAAGTTATAAAAAAAAAATAGTAGTAATGATTGCAGCGAACATTTACTGAGCATTAGTTATATCAGCTACTCTTCAACACTTCACAAATATTAACTCATTTTGACCTCAAAACAATCCTTTCAATTAAATAGCATTATTTTCTATTTACAGATAAAGAAAGTGAAACACAAAGAATTTAAGTCCTTTGCCCAATTTAATACTGAGAGTTGCTTTATACTGAGAGTCTGCAGCCATTGCTTCTCTCTTTAGTGTATGGGTGGAATTGCCATGGCGTTACTACCTTTGGCTGTCCTCTCCAAGTGCACCACTTCATACCTTTCTTTCAGCAGTACAAATAGGACAGTCAACCTTTCTACTCCAATAAGTGTAACTTGCCCCTGAAGCTGTAAATAGATCTAGTAATGAAAGACCCCATAAGTCTATTGTTTTTGAATTTTTAAAACCGTCCGCCATTTCAAATACAATTCCTTTTGCTTCATATACTTGCATCACAACTATATGACAGGCTCAGTCATTGGATCCTGGGAGAAATAAAATGATGAACAGACAACGCCTCTCCACAAATAATGTAACAGGGTGGGGGAGAATTAGACAAATTACTAACAAACAAGATTCGATAATATTAAAAGAGGAAGACATCACATTCGAAAAGTCTTCAGGGAAGGCAGTGGCATTGGCCATGGACCTTGCCCAACAGACAGGATATGGGTAGCCACAGATGTGGAAGGGTAAGATTTCTAATAAAAATAGACACAAAGCAAAGACAGAATCAGCAAGGTTTGAATTAGCTTAAAAAGTTAGAGTGGTTACTCTTTTTATTGATAACATTTCATGATTGAGATTATTTTATATCAAAATCCCAAAGCAGTCATTTAAAGAAGGCTTAATTTAGTCACTGTGAAATACACTTTACCTTGAGCTCCAAACTGAATACATTTCTCAACTTCATCCTGAATGTCTCACACAAATTGAACCCAAAGTATATTGTAGAAACATATGAAGAAATATTTAGATTTAAGTTCCAAAATCCTGATCCTTAGTCCCTCATTCAAGGGACACCACAATTTCAAACAATGTGTTCCCTAAGTACATTGGATTATGGTACCACACACCTCACAATGCTTGCTCAGACAGTAGAGTGTAAACATCTCTCAGCATCTGAAAAAGTACAAAGAGGGTCGTAGAGCCGGGGTTGATGAGGATATGGGATGAGAAGAGATATGCAGACTTGGACAGAAAATCTGTTGTCACATTTTCCACACTTCAATTGCTAATAAAAGCTTGGTAATGACAGCAGGTCTTCTGGAAACACTTGTGACATTGGTAATGACCCATACTGGACAGATAAATCCAGTACATAGCCATGCTTAAGTAAAAGAAATTCTTATTACCTCATTTGTCTACTAATGTGTGTCTTTGGAGGATTCTTTAAATATTATTGATATGGTGAGTGATAAAAGAAGACTGTTATTGCCTGGAAATATTGAATAACTTATCTTCATTGTAGCATATCCTCTGGAAGTTTCTCAGTTTGTGTGAAAGGTAGAGTCAAGGTTCAGAAAAGTCTGCTTTTATTGTGAAGAAGAAAAATCATGTCCTTGCTAACATTTTAAAAATCGGCATTATTAAATGGCTTCAGTTGCTTTCTTTTGTGTAGTGGTCATGTCAGCTTCAAATGTGAATTTAATACAACGCACACATAGTCTAACCTTTTCTTTGACTTTGAGGCATAATCTTTCTTAACTTAAAAATGTATTTATTTATCACATATTTACTAAATTCTAATGTATGTCATGCAGTGTGTTGGATATCCTGGACTCAGCTGGAAACTATTCAAACAAGAGCCCTGCCCTCCTGCAGAGTTTTCGTCCCAGCACTACCAGTATGACTATAGGATCCTTCTCCCAAATGGCAAACTCCAGTATCTTTCCGTCTTATGCATTCTGTCTGGTGCTAGCAAAACATATTGAATGTTGATGCTTGCTAAAATTTACTAAATAGCATTTCATCTTTCATTTTCCACCTCATATTATAGTTGATTGTATTCTTCCTAAACTAGAAAGCCAATGTCACAGAGAAGGTCTCTTCTGCTGGGACACACAGCTAGACTACATCTCCCTGCCTCACTTGCAGTTGTAACCACATGGCTAAGTTCTAGCCAATAGTAAGTGAAAAGTGACTCACTAGAAATGTGCCACCTCCAAGCCTAATTATCAAATCCTCTCCAAAAAACACCACATATGCAGTCAGTAGGTGACTGCTGTTGCTAGAAAACACTAAAAATCACAAAATCACAGGTTGAACTCTCATATAGATGTTTCATAGTCAAGTTAGTAATAGCAACAGTGAATGATCATTTAGATTAAGCATTTTTTTCTCTGTATTCAGGAATTCAAAGTTGGGGAGGAATGAACATATCTGACTTTTCCAAACTGCCCTAGGCTCACTGTTGAGGTTGGAGTTTCTCTAGACTTAACCAAGATAGTTGTCAAAATTTATCAACAAATTTATTTCACTTTTCTTCTCACCTGCAGTTCTTCCCTTTACCTTCTAGTAATTTATCTCAAAAGACTGGAAATTTGCCTTTCAATGTCCCTTTCACTCTGCATCCAAAACACAATTAAATACATTTTGATAGAACTAAAGATAAAGCTGACATCACACACACACACACACACACACACACAAACACACACACACACACACACACACACACATTTGCCCGATGCTAGCTCACCAATTAAACATTACTTTCTAAATAGAGAAAAACAATTATTTCAGAAAAGACTGCAAGTTTTTTCTAACACTGTGATTTCATAGTAAGTGGATATGGTTTAGCTAAAATACTTGGAGCAGAAAATAAATGACTCCTGCTCATCCTGTGGGTGCCAACTACGTTCAAGCATGAGGGGTTGCTGGCCCGCAGTGCCAACATGCAGCACCTTCACAGGGAGGCCAGGGCCCTCATGCTCCAGCAGTACCAGACGGCGCTCCGATGAGGCGGGCTGCTTCTGGCAGGTGGTAGCACAGGAGGTAGTAAGTGAGAGCAGCTCAGCATAAATAGTTCCAGCGAAATACAAGAATAATATTCTGGCATCCTCAACTCATTTTCTCTCATTCATGACTCACGATAAACACATATTCTGATGGGCAAATGGCTAAGTTACCCCAAAGAAATAAAGATTCATCTCCAATCTCCAATGGAAACTCTCCACTGATCTGGAAACCTCTCCCCCTCAAGATAAGCAAAGTTTGAACAGATATGATTCTCTCTTCATTGACCTTGGAAATTTGTCCCAGGCTGTTGGCCATCCTGGTCATCTCTTCTAGACCAGCTGCTGTCTTTATATCAAGGGGGATTTGGATTCTTCTTCTCCATGGGTCAGGAGAAGGTAATGTGGTCTAGGCCATTCCTAATCCATGGAAAGCCCAGGTGTATAAGACTGAACCAGCCAACAAGAGAGAGAAAGAGAGGAAGACAGAGAAGCACAAAGACAGTATTTGATCCAGGGGATTAAAATGAACTGAGATCCTAACATATGCATAGACAACTAGCAAGTTAAAAGTATAATATCTCTAAGAATTACAAAATTTATTTTTAGGGTTGAAAAATGTAATTTCAGGATTTTACTTTTGGGAAATAGACATAAAAATTTACAGAAGCTCTTTTCACATTTTGTTGAAACTTGGGGATGGGTGAAAGAATTCATTATACTCTGCTCTCTAATTTTGATTAGAATAGGTTTGAAAACTCCCCCATAAAAATTATAACACTACAAAAATAAATCATATCTTTTTTAAAAAAAAAAAGTTAACACAAAGATTAACAAGAATTTCTCATCCATTTACCATGTTTATAATTCTACTTCTATTGTTTAATTTTTCAGAAATATTCCTATTTCTACCAAAAAAATTACTAAGAGGTTTATATGGCTCAGCAACAATAAAATCCATTTGTAAAGGAGAGTAAAACAAATTTTTAAAAACACAGAATGAACAAGTTAAAAGTTCCTAGCAGTAGCTAACTAATCATGGACTACAGGAATTGCTGGGAGTGGCGTGTTTCATTTAGAGCTCCAAAATTGGTCATGGTTTCACAATTTGCACCCATGGTTTCACAATTTACACCAATGTGACAAGGATGTGCACTGAACCCAACTGCATGGAATAGAAAACTCAACCTTTTAAAGTCTGTCTATTCACTGAAAAATTTACCAGGTCTGTTCAGGCATATAGACTCCAAAGTTGACAGTACCACAAACATCAGAGGTTTTGAACCTGCTCCAGTTTAATAGGTCAGAATTCCAAGTTTGACTAAATTTTGCTCTCCCCTGTTGCCTAATTCCTGTTCAGCCTAAACTAATTATTTTCAGGACTTTGCCAATTGGGGTGACTAGCGAAGACAATTTGTCATGTGGCTCATTTTCCTTAATATTTTCAATATTTAGTGTTCAATGTTTATAAAGTTATAGTAAGTTAGATTAGCATTCAGAAAAATGTCAGCACATAGTTCCCATAATTTCACATTTCAAGGTCACCACTGACACTCCAATCTTCAATAAGCCATTTGAGATTATGTTACTAAATTCTGTGTGTAATAACTTGGCCATAGAAAAGTTTTCCTCCATAGGGATTCCCGGTAAATTGCTCTTTCTTGGCATTCTCTTTGCCCACAAAATGAGGAAAGCTGAAGTAATTCTTCTTTTAAATTGAAGATGCCCCTTGAGGTGACAAAATCTTAATAATGTGAACATAGTGATCAGTGGGGGAAAAAATGACCAATAAGGAACTTTAGTCTGGTAAGTTAGGAAAACATATTTCCATACAAGCCTACAACTAAAGTCTAATCCCAAACTTCCCACGTGGTGCTGGTTACATGTCCCTAAAATACAGGGGTTGCTGCCAACATCCGTCACTCTTAACTGAACATCACAGTGTCCCAGGGCTCCTAAAACTGTGGGATATTTATGCCACCCGATCTGTGATAGTCCTCCTGGAAAAGCAGGTAATTCATAAGTGAATGAACCAGTCAGGCAATTCACAAATACTCACACACATCTAACACGTAGTAAGAGCATATGACTTCTGAAGCTTCAGGATATGTGTGGTCATTTACATGCAGGATCCCATTTAATCCTAACAGCCGATGAAAGCTCAAGTGTCCTGTCCTAGACACTGGAAAGCAGGTGTCCTTGTCCCCATTTTACAAATGAGGACTGGTACACAGAGGTATTAACTAACTTATCCAAAAGCATAAGTGGCAGAGCCAGGATTCAAACTTAAGTGTGGTAGATGCTGTTGGTGCTTTGCCAATATCCTCTCAACCTGATCCTTGACTTCCAGCTCCTAATCTACCACTGCATTTCTCCTCCTGATGCTTTCCCCTACCTCTGTTCCCTGCTTTTCCAGCTCAAGT
>NW_006294681.1:166702-202195 GCF_000327345.1 Myotis davidii | reverse complement strand
TCCCTGGATGCCCTTGCCTAGAGGACAATGTAAACACGTGTCCTCCCAAGATTACTCACCCTGTTGCTTGTATCTAAAGATAAAAATTCCAATAAAAGCCTAACAAGGCAAGCAATCAAGGCTGCCTGGCTGCTATCAGCCAGGCCGTCCCTTAGCCCTCTCCCCCACAGAGAAACTGTGTCAGAGTAATCTGTTCATCCGTCATTCAGGGGCTGCCGGTCAGCCCTGGCACCTGGGCAATAACTTCCCTCTGGAGCAGCTCTCAACCAATGACGCATGGACATTGGTGTCCAACTACCCAGCTCTCTCCCTCCTCAGGGGGAAATACTGGCTCCCAGATTTCCCTAATGGGATCAAGTTCCTTTCCCATATTAATAACATACCCTTCACTGGCCATCTTTGCTACCCACACTTGTTCCCCCATCAGGGTTTCCTGAGATCTCCTTGCAAATAAACTACTTGTCTCTTGAGTCTGCTTTAGAGGTTATGAAAACTAAGACATAAGGTAGGTCTGATTCTAAATCCTTATGAGGCCTTCACTCTTCCACACTAGGAATAGGACAATTCAGGAGAGAAATAAATACCCAGGATCTGACATTATGTTAATAATGAAGAAAGTTGGGTGTTTAATATGCATATTGGTCTTTCTCATTAAAAAAACCTTCTTAATGCAGTAACTTCCTTTGTTACACCTTTCACACCCCAATAGTCTGGCACATCACTATTGGCTCCAAACATGTCATTCACTTGATTTCCAAGGTTGATGATAACACCCATGGAGGGCGGGGAGAGTGGGCATCCCCTTTCCTCTTTGATCTCTTCTAGGCCTTTCACTGCTGATGCTGCATACTCGATCAGAGAGGACATCATGTCCTGGGGTTAGAAGACCATCATTTCACTCACATCCTTTCAGAGGGTAAGTAGTTAGGCTTCGCTGGCAGACCTCTAGATTAGGAATTCAATAAATCTGGGTCATAGTTCAATATGAAGTAAAACTGGAGGTTAATCAGAGATGATCTAGAGGCAAGAGGAAGGGATTGGAGCTGTAGTAGCCTCACAGAGCAGAACTGAGAACCCTGTGCCCACTCTCTGAAGAGTCCAATAGAGGCCAAATCTTTAAGCAGAGCTTTACAAATTCAGTGGAGCACTTAACTTTATCGTGTTCAGCCTTGACGACTCAGAGGTAAGCACCACACAGGCTCTGGCTTATGGAGCCTGCATTCCATTGATGAGAAGTACATGAAGAGTGAAGTGTTCAAAATGCTGTGTGACTGGCAGAGGGTGGGCAGCACTCTGTGTGGGGTTTAAGGGGCAGTGGCTTGTGGTGTAGTCAGTGCCCACTGAAGGCCTTGCAGGCACTACAGGTTTTTAATGAACTAAACCACCAAATAAATGCAACTTCATCCAGACAAAAATACACATGATGCCAGGAGACTTGTTTACCTTCCCTCGGCTTGACTCCTAACTTTTTTAAGTTGTGCAGGAAGATGCTAGATGTTTGGGACACCCATTAGTTACGATAACTGCTTTCATACAATCATTCATTCATTAGACACATGTACATTGGCAACCTACTATGTGTCCAGCACAGGGCAAGAGATCATGCAAAGAAAACCTCCCTCAGACGTTTTCTGAAGCTCTGTTTGTTGCTCTGCCACCTTCAGTATATCATTTGCCCTTTCTATCAGATAAGGAGGTTGGACTAGATCATATTAAATATATATATATATATATAAAAGCCTGAACAACCGCTTGACTGGTCACTATGATGGAGCTGTGCCCCTCCTGGTGGTTAGTGTGCTCCCACAGCCAACCTCCTGTGGCTGGCCAACTTCCTGCGATCCCTCTCCTGGCCGGCCAGCCTTGATTAGCCCCAATCGGCCCCCATCAATAGCGGGCCACGTCGAGCTTCTATTTGGAATTACAAAAGTCCTGTCCAATTCTATATGCTATTGATTCCTTGAGTCAGCCTGCATTTCCTAAGAGACCAAAGCATGAGGCCCCTCTTCTTCATGGAGTGTTTGCCAACTCTCTTGTAAGTCTTCCTACAGCTCATTCTCAACCCCCCTCCGTGCTCCATAAATCTGCATACGAAAGGACCAGACAGCTGTAGCTCTCAACAGCTTAGGTTTTCATCTTCGCCTGTGTCATCCTGCCTGCTGAAGCTGCTTTTTAAAGGGGCCAAGCCTCCTTTAAACAATTCTAAATATTTTTGAAGTTATGTTATGTTACAAACATAACAATTGTACAAATAGATAAAACAGTCAAGTTTTTCCGCAGGTGGTTAAACTAACAAGAGGACTTCTCTGTAGGAGCCACTCTGTGATGTAGGCTGATCTTGGAGGGGACCAGAGCAACAATGGAGAAGCTAGGATAATATTAGACAGTAAGAGAAGCTCCAGGGAGAATGACAGCATCATGAAAAAACAGAAAGAGAAAACAAACCCACCTGAAGAGAGGACATCCTGTGTGTCACACTCTCTGCTAGGCATGCTATTTATGTCCATTTAAATTCCTCCACGCAACCAAAAGCGAAGGCATCGCTGTTATAAGGAATAATGATGGAACTTGAAAGGACATCATCACTAGAACAGCAAAGACTTCTTCTGTTCTTGCTACACATATGTCAAAGGCAGAGAATTTGACGTTCACAAACTCACAGCCTGCCGCTTCCTGTTACAATTCTTTTTCTGCTGGCCTTCCTCCCACATTCCATCTTAAGTTACATAACTAATTTAGAGAAGCTGAATTGTTCTGTGACAGCTGAGGTAAACATACAGCATCAGACATTTAAAAATTACCAAGGGAATAGAAACTGATAGCAAAATATAGTAGTACTAGAGATCCAGTGCACGAATTTGTGCACAAGTGGGGTCTGGCCAGCCCACCCCAGGGTCAATAGGGCCAGGCGTCCAAGGGGAGGGTCCGCGGGTGGTTGGCCAGCCCGCCCTGTCCCCTGTTTGAACTCTCGGTCCAACTCCCAGTCAAGGGGACATAATTTGCATATTAGACTTTTATTATATAGGATGGTAATGTAATATAAGATTTACATTTCAAAGTTTAAAATAAGCATTGTCTTTGACATGACCTTGAGAAACCACTGCAACTTTTTTACCTGTGTCCCCTCCCATTGCCCTGAATCAATGGTATTTCTTTTTGAGATGATGAAATCAAATTTCCTCCAAACACTGGCACTTTACATTTCTCACCTGAATATATGTGATATCTGACATCTGGTTGATGGCTGATTTTTACTTTTAATTCTTTAGGTTTCATCTTGTAATTCTTATTGATAATATTTCCTAAAAGAGCAGGGCCATGGCTGAAGAAACGGTGCCCCCAGATAAGAAAAGGGGAAAATGTAGAACTTGATCACAAGTGCAACTTTAAAATTTATTTATTTATTTATTGTTATTGTTGTTGTTGTTGTTTTAATGAGAAAAATGAATAGGAACTAATAATATCGACCTCAGAGTCATGTAATACGTTTGACAGCATTAAATGAAATGCAAAAAGTTGTATGTGGTATCATTTGAAAAAAATGATTCTTTAGATACTGTTAAAGTCCTCTGCATATTGAAAAACACAAATCCAAGAAACAAGGGAAGCTTGCTGGAATATTTAAAAGCATTGCCTTGAAATAAACTGCAGAATCTCTCCCCCAGGATAAGTGCAGTCGGCTTGTTGAGTGGCAGTGAAGATCTGGCTTTCTGGGACATTAAGCTCAAACCTCCCCCCGCCCAAGACTGTGTCTTGTTTCATCAGCACCTTTCACAAATTGCAGACTTCTAGGTTTGACTTTCCACTGAAGATGTTTTTCCCTGCAGCCAGAATTCCTCACAGGTTAGAAGCCTAGCCATCAGGGTGTACAATAAGTATAGTCCCTTTGGACAACAGCCCTTGCACTGCAATAGTGTGGGGTGGGTGAGTGGTGATTGTTTCGCTGCACATTGGAGCTGTTAGTTCTGGTTTGGTGTTCAGTAAAGAGTATACGAATCAGGACATGGAGTCTTACAATAAAGAGGAACTAATGGAGGTAATTAGGAAAGAACACCTGTCAGTGAGAAATTGCCACCTCAACATTGGCCAAAGCCAGCCATCGCTCCCAATTGTCATTCACAACAATGGAGAGCCCTGGACTGTGAATGCGAGCAGTGATGGGCGGCAATAAAATTCGCAAATGAGTTTTCACATTGTCTAATAAAATTCTATGACTTGTCAATCTGTGTTGACACAGACCTACACAGGACTAGAGGAGTAAATGTTGTAATGGGAAACTAATTGTTTCCTTGGGTTTACACATTTCATTTCTATGGTTCTAGGTGCAAATTCTGGCTTTCTTATAAATGATCATGAGGATAGTGGTCAATTTTGAAGTCAAATATCCTATTGTACAAAACATTTAAAGCCAAACAGGGCAATAAATGGGCAGCAAAATGTAACCCCAACAAGTGGATTTGAATTTAAAGGTATGTGGAATTAGCACGTTTGCCGCAAACTGTACACTTTAAGTAAACTTATAAACAAAAGGTAGATACAGTCACAGAAGTTCTAGATTAGTGATTGCTTTGTATCTGTTCTAAAGATGTCATCTTGAAAGAGAATAAAAAGAGTGTTTTATGGTCCTAAGTTAGCCTCAGAAAATACCATTTTAAAAGTCTACTTCTGCCCTGGCCAGTGTGGCTCAGTTGGTTGCAGCACTGTCCCATGCACCAAAGGGTCATGGTCCCAATCAGGGCACATACCCAGGTTGTGGGTTTGATCCCCTGCAGGGTCTCTTTATGGGAGATAGCCGATCAATGTTTATCTCTCACATCGATCTTTTTCTCTCCCAATTTTTAAAAAACACATTAAAGGTCTACTTTTATTTTTTATAACTGCCAATTTACACTTTATAATCCCTTCACCTTTTTCACCCAGCCCCAACTCCCTCCCACTTGGCAACTATCAATTTGTTTTCTGTATCTATAAGTTTGTTCCTGTTTTGTTTGTTCATTTATTTTGTGTGTGTTTTTTTAGATTTCACCTATAAGTTAAGTTATATAATATCTGTCTTCCTCTGAATTATTTCACTTACAACAATACCCTCTAGGTCCATAGTCACGAGGATGTAAAGTGCAGCATAAGGAATATAGTCAACAATATTTTTAATAACTATGTATGGTATCAGATGGATACTAGACTTACTGGGGTAATCATTTTGTAAATTATATAAATATCTAATCATTATGTTGTACACATGAAACTAATGTAATATTACATGTCAACTGTAATTAAGAAACTTTTCAATTATAAAATAAATAAATAATAAAATAATATACCTAAAGGAAGTCTACTTCAATTCACAAATGACTTTGGAAGTTGTAACCTGGGGAATGGAAATAGGGAATGAAAGTAAGAATTTACAAAGAAGAATGAGGTTTGTTGTAGATATACTTCATGTTTGTTTGAGTTTACATGCCCAGCATGGGAAAAATACAGAGTAGCAAAAAAAATAATTGTGAAGGAAAAGGAGGGAGGGAGGGGAGAAGGAAATTTGTTTTGTATGCACCTAAGAGTTAGGTGGTCAAAAAAATTGTAAAGTTCACTACTCTACTCCCATTGGCTTGAACAGGGCAAGCATAAAATAAATGTTTCTAAATATTTTTTGAATAAACAAATAAAAACTCAACACATCAAATTCTTGCTGCTTAGAAAAGATGTTCACCTAAGTTCTTATTTTTAATGCAGTGTCAAAAGATATAGAATTGACAACTCTCTTAAATACACATTGAAAATTCCACAAGCATAAACTCACAAATACATAGAGTATAGCGAACTAGTCATTTTCTATATTAAAGGTGAGAGGGGACATTATCTATTAGAACAATCACATATATAATGTATATCTATGCTTGATATAAGTATATCTAAGAGCTTGTTTATTTTTGCTTGTTTGTTTAGATTCCACATGTGAGAGAGATCATATATGGCTTTTGTCTTTCTCTGTCTATCTTATTTCACTGAGCATAATGCCCTCAAATTTTATCCATGTTATGCAAATGGAAAGATTTCATTTTTTCATGACTAAATAATATCCATGTATGTATGCAATTTCTTAATTTATTCATTGATTATAAATATATATATACATATATATATATATATATAAAGAAGTATATATTTAATACTTTACTTGGAAAAGTCCTTTTTTGAGCTTTGCTACCTTTCTCTGAGATAGTAATTAAGGGTTATTTATTCTTGCTTCTTGCCTGTCTCATAGAGGATTATGGAATTAAAGCTAGTAGCATACTTTGAATTGTTGGAAGTAGATTAGCATAATAATCACTTTAGAAATAAAAATTGAAAAACTGAGAGAAAAATCACACTCTAGAACGTGGTGGCATCTGAGAATCAGATTTCATAGGGATTTAAATCTCATTAGCATTAGTTTTCAAAGCATTTAAGCCAATGGAACCATAGCTCACAAATAAATATAAATCAAGTGTGGAAGCTAAAATTACTTTCAATTTCATATTCTCCTTTGGTGCCAAAGTATATTCAAAATCAAAGTATAAATTTATGGGATAGTTAAATCCTTCTTGCCTATACAGACCCCAAGTTCTTGAGTCAATTAAATATGTTGTAGAACAGCAGAATATTTTGTGTAGGATTTTTACAGACAATTTTAAAAAAACATTTGACAATTCAGATAACAAAAAACATATGACAAATGATCTTAAATAAAAATAAATATGATAGTACTATATCCAGACTGAATGCATATGATATATAGTGTATAATTTTCATTATGGTCGGAATTTATAAGTGGAAATTTGGGAAATTTACACACAGACTCTCATTAAGGGAGGTTAAGTGATGACAGATTCTTGGAAAGAAAGAGCTGGCAGAGGTTCTCAGCCCAGCCCCCTTGCAGATTATTAAAAAAAAAAAATAATGTGTTGTCCCCTGAGTTAAAGAAGAAAAGTAAATCTCTGGACTTCAACCACAGCACTTAGACAAATCCCTCAGCCTTCCTGAGACCTCTCTTTGTGGGTTTCTTTACAGTTTCTCTGAACAAGCAAATGAGCACTACATTATGCAGAAACTGAGAAAGATGCATTCACTATTTTGGCCTAGAAGACAACTGCTGCATGAGTGCTGACAGAAGACAGGTGAGGAATGTGAAAAGAATGTCCAACCTGGGCAGAGTGGGGTCTGAACCACACCAAAATGGCCCAGGGTGCCAATCCAACAGGATTTGCCTGCTCTCTACTCTCTGGCAGCCCTGCCTTTGAAATGCAACACTCAAAAAAGAGGTAACTCTTTGTTCCTATCCAGAGAGAAATTCCAAAATGGTGGCCAAAGATATTCACAGCAGCTGAAAGAGCACCTCTGTCAGGAGGACAGAGTCCTTCCTCGTCTGATCCAGCTAAGGAGGTGCCGCATGCATGTTTCTCCTCTACACCAGGATGTGATCAGTGCTTTCCATGAAAGCTCTAAGACAGTGGTTCTCAACCTTCCTAAGGCCGCGACCCTTTAATACAGTTCCTCATGTTGTGGTGACCCCAACCATAAAATTATTTTCATTGCTACTTCATAACTGTAATTTTGCTACTGTTATGAATCATAATGTAAATATCTGATACACAGGATGTATTTTCATTGTTACAAATTGAACATAATTAAAGCATAGTGATTAATCACAAACACAATATGTAATTATATATGTGTTTTCCGATGGTCTTAGGCGACCCACAGATTGAGAACCTCTATAGAGGTTTCAGCCTTGTTAAGACTGAGCTATCACTGGACATCTGGGAGGAAGTGTGCAGTGGGCAGTGGAATAGATGAGTCTAGAGCTCACGGGAGAGGAGGGTCTAGGAGCTGCCTCTTGAGTCCATAGTTTCCTCTTGAGAATCATCAGAACGTCAATAGAAAAAGCCATGAAATTAAATGGATTTGCCTAGAAAAAGAGTGAATGTAGAGAACATAAATGAGCCAAAGAGAAATACTAGAACTTGACACTATGCAGATCTAAGAGAAAGCACCAGCAAAAGATGCAGAGAAAGTGGAGTTGAGAAGAAATAAAAGAGCAGGCAGCTGCAGTGTCCTAGGCCTGAATAAGAATGTGCTCCAAGAAGAGAGAGGGAATATCTGCTGTTGAATGAATGAAAGAATATTGAACACTATCTTTGGCAAGAGACAGTGTTGTTTTGTTGTGGTTAGTAAATATAATGTTTGACAGACCTCAGTGCTTTGTTGATATTTATGGTCATAAAGTTGAGGTGATTTCAGCTATCCTGGTGGTGTAATTTTTCTCAACTTTCAGCTCTGGGGTCCTAGTGGGAAGGGTTGGACTGACGAGTTTAATCAGATATGGACTTGCTTGGCAGAAAATTAGAATAGGTTATTTAAATTTCTTGTGATCTCTAAAGATTCATAAAATGAAACTTTCATTATAAAATTTCAAACTTATTTTTAAACCAACTTTTTTTAATTCTGCAGATTAGGACTATTTCTAGTTTCATGCAATAACTTGACAATGAAGCAATGGGGAGAGGGATCTTTAGTGGCCTTGCATGGTTTTTAAATCACAAATATTGGACTAGAAGTATGTAGTAATCTAAAACCAATGTCATGGTTTATTCTTGCAATATGTTTCACTTATATTTTGTTTCTCTTCCTTTTCTAATTTTGATCCTTGAGATGTTTAAAAGAGTGGACTTTGGTAAGCTTGAGGCCTTGATAGATATGGCCAAGAGATATCCAAAATCAAAGTTAAAGTTACCATAAAGATTACTCTAAAGCAAGACGAAAACAAGGAATTTATGTATTATTAGAAATTATTTACCTCAGTAAATAATTCAAAGATTAACTATTTCCCAAAACTCTGACAACTTATAGATGGTGGCATGTGTCTCTTTTTGTTTCATTTTAGGAAAATCTAAAATTAAAGCCTACTTTAAATTCTAAAAATAAGTGGTTTTAACTCATGAAAATTTATTCAATCTCATTTTAAACTCCAAATATACATATTTCTAGACTTGTAAACATATTTGCATTCTTTTTAAATTTAAGTAGAAATAGATTTGCTAAAATCCAGTTCTCTGAACCGTTCAGGAGAGTATCATCTGGCTTGATTTTTATAAATAATATGTAATTTTTAAAATAAAATACTATGGAATATATTCTACTTGGGAGCAGAGTTCATTATTTAACTCCACTTCTTATGGAACATTCATCTTTCCACAGTGTCCACTCAGTGGACAAAAATAAATGGTTGTCATTTGCAGTGTGAAGGAATGTTTAACTCTTGCTAAATTCATTTAGTCATAATAAAGAAAACCAACTTGATTCCAAACATTACAAGTGACAAAAGATTTTACAGAGCATTCATTTTGTATGTAGACTGCACCTGAAGTATCTGCTTTAATCTAAATGAAAAAGCCAAAGTGAAGTCAAAAGTTATTTACTGTTGCTTGTTCCTTGACATTTCTTAACAGGACATAACAAGCTGGTAAAGAGGGGAAGCTGGACAGAGAGCCCTCGTTATCAGAGCAGCCAGGGACTCTCACTAGCATTCCTCTCACAGTGGCTGTAACAGCAACACCTCAACAAGATAAACAATCCCTTGCATTCATACAGCGATTTCTCCTCTACAAAGTGCTTTTTTCATATTGGGTTTGTTTCTTTCTAATGAGAGGGAAAGTTATATGGGGGGTTTTATTCCCTTAGAAGGCAGGAGACTTTTGGCAAGATTTTGAATCTTTCCTCTGTGGCCAATTAGTGACAATTCCACTTTTGCAAGACAGCCGTCTCCCTGTCCAATTTGACAAGGCAAAGTAAGAAGACTGGCACTGAATTCGATGCCAACAGTAGTTCAAAATCACACCACCATCAAAATAGGAATTCAGATGCAAAATCCCAGGGCTTGCTTAGTCTGCTCTGGCCGCCATCGAGGCTGAATCACCATCAGAGTCGGCTTCTGAAAGAAGCAGGTTGGTGGTGGAGTAATTGGTATAATGTTTCTGCAGAGGAGGTTTCTGATAAAGGCAGATTCGCTTAATTGTGTAATTACATGCATACTGATACATTTGTTTCAGCCTTGTCTATAAGCAGGAAAAAATGAGAAGAGACAATATTAATAAATAGGCAGTTGGTTAACTAAAATATGGTATAATTATTAACTGGATAACCATGTAAGTGATCATTAGAATACAATGGAATGCCACCTAGGGTAGAGTAGACCAGATAGTGTAAGACCTAGTAGGCTCTGATGATGGAGAATTTAGACTTTTTCTCCAAAAGTGTGAATTAGAAAGCCATTGAAGATTTTTGAACATAGAAGAGCAAGTATTTGACTTACATCTTCAAATCATCACTCCAATGCAGTGTTGAAAAGCCATGATGGCCCTGGATGATGTGGCTCAGTTGGTTGGGCATTGTCCTGTGCATCAGTGGTCACTGATTCAATTCCCAGTCAGGGTACATACCTGGGTTGAGAGTTTGATTCCCGGTAGGGAGCATACAAGAGGCAGCATGTATCTCTCTCATTGGCGTTTCTCTCTTTCTCTCTCTCCTCTTTTCCTAAAAAATCAATTAAAAGAAAGAAAACAAAAACAAAAGGCACTATGGTGGACTGTGAGAGAAAAGGATGAATGTGCCAGGAGAGGGTGGATGGTGGCTCAGAGTGGATGTTACCAGTGGTAGGAAAAGGTGCTGAAAGCCTATGAAGAGTGAAGGTCAAGAAATCAGGCTTCTCTTATATGTTGGGTACTGGGTGTAAGAGAAAGTGCAGAGTCAAGGAGGACCCCAGGCTTTTACTAAATAGGTGTGAGTGTGCACAAGTAGACCAAAGCAGAAGAGAACGTACCCCTCAAACAACGGGTGGTTGCTGAGTAATTGGTTTACAGAAGATCTTTATTTTTATCTTTATACTTTTGTTTGGGATTATGCAAGAAACATGTGTTCCTTCGGTAATTTAAAAGCTACTTAAAAAATGAACTGATGCCAATGAGAATGAGAAACAATTTGCACCAGTACTTTTTTTTTTTTTTTTTTTTTTTGCTCAGCCTCCTCCTGTTGCATGACAACCAAACCTCGCAGAACAGCAAGCAACCACTCTGGAATATGAAGCAATATCTAACTCCCCACCTGCCCAGTTTTAGGATTCAAAGCAAGTTGCTTCTCTTTAGCTGGGCCCTTTCTAACTGAAGGGAAGAATTTACTGGGGCCTCCTACACAATGAACCTGAAGATTAACACCATGGAGTCAGCACACCTGCCAACCAAACCACATAAGTAAACCTCCATCTGTGTAGTGAAATGACTCATTCTTATTCTCATTAACCCTCAGAGTTAGCATATTTGAGTCTACCTCCTTTTTCAATTTTTTATTTGCTGTTTATATATTCATGAGCCTATGTCATATATACCTTTTTTGGGGGGAGGGGGGTAAGGTACCTCGAATCCTTTTTCAAACATGTGGGGTAAAATAAGTATATACATAAACACTTGAATGTTTTCTCTCTACCTCCCCCCACCTCATTCCAGATATATCTGCTTTATTTATGTTGTACTCAAAAGCATGCTATCTACTCCCCTAACTGCCTCCATCCTTACTGCGCAGTTGTCAAAGTCATGAGGAGAGCCATGCAGCTGAGAAAAATATTCATGCAAAGGTCTATTTGCGGTGCCTGAGCTGTTTGGAGAAAGATATGAACAAACCTAATACCCAAATAATACACTGAGCCCGGGAGCCATGTATGCACTTGGGCAGATACTTCCTCGGCAGACACGCATGTGGGCATGGGTGTACCTCTACATGGGAATCTCTTCATTCAGCACTGCAGATGAGTAAAACGCACTGTGACCTCAAAATTGTGACACGGTGCACAGCAGGATGAACAAAACTGCTTTCAGGGCAGTGGTTCTTCTAGCCTGACATAAAAAGACTTCTGATGTCTTGCATAAAACCAGATCCCTCCCCTTTCTTCAAACCTCCCTTCTCCAATGCAGCTGCCCTGACCACTTTTTCTTCTTCAACATATATATGCCCATGTTGCACATGTTGCAGAATCAGTGCTGATTCTGAGCTGTGCCTCTTCCCGGCTACTTCTGAAGGGTACCTCTGCACTTCTAGCTCATCTCCTGGCAAATATTCCAACACTTGGGAGTTAGGCACGCAGCCTGTGCATGCACTAAGCATGTGGCTTTCTGCATATGTCTGCACATCATTTTTCAGGAAACTCTATTTCACACTACACCAGCTTGATGAGTAGCTGTTGTTCGCACCTACTGAGAAATAACTCCATGTGAGAATAATACCTTTGCAACTTTGAAATGTCCTCAGACAGACTTCTCATCTCCAGGCCATCAACCTGCTGTGAACTCTCATCTTGACTTTTCACACTTACAGGCAACAGTCGTGCAACATACTGTCAAACAATATGAAGGTTTGAGGAAAAGGAAAGGAGTGAAAAATTAAATTGGAGTCTAAATATCTTTCTAGTTTGGTCTAATCTTCAATAATTAAAAAATGATCCACCACCCATCCGAGTACATTCATAGTTGGTATCAACTTAAAATTTCTGTGCTGTGTTTTTGAAGCTTGTTTTCTTTTCTTTTTTATTGTTTTATTGCTTAAAATATTACATATGTGTTCTCTTTTTTTTCCCCGCCCTTGACAATCCCCTGGCCTCCCCTACCCCCTACCCCCAGTGTCTTATGTCCATTGGTTATGCTTATATGCATGCATATAAGTCCTTCAGTTGATCTCTTACCCTCCTCCCTCCTGCCCCCCAACCCTCCCTGGCCTTCCCGCTGCAGTTTGACAATCAGTTTGAGGCAGCTCTGCCTCTGTATCTAAGTGAAATAAGCCAGTCAATGAAGGAAAAATACCACATGATCTCACTCATTCATGGATAATAAAGACCATTATAAACTTATGAAGCTTGTTTTCATTTCCAACTTCATAAACAGTCTTTCTGTTGAAGATTGGTATATGAATTCGGCCTCTGAAGTTCCTGTCCTCAAGATGTTTTCTACTGACATAAAGTGTTTCTGGTCAATAATGATCTTTAAGCCACAAATATAATACTGGGGCAATTGAAGGCTCAGTGTGAGTGTGGTTTCAATGAACTAAATTTTCTCTTTGAGAATTACATAGAAATAATTCAACCAATCCTGTTTGTTGAAAATGCAGCAAAATATAGGCATTTAATTAATTATGTGTTATAGAAATAAATAAAATAACCAACTCTTTTGTTCCACAAATAATTGCTGAGCCCCTGAGATAAGCCCCTCAGACTGTGTTGGGCTCCAGATTCAGAGAGGAGTCTCATGTGGATCTGGACCTAATAGAAACTCTAATGCTCAGTAGAAGAGCTGGCCTGTTACCTAGACTTTCTCTAATTCAGCAGGTACATTTCTCAGCAAGGGTAGAAATACATACACCAAACTTCTCGTTAGTATTTAGTTAACTAGAGAGTTCAATTAAGTGGAAACCAGTGCACTTTGGTGCTTAATTCTTTCAGTTAATATCCAACTAGTGAAACATCTGGAACTCAGTTCAACTGGACAGAAGTACTGATTGGTCACCAGGGACTCTGCACCATGTTAGGCATGATGCAAAGATGAGAAGACATGTCTGGAAGGGAAAAGCACAGGTTAATGTCACTCCACCCAGGACAGAAAAATGGGCTAATCCGCATTACTTGCAATTCAGAATAATAAGAGAATTAATAGAAGACTATACAAGATATGGGAATTGATCATGGAAGTCAGAGAAAGGAATGGGGAAAAGGAGAATGCATGCGTAGATACAAATTTAGAAGTCCTGAATGGGTACTAACCCAGGACACCTTCTAGAAGTTGCTTTTGAAATTTCCAGGATCAGCTGTTTCCTCTTGTTTTGTCCCTCTGCCAAAAGATAGTAGAGGGGAAATCTGATAAATCGAGTAATTTTATTCTAAAGAATTGCCATGACTACACAACTTTACTCCCTGATTTATAAGCTGCTTTTTATGTAAATCATAGTTTGGACCTGAAACTAAAAGAATTGTAGATGTGTTTATATTAGGGATATATAAATATACATTATATGCACTTATACAGATAATATGAATATATTTGACTTTGTTGTCAAATATTTAAATAATTATTAATGCCAAATATTAATGTGACTAGTTTCACTTATAATTTAGAATGTATACAGGAAGTTCAAGACATATGGAAACATATGAGCCCTGGGAAATTTGTGGTCAGGCAATGAATGTGATATGCTCATAGCACAACCACCACACAACTTGCTTCTAGAAAAGACTTTTTTTGCTTGATTGGTTGGTTTTTTTGTGTTCTTTTTTTCAAATTTCTGAAAAGGAGTGGCAGGTTTTTTTTTTCCCCAACTTATCTTGGAAAAACGCTTTAAAGTACTTTACGATACACAAATAGACATCTGTCTTAGGAAGATGAAACTGAAGGTAAAGGGATCAAATTTCCCATGAAAAGGAAAACAAATTTCATAACAGTTAAGAACTTGGAGAGATTGCATAAAAAAGTTATAATCTATTTTACAGAGTTTAAAATTCTTTAAAAAGCTCAGCATGTGAACTATTTTATCTGTGAGAAATTTTCAAGTGAATTCTGAACATCAGAATGGAAAGTAAGCCAGAAACCTTGATGTCATTTGCCTATTGCTTCTCCACTAACATGGTTAGCCTCAAGTGCAGCCAGCCAGACAAGAAGTGCCAGGTATCTAAGACATGCCTATCGATTGGCTAATAAACTCTTTGACCAAGTTCACTAGCAGTTACATCCTCTAATAAAACAACAAAATGAAAATGTTCCTCTTAGGAATAGCAGGAGACATTGAATATTTCAGGAAACAAATGATTCTAAACAGTCTATTCTGGCCCTTAAATCTATTGACCTCAAAGACATGAAGAAAATAATTATGAGACAAATCTTCTTAAAATTACCAATGCTCTCCCTATTAGTCCTTCAATTTTTCTCAAAGGAGACACAAAGAAAGATTTTCAATGAAAAGATTTTAAGAACTCAAAGTGGGTCAGGAAGAAGTAGAGGAAGGTGTCATCTGGTTTGGGCTTCTGAATTGCTGACTGATAATTGATTGTTGTGATAAACCTTGTCCATCAGAGCAGGAAGTAAGCATGGCCACATTTTAAAATTTAAAACAGGTAGCCACATGATTTTGATTTAACAGATAGTTTCTTGGATTGGTATATGTTTTCTGATCTTTCCATCTCTTTAGAGAAGACACGCCAATCCATCTGTATCTCTAAGCACCATGCACACTCCAGGTTTCAAAGAAATGAAAGGAAGTTACAGCTGGACAGAGATCAAGAGATTAACCAGACCCCCTTTTACAAGCAAGGAAATCCTTTCTAAATACTCAGATGGCAAAGATCTAGTGGTGGCTATGAATGCCTAGCAGGCCCATGGGATGCTTACTGAGAGTAGGATCTGGGCTGAACTGCTCAGTACCTTACCACCCCACACACTACCCAGCAAGAAAGGTTTCTCAGTAAACACCTATTAACTAAAAGTTTTCTAGATTGTTTTATAAATTTGATTAAAACAAACTTGATCGTTCTTTGTAAACGCTGAATATTAGAAAAGAGAGAACCAGTTATTTGGAAAACAAATTCCTTTTCTCTCTCGAATCTGTCATTTCATCTCTCCTTGCCCTTCCTTTTATTCTGGTTGATTATCAAACCTACTCCTATGTTACAGGGCACAAATTAACAGAATTACTGTGCTATACTCCACTCCTGGTAATTTGATTCTTATATCTGTAGGGTTTTTCCCTTTATCCATTCCCATGAATGATAAAGGCAGATTTCAATTATTCTGAAATTTTTTCCACAATTAATTAATTAACTGGCTCATAAAGGACACACTTCCAGCTAACATTTAGAACCTCCTACAGTACATCATTACCAGAGTTCAAAACAGCACCAGGTGGCAATCTGACTTTTAAAGACATATACTTTATCTATCAGAACAGAGCTGAAGAAATAAGTTGACACTATCAAACGATGCTTTCAAATGATGGAGGCAAAGCTTTGCAACCTCTATCTTTGGCAACCCTAACTCCGTAAAGATGCCAATTACTATGAAATTATAGATCCAAAAGATAAACATACAGCATTGGGCAAGTAGCAGGTCTCAAGCAGGGACCACCCAGAAGCCTTAGGTCCACTCAGATGCATTGTATCTTTACCTCAGAGAAAAGCACTATTTGTTCCTCTGTTTTGCAGCCTCAAAGCCTGTTTTTGGGTTTTGGATCAGAATGATTTGCATATTCAGGGAGCAATATACACCTGCCAACATGGATGGCATCTGTCTCATAGTGGTGCATGTGTCTTCTAGGTCTTTACTGAAATGCTGCCTTTTCATTCATCTGAAACAGTGGCTATAGGAGACATGGATTGGAGCACATACTATTCTTTGAATGATTACACTGCAGAACTATTGGAGATTTAAAAAGCTGTCTAAAATATGGATTAAGTGCTTAACATCAACAGATAATCTGGGGAGTTCTACAAACAAAACTCTTTCATAATCTTGAGAAATACCTTTGCTAGAAAGCAAGATTCCATTCTCCAAGTTCATTGAGCAACTCCTCCCACTAAATGGCCTTCCTGAATATACAGAAAAACATGAAAATTCTAAAGAAATATTACTCATCCAAAGACTCAAACTTCTTAAATCCAGAAGGCACATGAAGTATTTTATGCATTCTGGACTTACAAAGACCACACATTCATGTATCCATGTGGATTGCTTATAAGCATGCCTGCTTTAATATCTGTGGGATCCCATACCAACATTAGCAGACATCAATTTCAAAGTGTGCCAGCTCTGTTGCTGGCCTATTTCCTTGTAATAACTCATGACTTCCATGTGCCATTACCCATCAGCCATCACCCTTCTTTAGATCATCCTACATTTCTCATCTCTATTGGAAACACAGTGATAATTTCATGTTCAAAAGAGCTAGGAGGGCTAACCATTATGCAAGGTTTCAAAACGACTTTTCACAAGATGGAGATATGGCACATATGACGCACCCAATGCACCATTTTTCTTGGTAAACACAATGTGTTCATGATTTTTAAAGCCCAAGTAACGAACCAACAAACAAATAAGTAATCCCAAAGGAATAAAAAAAGATAAAAAAGTGAACTTACCATCTTATTCTAGTAGGGAACAAAAGAGCAACATAAATTGTCATCTTCCTCAATAAAACCCTGTCTTAGAAAAGGTAATTACAAGGCCCCACTGAGTCTGACGTGTAGAGGGGTAATGAAAACATTTGGGTTCTGGAGAATTACAGTACAGTACACAGCACTCACAAACAGAATGAATAATTGAAATCCAGTGCTTTTGTGCTTCACTGAAAAAAACACACACAATATTTTATGGCACATAAATTCACTCAGCTTATTTGCATTAAGGTTGAATGATCAAAGCACTGTCCATAAGAAAATAGTGATGGTACCTTGATTTAAATGTGATGAGCATTCATAAATATTCTTAGGCAGCAAGATGTACCTACATTTAATCAGCACTTATTAAAATTTTATTCCCTATAGTTATTCAACAGGATCTGTGGTATAAAAACATAATTACAAAAATCAGATTTGAGCTCATTTGACAACAGAAGGGTTTTATGGTGACCTATCTCCAAATGTTCCTATTTGTAATTAAATGCAGCGATCAGCAGTAAGGATTTTGAAGCTGTTTTAGTAGTTCCGCTATTCTGCTTAACATGTGGCACCCGTAATAATTAAAATGATACTAACACATGCACAATTTTATGGCCCTTATGGTGCAACCCATTATGCCAAATAAGGGCCTCTGTTTTCACAGCATACTGCACATGGTCTCATTACACCCACTTTTCTTTTCCTGTCTTCACACTAACAACTGTTAAAGTGAATCAACACACGAAACGTACTATAACAGCTTAGTGTTTATGATATGTGTGCTGTTAGTCAGTGAACAGGAAAATCTAAACATTTACTGTTTATGTAAAGAATAGCGTTAGTGTTAGCGAATTGCTCGGGTCTGCTTACTTTATTATCTAGATCACAAACGTAATGATGGGTTTCAATGGCATCTATATTTTTGCTTTGTTTTGTTTTTCAATGCAGATGTCTATAAAAACCGGAAGAATTTGGCATTTACATATCTTAGAATACATCTTCTCAACCATGAGATAATTTAGGAAATCACTTAAAAAGAGAAAGATCAGTCAGTCCATGTCATTCGTTGTGGGGTTTTTTTAAAAAAAAAAAAAAAAAAGGAAAGAAAAAGAAGAAGAAGAAGAAGAGTGAAAGATTTGGAGGATTTGGAGATGATGTACCAAGGCTGAATCTGGTTTATCTAAGGTGTGAAAAGCAATAAACCATTTTTATGTGGCACCACACTAAAATTCACAAGAAACTGGGAATTTGAGATTAGTGCCATTTTATCATGAATAATTTTGTAATTAAGAAGCTCCTCGAAGACTTCCTACACTCATTTTACAGTCATCAGTTCCGAATGGCGTTCAGTCTTTTTGTTCTGGGACACGGTCCAAAGTAGTTCCCATCGGTAGAACACCGACGGATCGGGCAAGATCTCACGCCTGCATTTCACACTGCCATTTTTTTTTTTTTAACATTAGCGGAAACTTCAGATAAAGAATAACCATCTTTCTTCTTCTTTTTTTTTTTCTTCTTCTTGAGTCAAATTCAATTCTGTCCATTTAGGAATTTTGCCATATTGGCGCTAACCAAGAGTAAGCTGAGCTGAGTAGGCCTTGAATGTTAACGGTTTAATAGCTCCATTGATTGCAAAGATACAAAAGAAAAATGCTCACAGATTGCAGCCTTCACATGGTTTGGCTCCAAGATCTCATCAACAGTGTGACGTCGACCGGTAGAGAACCATGTGGATGCTGTATGAGGACCATGCGCTCGTTACAGAACTGTGAAAATTTGTGGGACCGCAAAATAAAAATCATCAGCCAATACTATGCTGCCGTAAAAAAAAAGCCAGGAAAAAAAAAAAAAAAAAAAAACACAGAAAGACGAGAAGTGGTAGGGAGAAAGCAGCTTGAAAAAGACCTATCACATTCTTCTATACACGCTCCTTCGTAGAAAGACTAGGAACAGTTAATATTATGTAAATATCACCGCAGGCCCAACAAATCTGTCACAACCACAGCTACCCCAAGCTCAGCGTGTCACAGACACCAAAGATTTCACCGTAGTTAGGATGCTTACAAAAACAAAACCACAACCCACCCTGTTCAACACATAAAGAAGCCATGAAGCTTTCCATCTGAACTTAAAGAAAGTTGCATTTGGCAATCCCCATTTTTTGATTAAAGTGTTTGTCATCAGCAGAATTTACTACCCTCTGATCAAAAACAAATAACCCACTTTGTTTGTTTCTTACTGCAAATGAATTAAATTAGAAGCCATTAGGAGGACTCGCTGTTTCTATCCTTGTTTCAGCAGTGGTAGTATTTGAAGTTTCCTGCGGTAAGTTCATTACTCGTATTTTGTCCAGAATTAGTGAAGCGTGCTGAAAATTGCTAATGACAGATGTTTCTCCACTCTGTCACACTTCTTGTATCATTTGATTTGGAAAGCAACATACGGTGTTCTGCTCTATCAGTATGTCACAGACTGTCTGTAAACAGCTGGTCATAACTCAGTTCAGTGAAAACCATTACTTTCCAATGAAGGGCTGGACACCCTCCAAATTGCATTTTGGCATGGCCTCGGCTGCATAATGCACAAAGTTCCTCTGTTCTGAGGTTACCTAAGGAAGATTTCTCACTTTCCCCACTTGTTTTTTTGTGTTTCAGAAAATAAGAGCGTTTTCTCAGCAGTGATAGAAAAATCAAGAGAATATGAAATAAAAAACTATTCTAATAATTTTATCAAGCACCCAAAAATAAAATCTTTGAACAGTGCAATGCAAAAGACAACACAAAACCCACCCAAAATTTGTATCTTACCATTTCTAGTTATGACTCCATTTGAAAGAAGTATGCATTATTAGGGTCAAGACCTCAAAGTGGGCATATTTAAATGTTTCCTATAAAACAGTTGTGGCGTGTGAGCATGACCGTGTGGCTATTCCACGATGTCTGGTCACAGGGAAAAGTACTAAAGTCATCCTCGTCATTTATATGGTGGTGAAATTCAAAGAAATTTGTCCTGCTTTTTTTTAAATCTGAAACTCATTCAAGCCAAAAACCAAAAATAAAAATAATATAAGTACAAGACCATACACACTATTTTTAACATGACATTTTAAAACATACCAATAGTCACATTAACAATGCCAAGTTATTTGAATAGTCATCATATATTGAACATCAAGGACTTGTTAGCATCACCTTTCAGAAAGACTGGAATTTTAGTTTCCCCCTGGTAATAAAATCTCACACTGAAAAACTCTGGATAGAGTAGCGATAATTAGAGACATTAAATATCTATAAAGCCACCAAGCATTTCCAAATCCATAGAACTTTCTTATACATATGAAGGACTTAACAAAAGGAAGTGATCCCATTTGGGGGACTGGATGATACATGCCCATCTCAGCTTAGCACTCCTTTCAATCAAACATCAAGTACTGACCTGTGCCAGACAACTGCTGGAGATATTTTTGTGAGACTCTTTTCTATACATAAGGGCAGAGACTTATAAACACTGAACTCTAAAAGTATTCTTCCTCCACCTGGCAAACCACACCTCCTTCCAGATCTGGGTCCCACATCACCTCTCTGAAGCCTTTCCTGTCTCCCCCAGGCACAGCTGGCTTACATCCAGGCCTTCCTCACACACTCCTAGAAACTCTACTAGAGTTATTACAGAGAGTGGGCCGCCTGAGCCCAAGGATACAGCTGGCTTACATCCAGGCCTTCCCCACACACTCCTAGAAACTCTACTAGAGTTATTACAGATAGCGGGCCGCCTGGGCCCAAGGGTGAGAGTAATTCATTTTGTGAGAGGATCAGGGGAGAATTCAGAGGATGTGACACTTTGTCTTAAAAAGTAATTCACATGTTCAAAGTATACAACATTTTAGAACATCCTGATGAAGAGATATGTCCAAGAGTAGAAGACAATTGCTTAAGAAAATTCCCAGAAATAAAAACTATATACATTGTGAAGAGTCTCTTTAAAACAAGATATTTTACCTGGATCTAATTTTTTTCTCATCTTCTTTTAGGCCGGGGGTTTAACAGGTACCCTCCTCACTCGTAAATAAAATCAATAGATCCTGTGTATAAAACGATGAGGGATTAGACAATTGGCCAAAGATCATTTTTAAATGAAAACACAAATACTTTAAAGGTCATATAACTCATTACACTATTGACTATAACTGGTTTCCCAAAACATTGGTATTTTAAGGCAGTACTTCAGTATGAGGTATTTCCGTATGACTCCTAATATGAGATTATTCCTGAAAATTACTTTACATTGGTCTTGCTTATATTAATAAAAAGAAGAGCTTCCTTCCTGAGGGATGTGCCCAGCTTTTTGAATAGGCTCTTTTCAGTTGCTATATTTTAAGTTTCTTGGCTTCCATTTACCTGCCCAATTGAACTACAATGAGCCACAGAAGAGTATTATCACCTATAATGAGCAGCAGAAGGGGTTCAAAGTGGCACTCCTCTCTGCCAGCTGCAGAGGGTTTTACCTTTTTAAGGTAAGCCAAGAAAACATGTGATTGATTCCCTTAGCTGCTCAAAGCTGATGAAAGAAATTCAGAGAGAGAAGTGTCTTCAGAACTGTTAGCCTTTCCCCCAAGTCTCTCTTCCCTCCTTCCTTCTTGGATTATTTACCTCTGTTTATGATGAGTCCCCTCCCATGGCTCACCTCTCACTCCTTTGCCTCTGCTAACACACTTAGTGAAGGGCTATTGCTTTTCCACTGCAGAGAAATACTCCCACATATCATTAAAAGTAAGTGCCTATTCATTTTTCCAAAAGGTAGTACAGGAATCTATGTAGAGTGATTGTGCCAGGTGACGGTAATATAAAATTAGGTTTTTTGCATGAATATTACGAAGAGAATTGTCTTTGTTGTTGCTGTTGTATTTGCTGTTATTTCAATGATGGCTTTTTATTCTTCTTTTTTACCTTCCGTTGATAGTCTTCCCTCCTCCCCCGCACTGTACGTAGTGCTACTTCTAAATGTGAACTATGGCTCCTAGAGCAGATGGGTGAGAAGAGAAATAATTTCCACCCTATAACTTGCTAGAAGAGCTCAGTGCTTTGCCAGTTGGCTGGGAGTTTCTGTTCTCAAATACAAAATACACAGATTCTCAAAGCTTGGTCCTCTCTATGTGGTTCTTACTTGAGTCTCTTGAAATCTCAATAGGGCCAAAAAATTATTCATTGAATTTTTGACTAATGAAAATTGCAAGTTATGGCCAACATCCTATTGATAGTCCCCTGTTGTACTTCTGATCAAAACCTTGGCCAGAAAAAAAAATACCATTCCTGTTCAATATATTCCCAAAAAATTAAGGTGGACATTTTTCCTCAACGAACATAATTTTTTTTAACCATTGCAGGGAAGAAATGCTTTCAACAATACACAACTAGAGCTTTGAAGGAGACAGCAAAGCAAGGAGGCATAAAAAATTACTTTAGTATACTGAGTATGTAAAATTATAGTGGCATACTGGCTCCTCCCAGTTTGTGGATAGGAAGATAAACCAATGCAAATTATCCATGATGAAACAACTTAACAATTTTATCACATTTGACTCAATTCCACTGAACAAATATTTATTGAATGTCTACTAAGTGCAAAACTCTTTGCAAGGCATTAAGAGAAAATAAAGATAAGTATATTTCCAAGTGTGGAAGAGTGCTCTAGGGCCAATGGAAATAACTGTATAAATAATTAGAATACAAGACAGTATTATAAAGTGCTTTACAGTTGTGTGTACATGTATAAAATATTTTAAAAATGGTCATGCATTTTATAATTTTCAATTTAGGTAGCTAGGTCCCCATTTTCCACCAAAACAAGACAAAAACCCTAACTCCCTGTGATTAGATTACAAATAGCTTTTGATTATCTGGGGCCTGATTAATAGTGTGCCTATATAATTTATCATCCAAACAAGGACACTTTGAGAGTGAATGTGATGCCATTAATAATCATGCCAAGTCAATAGGAATAAACTGGGATTGTCTCAGGCAAATAGGACATATGGTCACCCTATTGATTACCTAATCTTAGTATTACTAAGACAATATCACTCTCATTTTTCTGCTTCTTCCTGCTACCTGCCTTCAGTAGACGATTTATAGCACTCCATGAGAGACAAGCCAGGAACAAAATGAGACTGTGTCAGAGCCATCAGTTTTACATGAAAAAAAAGACTGAATGAGAATTGCTTAAGAAACACCCAATGGATCAGGTGCTGGTGATACAAAGATATGAACAAATAAATTCCTGTCCATATTTTGCTTTAAATAAAATTGGAAGAGCTTATATATATTAATAACACATTTAAATATTTAAAATCATTTTTAAATTTTTTTATCATTAAAGTATATTTTGATTATTATACAATATTTTTACAAATAAATGTTTTAAAAACACTGAAGTGCATATGGTAAAATACAAAGAGAAGGGAGCAGTGAAATTATTCTTCTGCAAATGACTTTAATTCAGTTTTCCCATTCATGAGTCGTGATAAATTCCTCCAGAATGTCTCTTACTCCTTCCTGCCTCCTTTCCACTTCCTCTTTTACTTTTCTTCTCCAAATCCAACATAAAGATTATGGACAGAGAAGTGAAATAAGCTATGCAGTCAAGATTACAAGGACATGGTAAAGGTTTGTGGGAAAGAAAGTCATCCAGTGTCTTTATTTCCCATCTAAAATCCACATTAAAATGGCAAAAACATATGTGTGCAATGAGCAAAATCAAATCGAAAAGAAACACCAAATCCAGTTCCTTAAGGAGATGTTTTTAATTATATGCATAATGGGATGATATGTAAGGAAGGAAAATATTCCATCAAAAACAGAAGAAGCAGAAAGGTAATGTTCTATGCAGGCCTAAGCCAGCAGACAGACATCCCTCTTGCAGTCAGGGGTTCTCTCAGTTCAAGACCCTTCGCTCCTTAGCTCCCACCACCACTGCGCTTGCCAACCGTGAGCCCAGCTTCTGGCTGAGCAATGCTCCCCCTGTGGGAGCACACTGACCACCAGGGGACAGCTCCTGCACTGAGTGTTTACCCACTGGTGGTCAGTGTGCATCATAGCGACTGGTCATTCTGGTCATTCGGCCGTAAAGGTCACCTAGGCTTTTATTATATAGATACTTTAACTGGTCAAGGGAGCATTCATCTGCTTTTCTAACAAATAGTGCCGTTTTCTTCAAAGAAAAATCACATAAGAAAAAGGATGATTTGACTTGTCTGTGAGAGGAAAGTAAACTAAGAAGAAACCAAATAATAGGAAATAGTTAACAATGAACAGAACATGCTCTCAGTAGGATATATGGAACTATTAAGAACTATACTAAGCCCTGGCCAGTTGGCTCAGTTAGTTGGAGCATCATCCCCACACCAAAGGTTGTGGGTTCAATTCCTGGTCATCACATACCTAGGTTGTGAATTTGATCTCTGGTTGGGCCTGTACAGGAGACAACTGATGGATATTTCTCTCTCAAATCAATGTCTCTCTCCACCTCTCTTTTTTTCTCTCTCTCTAAAATCAATAAAAACATATCCTCAGGTGGGGATTTAAAAAAAAAGAATTATATTAACAATAATACCTTTAATAATATAATGTCAACTATGTAAAAATTATTTATACATTTACTTATTTACTAATAATATGGAAAAATATATTAAAATATTACTATTATCTTTAGAAATTGGAATTATGGAAGATTTTTGTTTTCTAATGTTTTTATAATTTTCAATATTTCTAGATTATATTACTAAGACAAACAGTAAAAAGAATCCATAAAACATTATTTAAAGAAAAAGTAATTTTGTGCAGAAACATAATTAGGAAAAATAACCCTCTCACATCAAAGCTGAATCTTACTTATTTTTCTTGAACATATAGTCTCAGACATTTATTTTTTACTAGCATAGGCATCATAACCCACCAAATATGAATAAAAAAAAGCCTTTAGTGTAACAAAATTACGTCTCTGAAATTAGGTGATAATGACTTTGGTGAGAACTTACAGATCTGCCAATATAACCTCCTCTCCATTTGTCATTCAGCTAGCTACTCTTTCAGAGGATTGTTTTTACCCTAAGGGCCAATATCATTTTAATAAAGAAAATATGCAGATGAATTTTATGATTTTCCTGCTTTCTTCTACCTCCTGAAGAGCAATGCCAGCGTTCTACTGTGTAGAGGTATATGCAGATCGCCCCCATCAAAATCAGTATCTTAGACTCTGCCTGGTCATGAAGAAAACTGCTTGTCCAAAGAAAGGCACGTAATCAGGAGTTAACAGAGATTCTCGTTCAGGAAAGAATTGTCACCATTTTTTCTGTGCTCCGGCCAGAACAACATATGGCAGCCCAGCTGACAAATATAATCTTTTCCTCTTTTTCCCCATTTCACATGCACATTTCATTTGTGGAATATTAAAACTTCACACAAAGTGCCTGTTAACCCCTTGGCACCACAGCAACCCTCGTCTGGGATGTGCTGTTTCCCAGATTCCTCCCGTCCAGCTGTGAAAAGCGTAAGGTCAATAAGAGAACCGGTGGTCAGGGGCCTTCTGCCTCCATCGAGAAGGGATAGACTCTCAGCTCTTTCATGCAAAGCTGTCTTTATGTTAGAAAATTTATAGCTTCCTGGCTTCAATATAAACTGCCCTGTTACCCTACATCCCAGAGCCTGAGCCAGAGGTATTTTCAGAAGCAGCTGTATGCACATCCTGCCGTCCGTGGAGGCCCCCGGCAGGCCCACTCTCCCCTCCACCAGCACACTGCTGGCCCCATCCTAAAGGAAGAAAGCAAGCACACATGATTTAACTAGAAAAGACCACTTTGCTCAGCTCTCTGCCACCATCCCCAGACTTAAGCATTGGTTCAGGTTTACACATCTTTGCTGACAGAGGCAGTATAGGAGGCCTGCTCACACTCACCTGCATGACACTGCAGAGCCCCCCCCAGGCAGCCCAAACACACTTCCAACAAGGTGTGGCAACGTATGATTTCTCTTTCCATTCCCTCTTTTATATTTTGTTTTTTATTTAGGAAAATTGCTTAGCATAAAATGAGGCACTGAAAATATATTTGTTTATAAATGTCAAACATACAGAAAAGCAAAAAAAAATTTTTTTTAACACATAATGCATGGATTCATCACTGAGATTAAGCAGATGGTACCATCTATATATATAAATGTTTCAGGAGCATCTGACCCCATACCACATTCCTTCTCCCCCAGGTCAGCCACTACTCTGAAATGTGTGAGCATTATTCTTTTGCAACATTAAGTGTCCTAATACACATTCATGTGACCATAAATCGTACAAATACTAGTGGTTTGTCTCTTTCATATTTTCTATGAATAGTATCATGCACAGACATTTACATATGTTTCGCACTTAATATTATGCTTCTTCGTGCAATTTATTCATGTTGATATCTGCAGATCTAGCTTACAATTTTAGTTATTGTATACTTTCCTATCATTTCAATAAATAAAAGTTTACACATTCCCCTAGTAAGGGGGCAGTAAATTATCCCATGTTTTTGCTATTATAAACAATCCTGCTTGGAACATCCTCGGTCATGTCTCCTTGTATACATAGGCCATATATTCTCAATATATGGAGGTAGCACCGGGAAGCAGAACTGCTCAGGCCTAGACTCCCAACACCATCAGCTTTAAAAGTCTGGCAAACTGTTTTCCAAAGTGATGGTGTCAGTTCTTGTTTTCACCATCAATTATAAAAGTTCCTGTTTCCCCACTTTCTTGCCAACATTTGGTGCCATCACCCTTAATAACTGGCAAAAATGGTATGTAGGTGGTAGCTTTTTGTGATTTAGTGCTCAGCTCTCTAATTATTAGTGAGGTAGAGCAGCTTCTTATGCTTATTAGACATTTGTTTTCTCTTCTTTATAAATTGCCTTTGCCCATTTTTCTTTTAAATTAATTACCGTTTCTCATTGATTTATAGAAATTTTTTATAAATATAAACATTATGAGGATCTTCTCCAAGGCAGTCAATAGCTTATCTTTGTACTTTTTTTATATCATGTTTTGCTATTATGTAAAATTATTATTATTATTATTATTATTAGGGAATGTAATCAAATGTATCCTTATCTTATGATTTTTTACTTCTCCTATCTCAGTTAGAAAGTTTTTCCCCATATCACAATACCAAAAATATATACAATCCTATATTTTCTTACACAGTCAGTTTGGCTACACTGTTTGTTTGAAAATGCAAATTAAAAAATATATGAACATTACACAAATTTCCAATTTACTTATGTGCAATTTCATCAGCAAGAAACACTAGATGAATGCAGAAAACAGAACGTGCTTAACCAAGCTGCATAGGAATACACAAAACACACACATGGATATATACCTGAAACACCCGGCAGTTCTCTCAGTTCACAGGTATGTTATAGGCCACGCCCATTCACATCGAGTGTTAAACTTTCCATGAGATTTCAGATAACCTCTTCCACTACTTGAGAATTACTCACCAGTTGAAACTCCTGTGGTGACCACTCCACAAGTAACCTCGTTTTTCAAGATAAAGTGCCAGATTTATTGTTGTACTTATGTATTTTGTAACCATTTTTTCCAATATTTCCTTTTTGTGTCTCAGTGGTAAAGTTTTTGAGTGTTGTTGTCTTAATCTCATTTCTCTCCTAAGCCCTGTGCTTTTTACTGATTTTGTATGATAAGTGCTTTGGTATAACAGAACTGACTAATGAGGTGTATAGTATTGCACTTTCCATCTAGATCTTTAAGCCATCTACAATTTAATTGTATTAATATTATACTATAGAGATAATTTTTATTTATTTTTTTCAGAGAGAGAGAGAGGAAGGGAGAAGGAGAGAGAAACATTAATATGAGAGAGAAACATCAATCAGTTACCTCCGATATGCACCCCAACCAGGGATCTAACCCAAAACCTGGGTATGGACCAGCCGTGGGCGAACTACGGCCCGCAGGCCGGATCCGGCCCGTTTGAAATGAATAAAACTATTGAAAAAAAAGACCGTACCCTTTTATGTAATGATGTTTACTTTGAATTTATATTAGTTCACACAAACACTCCATCCATGCTTTTGTTCCGGCCCTCCGGTCCAGTTTAAGAACCCATTGTGGCCCTCGAGTCAAAAAGTTTGCCCACCCCTGGTATGGACCCTGACGCAGAATCAAACAGTAGCCTTTTGGTGCACAAGACAATGCTCAACCAACTAAACCACACCAGTCCGTGCAACATAATTTTTAAATTAAAAAAATTATTTATCCTCTATTTTAATTATCACATGCTTCTGTTTTGTTTTGTAGGGGTTCTTTGTGTGTGTGTGTGTGTGTGTGTGTGTGGTTTTTTTTTTTTTTGGGGGGGGGTCATTGTCTCAATTTCATTATCTAGGACCTCAAGGAAAATGTTTGATTAAGACTAAGACCAATGGTTTCTGTGAAATTGAATACTTCTCAAGTTCCATGACTTAGAATATTTGCTATAGGTTTTTGGAAGATAAATTTTCTAGGAAAAGGAAATTCTCTTCTATTAATAGTTTAACAAACAAGAGTATAATTAATTACTTTTGAATTTTATCAGCTTCTCTTTCTGTATCTATTGAAATTATTCTGTGGTTTTCTTCTTTCATCTCTTAATATGATTATTTATAATAATGGCTTTATTTAATGTTTAACTATCTTTGTTTGTATTTTGAAATAAATGCAAAGTAACCATGAAATAGATATGTGTGGTTGATATTTATGTGTGTGTATGTGTGTATGTGTGTATTATGTTTTTTCTATAGTTTTATTTCAGTACTAGAGGCTCAGTGCACAAAATTCATGCACAGGTAGGGTCCCTAGGCCTGGCCGGCGATCAAGGCCAATCTGTGGGGCAACCAGCGGGGCAATCAGGGGCCCCTGATGGCACCTGACTTGGCCAGCCTGGCACCGCCCGCTCACCGGCCCCACCCCCCGCCACTGGTCACCTCCCTCTGTGGGGCAACCAGCAGGATGATTGGAGTGACCTGCTGGCAACCACCTTGGCTGGCCTGGAGCCTGCAGGTTAGGGGCAGCTCCTGCATTAAATGTCTGCTCCCTGGTAGTCAGTGCACATCATAGTGACTGGTCGTTCCACCAGTCTTTCTGCCGTTTGGTTGATTTGCATATTAGGCTTTTATATATATAGATAGCTACAAAAAAAATAAAACTGCCCAGCTGGGCATGGCTCAGTGGTTGAGCATCAACCTATGAACCAGGAGGTCAAGGTTCAATTACCGGTCTAGACATATGCCTGGCTGTGGGCTTGATCCCCAGTGTGGGGCATGCAGGAAGCAGCCAATCAATGATTCTCTCTTAGCATTGATGTTTCTCTCTCTCTCTCTCTCCCCCTCTCCATTCCTCTCTAAAATCAATTTTAAAAAAATATTTAAAAAATAATTAAAACGTACTAATTTCAACTGCACAGTATGAAGAGCCTGGGAAGATGTATATAATCATGTGACCACAATCAAAACATTCTATAACCTGCCAAATTTTTGTCTTCCTGTAATCTCTCTATATAAAAGCCAAGTGACAAGAATGACGGAATGACCAGAACAATTGACAGAAGTGTTCTGTGTAAAAGTAAAGGAGACACATGGGATAAAATGACTCCAGGGTTTGGGTTTGTTTTTTATTTTATTTTATTTTATTTTATTTTATTTTAAAAGCAGTCAACTAGAGATTTTGGCAGGGTTATTTCTTAGGTTTTGGATCTTAGCCTTACTAAAATTATCTTAATTTTCCCCCCAATATTTTTTGTACCCCCAATCTTGATTTATATTTTAGGTATGCTTTAAATTCTAAGTTGACAGTGGTTTGTTGTTGTTTTTTACTGTATTTTGAAGATGATATTCCATTGTCTTCTGCATTATACTGTTAGTAATTATAAATTTGCTGTCAGTTTAATTTTTCTATCTTTTTAGAAAATCTGTCTTTTCTCTCTAGCTACTTTCATAATCTTCTCTTTGTCTTTGGAATTAGTTCTGCAGATTCACTATGATATATTTATGTAGATTTTTTCTCCCTCCAAATCCCGACAGTCCAATCAATGCCTCTCCATCTCTGGATCAGTCCTTGTTCATCAGTTTATGTTGTTCCTTATATTCCACAAATGAGTGAGTTCATGTGGTATTTATATGTACATGTATTTTTATTTATCTTTCTTGAAACGTTGTATTTCTTGAATTGGTACCTTCATGTCTGTATATCAATTCTTGAAAATTCTTAGGCTTTGTCTTTTTTAATATTGCCTTTTCTCTTTTAGGCTGCTTCTCTGGGACTCCTATTAAACCTCTATTGATCTTTCTACTTTTATCACCCATAGTTTTGAAACTTCCTTTCATATTTGTATCTACTTATATGTCAAACCATATTCTGGGTAACTGGATTATTTCATTTTCTGATTAAGATATATCTTTTAGTTGGCTAGTTCTTCCATTTTGTTTAGCTATTCTAATAATTTATCAATGGATTAACTGATACTTTTGTTTTTCTGGTGATTTGAATTATGCTAATCTTCCCCCACAAGACTACAGGCTCCATGTGAGTGCCCCCAGGGTCTCACAATTATGTCTCTATATCATAGCCACAGTGCTACCCACCTGAAAATGCAAACCAGCATAGCATTGCTGCAAACCAACAATGAATCTTTAATAGGTTAATTTTCATATTTAGAAATTGTTTCATTTTCTTCATATCTGCTTATTCCTTTTAGTATTTTATTCTTTTCTTAAGTTTTGTATTCCTTCTTTTATATTTTGAATTATAATAAATATACAGTCTGCATCAGATTGCTCTATTCCTGTTTATGTGTATGTGTATATATGCATGTGTGTTGCTGACTCTTATTCTTATGTGTTTTGTAATTTGGGGTTCTGAGCTCATCTATACTGAGATCTTATTCATGGAAATCTTGTATGATATGGGTTGAGGAACTGTCCTTCCAGAGTTTAATGCTTGCTTCATCCTGGTACCAAATTTCCTGTTGATTTCTTGGTGTAAGAGTTCCTAAATAATGTTAATAGTATAATTACAAACCCCAACCCCTCATAAAGTTCATTTTGGGGGATTTTCATTCTTATGGATTTTATTATTAATTATTATTATTACTGTTGTCATTATTATTTAACTGATGGCACAGTCTCAACTTTATGCAGATACCCTAATTCCAACTTCCCACCTCATGTAATCTTAAGGTCTCATATTCTGTTCCTACATGGATATTAAAACCCAAGATTCTAGATGATTAAGACAATCTTTTCTAGGATCTAAGATAACCACAAAATCAGCTCAAGTCCTTATTGATTTATTTTAATTCTTATATAAATTGGGAATTTCCATTTTGTTTGTTGAAAGTTCAGCCATGTGTGCAAATTAATGTTGCTGTAGTCCATCCAGCATATGTAAATGTTTCAGGAAAGAGAATTTTTTAATGATTTTGGTCTGTTGTCTCACCAGAATTCCCATTTACTTTTCAACTCACTCCATCTGGCTTCCATCCATATCATGCTTTGAAACTACTCTTGTTGGGGTCACTAATGACATTCATCTTGCCAAATCTAATGGACAGTGTTTTGTCCCCTTACTCAGTTTTCAGCATTACCTAACAAATTTAACTATGTCCACCTTTTGAAAGTTATCTAGTCTTGGGTTGTTCTTTGCCTCCTGTGTCATCCTATTCTCCTCTCCCTGGTTCAGCCCTGGATACTTTTATCTTTCTATATTTTCTCCCGAGGTGATCTCATCCATTCGCTTGGCTTTAACCAAGCATGCTTATGCCAATAGTGCCCAAATATAAACCTCTAGCTCAAACCTTTCCTTTCAATCACATACTCATATGTGTAAAGACTTTCTTAAGGAGTCAAGTTAAATGTTTCATAAACATCTCAAACATGTCCAAAATTGAACTCTTGATCCTCACACCAACACAATTAATTCCTCCTCTAGTCTTTCATTTTAGTAAATGGTCCTTCCCTTAACATTAGCATCAAAGACTCATAGGGATTCACCCTTAATTCTCCACATCAAATATATCATCATCAACTCCTGTCAATTCTTAATCTCAAGTACTTCTCTTTTTTCCAGTTTATCCACGAACATTCAAACAACCATCTCTTCTCTGATTCCTGCAAGAGACGTCTATCGTGTCTTCTGCTTCTGCTCTTTCCCCCTCTAATTCTCACTCACTCGACACAACCACTAGAGTGCTCATTAATGAGAAGGGAGTTTATACTGGGGACCTAGAATCAAAGCCAAGGCCTAGATATTCACGAGTAAGACAGTAGTTGCCATGCAGCTGCATGCTGTACTTTGGGAATGACAGCAAAGCATGTAAATAATAAACTAAGAACTTTAACCATGAAAACCTAAAAGGCAGTGGATGAGACTAGACTAAACTGGGAAGCATCAGCTTTCAGCATCCTAAAATTAAGAGCCACCTGGAACTGGATCTTACTGGTAGATTGATAAGAATTCCCAGTTCTCTCCTTGGAAGCACAAGTCATGTCTTGAGACGGAGTAAAGGCCTAGAGTTCTTGGATAATTAACAGCAAGGAAAACCACAAGAGACAGAAAATGGACTTCCTGCTAACATAAGCAGATTAAGGGGATTTAATGATTAATTGGGAAAATTAAAAAGATAGGATTGTATTGCAGCCAGGGAGGGGGGAAGGGAGGGCTTTAAGATACCACTCCAAACCATAGTTCGTATATGAGATAGGGCATTTTCAAATGTTTAAAGACTAATCATAGTTGTGAGGAATGGAGGAAGCTTCTTATACATGGCATCTAGAGCAGTCAGACCATTGCTCTAAAAAGCCTCCTTAATGCCCAGCTCTCTCTATCGAAGTCCATGGACAGTCTGACTTAGAAACAGCCATATGGAGAGGAAAGGCAGTTATAGAGACATTTTCAACTGACAAGAAACCTGCTCTTGGAAGAAGATAAGCAAGTGAGGGCTAATTAGTAAGTGTAACACTGGCTCCTTAATTAAACTCTCCCTTTAGATTCAACCTATTCCATGGAATGACATTTAATAATATTGAGTTATAGTTATAAATGAGTTTGCCCAAATGTTTTCATCTTTGATTAAGATAAACATTGCCCATAGAGAAACAACCTTCTCAAGTTAAGTCATCTATGAATAGAGTTTTAGCAAACCTTTTTATTCTGGAGCTCACATTTCCTGTGAGTACTGGCTACCAAAGTGAGCATTCACTTTTCAAAAGCTACCAAGCAAAATCATATGCCAATACTGTGACACACTTTAACAGCAAGAATATACCTATATACATTCATGTATATATAAATGACTATACAGCAATGAAAGATATTCCCCCCATTTAGAGATCAGTAAGAGGTTGAGAAGGAGTAAGTCCTATGTTGAAACATAAGACTGCCATTCCCCAGACATCTTTGGAAACCATGATGACCAAAATTCCCTTGCCTCCACTAAAGACACTTTGTTGAAGGTGGGTAAAGAGCAAAAGACAGAAAGAAGTAATACAAAGGTTTGGATTAAAAGGATTTCTTTTATCTGGAGTCAGTTGTATTTTTTTAAATAACATTAATGTCCAGGCATTTGTATTTACAGCTCTAGTCCACTTGACTTCCACTGTTGTTGATGGTGGACCACTTTCTGAAAGAACCAGGATCTAGGACAATAGAAACAATTGTATTTGCTAATTAGCCATATGGGTCTGATTTTCCGAAATGTTCAAGACTGGTCAGGCTTTTGTTCATTTGGGCTAAACTGGGGCATTAAGGATGATTTTTATTTTTTTTTTGCTAGGATTATAGTTAGTTGTGAATGTATACAGTTCATGGGACTTTAGGATCAGGATCTATTTTTTCTTAATTATTGTATCCCAAAATAAACATCTGCGGAACTGAAACTAGACTATTACTTCTAACTAGTCTTCAGTTATAAATGACAGGAAATCTAACCCAAATGGCTTGTGCAAAGAAGCAACTTATTGGTTCATAAAATTGATAGTCTGGTAGTTGGATTAGTTTTGAGCATGGCTGAATTCAGGAGCTTAAAGGATATCATCAGAACTTGATCTCTTGGTTAGTTCTCTTTTCCTCTGGATGTTGGGCATTATGCTCAGGCAGTTCTCATGAACACAAGATGGCTCCTGCACCTTTAGTTTCCTGCCCACCCAGATTAAAGTATAGAGGGAGCATAGTTATTTGATAGATGGATTTTTCACAAATGACTTTCTGTCAGGATGTTTCGAACCCCATTGAAATAAAGAAAAGTGCATTCCTAAAGATCAAGCGAGTCTCCCAACAGCATCACCTATGATGAGTGGGTGAGTCAAAAAACTTTAAGAAGTTCCTAGAAGACAATAACCTACACAGTGTGCATCAACTACCCACAACTAATACAGTGTGGGGACTTTTAAAAAACATTAGCCTCCATTGTGACTTCAGCATGCTGAAACAATGTCTGCACAATGCCAAAAACATCCAGATGGAAGTGGAGAACTCAGCCGCCACCACATGCTTCATCTGCACCCGAGTCTTATGGAAGCAGCCAGCATGGATCTCTAGGGCCTGGAAGAGTTGCCGGGCAAAAAGCCAGAAAGGAGGAATATTGCCAATATATGTTTAAATTAAATTAATTAACATTTATATAACTCTCTACATGGTATAAAGAACTTCTATCAAATATAGTGTCTCATTTAATCAGAACCACGACCCTATAAATTGGTGTTACTCTTTGCTGCATTTTACAGATAAAAATATGTAAGACTCAGAAAAGTTTAGATTACATAGCTAGTAAACAGCGGAGCCAGGCCTTGAACCCTGGTCTTCTCAAGGAGTCTATGATGACTGAGTGCTTACCATGGGCCAAGAACGTCTGATGACAATGAAAACATATCCTTGTACTGTAATTCATGTCCTCTACATAGATTATTATTATAGAGATGGAAGATAAACGTAAATGAAGCATACTGCATTCTACCCCTAGATTTTCATATATATAGATACTTATCCTATCTAATAAAAGACAAAAATGGTAATTGGCGTACGACCAATACCCTTTTCATTGGCTAATCAGGGCTATATGCAAATTAACTGCCAACTAAGATTGGCAGTTAACTGCCAACTAAGATTGAAAGTTAACTGCCAACTAAGATTGACAGTTAACTGCCAACTAAGATTGACAGTTAACTGCCAACAAAATGGCGGTTAATTTGCATATGTAAG